>NW_026571018.1:31136615-31673615 GCF_026225935.1 Boleophthalmus pectinirostris | reverse complement strand
TTTATTATGATTTTAATGTATTTCTTATTCTGTAAAGCACTTTGAATTACTTTGTGTACGAATTGTGCTATACAAATAAACTTGCCTTGCCTTGCCTTGCCTTGTGGAGATTCCCGGGAATGATGCGCTCAGCCTGGTCACGGCGCAACCCTTGATCGGTAACGAAAAGAACTGCTCAGATTGTCCCGAGGGAAGTCAGAAGAGCTGCTGAGGGAGATGGAGCTTCTAAAAAAACAGGGTTTGATTGTGAAGGTGCAAACTCAAGGACACAATTTACATGTCCTCAACAAGGACACATACAATCTTGAAAGGGATGTTGGTCTAAAGCAGGACCAGAAAGATCAGTCTGCAGACGATACTGGAGACATTACACTAAGTAGCACCAGTCAGTCAGAACTTCTCCATGCTTGTGAGGAGATCATCGTAGAGTGGGCTGACCTTATAGGTGAATTCTTGAAGCAGGACTCATCTGAGCTTCTACTGATGCAAACCAGACCCCTGCCTGAAGAGGAATTCAACTTTTGGGAGAATAGACTCCAAAATCTGGTATTCATCGATAAACAGCTCAAGAGCACCAAAGTACAACAAGTGGGGGCCATTGTTGAAAATGCCCAAAGTGTGTATACACCCATCCTGCAACAGATCTACAGATACTCCAATGTACAAAGTGCACTGAAAGAAGCTGAGGACATAAACCAGAACCTTAGACCCCTTCAAAAACTAATAGAACCTCTGCAGACCATGGATTACCCGTTATTGCAGGATCAAGTTGAAACCGTGATGAAGGAGGTCTTGTTGCTACGGACACGTTAAAAATTTTATTGTGAACCTTGTCGCATTGTGGTTCTCCTGCAAGAGATCTGCAACCTCTTCATCAAATTGAGCCGGTCCTTCTTGGGTCAGGACCAGGTCTTTAAGGGCCTTGTTCCAGATGCGGCCCCAGTTTTGGAGTCTGTCTGTCTGTGCATTGCAAATCTGGAGAGACTGAAAGAGTGCTTCGGGGATTGTAGAGCTGAGCTGGATACTCAGGGAGGTAACAGTCCAAAGTGGGACTTTCCATCTCTGCTCATTTTCGTCCACCTTGACCGGTTTCTGGAGCGTTTGGAGAAAATAAGGGAGGTTTACAGCATCGCTCTGGACATGTCCCAGTTGGACCAAGCCATTTTCTCTGGGGTCAACGGCAAAAAGTGGACTGGGCTGGTTCAAGAAGCTTACAGTCACTTACTCCATCATGTGACCATTCTGACAGAGCAAATGTGATACAACTGATTCCAATGACCAGAAGTTTACTGAACTTTGGGCCCAGTTTCACTCTCAAGTACAAGACACTGAAAGCCGCTTAGTGACAGTTTTCAGTCGTGCTTTGGAGACATGCACTGTTTCCACTTCTGCAGGGAAAACTGTGCTGATGTTTGGGGCATTGTTTAGGTGTCCGTTCATTCTAAACAAGCTGCATAGCCAATTCAACTCAGTTTGGAACATGAGAGCAGAGAGTAATTCAGCTACACCCGAACGGCATCCTGGAGGTCCCATGTGGTCCGAAACTGGTGATGGTGCTTCGTGAGCTGCGTTTTGTCAATCAGGATGAAGAGGTGGAGCTCAGTCCACAAGCCTCTCACCTGTTCAGCTGCAGGAATTACATCACAGAGACTCACTTGAGCCTGTGCAGACTGCAGTCATGTTATAACTATGTGGTGAGCAGTGTCGACCCAGTGGAGCGGCCTCTGATCTGGGCTCAGCTCCAAGACCTTAATCGCGATCTGTCCAGAATTGAGAGCCAGTTGTGGGGCACTCAGGGGCTGCTACAGGAGGTCCAGACACAGAGAGACAAAGTGTTCAGCTTCCATCAAATGATCACAGAGGCCAGAGCAAAAACAGCAGCCATAAAACAGATCACAGGGAGTTGGGGTGAGACACAGCTACTGCAGTGCCAAGAGGATGGGCTGCTGATGTGCGGAGCTACAGAGGCCAGTCAGTCACAGCTGTCCCAGGATGCAGAAAAGCTGCTCAGGTTGACTCAGGAGAACATGTCCTTGTATCGGGTTGAGGAGGCCTCTGAGGCTTGGCTGTCCTACCTAGATCACATCGATGACCTGGTCCAGTCTGGCCTGTTTCAGCTGCTGCAGACGGCTCTGTCCTTCCTCACTAAGAGCATGAACAGCACCGGACCACCTCTGCTCAGCATGACTCTGGTGCTGCAGCCTCAGGGCAGTCGCTTCGTGCCCTCTGACCTCTTTCCAGCAGGGGGCATCCTGTCCCTGGAGAAGTGCCTGCAGTCCATAGTGTCTGAGCTGTACAACACCTCAGACCTCATTCCCAGGATCTCTGGTCACCGTGACACCAACTACCAGCCCAGCCTCAAACAAAGCCCCACCCTGAGTGCTCTGGAGCAGAAGGTGAGGTCAAACACACAGGAAGTGTCTGAGAAAGCAGAACATCTGAGAGCGGAGCTAGACCAGAAGTACGGCCACCTGTGGACCAACAGCAGACAGGACATGATACGGGAGTTCCTTATGTACGGCCGACAGCTGGGGCCAGACGAACAGGATGTGTACGAGGCTCCTCCCACACTGAAGGAGTTCAGGAGAGAGATCCAGAAGCTGCAGGGTATTCAGAGCTCGCTCACTGCTATCAACAACATCACTGTGTTGCAGGGCTGGCTGCAGGTTGACCTCCAACCTTTCATAGACTCTGTGATGTCACTGACTGCTGAGTGGAGCCACATGTTCACAGAGTGTCTGCTACAGAAGGCAGAAGACAGACTCCAGAAGGTGGCGCTGGAAAGAGAAGACCAGCCGGAGTCCAGTTTCCCTTTAACTGACACACTGCTGTTCGTGGAGATGTGTGGAGTGGAGCTGCCCCCTTCACTGTCCGCTCACATCTACTACTGAGCAAGTTAAAAAGACCAAAACAAACTTTTTATTAAATGGTATACAAGAAAATATATTCAGTATTAATTTAGTTACTCAAGATTTTTGGAGATGGTCTTCACTTTGAATATCTTAGGTTACAACAGTGTTAATAAATTGCTAATAGATAATATATAAATGTTATTTGTGATTCTAGCACTAGCTTAGATGTTCAGTATATATTGGTTGTTCTGCTTACTTTGACATCACAAAATTCTATAGGCCAATATTATTTAATACAGATGGGAGGGCAGGTAAAATAAATGAACTGCAGATTTTTGTTGCAGTATAGCACAGTCTTGTGTCTAGTCACTAATATAAATAAATGGGTTCCGTGTTTGGGAATTTACCTTTCCAGTATTTCATTGCAATGTACAGTGTAATCAACAGAAAAAAATGTCTCATCTCCCATCTGGAAGACATCCTCGCATTCTACCATTTGAAAAACACCAATACTGTTGTAAATAAAGCATCTAAACTTGTGAAACAGCGAAACAAAACCATTTCTTACAAAGTCTGAAAATGTCAACATTTTATTTTGTGAACAAGCTCCCATTAATCTCCATTGTACATGTGTATTTTGTTACTATGCTAAAATATACTTTAGTACAAAAGCTTGCATCTTAACATGTTAATTTAAAATGAAGATAGATGCAGAGAATAATACTGTAACATGACAGATAAAAAAAATACTTGCAGCTAAACTTTAATATCCAACTAAGCATAGAACAAGTAAAGATTCCAATGTAATCCAAGATGCCAATAGCTATGGTATTAAAAATAAAATCTTGCAGCACAAACCAATAGGTTAAAACTAGAGTGGAAAAAATAGCAATAGTACATCAGGAGACAGCTTATGTTAAATGTTTGAAGATTACGACAAAGGCCCAAGATGGTTGGACATGTACAGTCTATTGGTAGAGAAATAGGCGTAGTTGCATACCAAAACAACTATGGATGTAGTTTTTGAAAGAGAGGAAGATGCTCGACACTATGTACATCTAATATAATTATTTACCACCAGCATCATATTGTACCATGCTCAACTCAAAAGACATCTGTCGTGAGGAAGTGAATGTCAGTTTGATGCTGCAAGGTGTTTCATCTTGGCTTGTTTTTGTTTTCATGGTGATAGGCTCAGTAATTACAGATTTATTATAACCCAGCGCTTTCATGAAATGTATACATTTCTTCAACTTGAATATTAATTTGATAAAGTTTAGACATACTTTTAAAATAAAACGGTAAGGCTGATAACCTATTGATTTTGTGGTGTTTATCATAACATATTGGAATAATACACATTTTCCTTTTTGATATTGTTTTGGAGATACTATAATTAATAACGAAATACTGGCCCCTTGTTCTTATAGAATCTGACAACAACCTTGTAAGTCCCAGATAACTTGAACTACAACCCAAATATACTAGCCAACATTATAGGGTAATTTTCCATTTTATTTCTTCTTTTTCTTCTTCTTTGGCTGACCCTGGTCTGAGTCGCTGCTGCTGTCAGAGTCAGAGCTGTCGGAGGAGGACGAGGAGGATGACGACGATGAAGAATCATCACTGTCACTGCTGCTGTCGGACGAGGAGCTGGAGGAGTCACTGCTGTCTGAGGAGTCTTCACTGGACGAGCTGTCCGAGTCACTGCTGCTGCCACTTGAGTCTTTAGACCTGAAGTCAAGCACACAGAGAATGAAAAAGTGAATAGAACCTTTTTAACATTGGAGTGGGTTTTTGTACATATTATTGACTTTTTATAAATTATGATCACATGTGTTTTATTCATGTTTTGCATTTTAATTGTTTAAACGTGGCCTGTTTTATTATTTTCTTCCGTTGGCAAAGTGTTGGCTTGAACCAAGTAGTGCCTTAAAAAAGTGCCAAATAATTACTAATTAGTAATTATAATAAAAAGTTGTAAAGAATATCATATACAAATAATGCATAATATATATTTAATTTGTCCCTGCAACCTTGCTTTGAACTGCACAACGACTTCTGACTAGTTGCTTAAAAGACAAAGCATCTAAAATAAAAACATTACGCCATCTCATGGCCACAGTTTGTCATGACATGGTCCAGGCATTTCTTAATTTTTTTTTTTCAAGTGATTAAAATATCTTATCTAAGGTGTTATTAGGACGCTAAACTATTTTAATAATGGACCAGCAAATACTCTGAAAGGAAAAATTACATGTTTATCAACAAGGCAAAAATAGAAATCAGTGTTATAGTACTCACTTCTTTTTAGATTTCTTCTCAGTTGAATCTTCTGTCCCAGGTCTGCAAAAAACATGTTTTAGAATCAGCTATATCAGCATTATCAGCTAAGTACTAGGGTGCCATGTGGTTTTCTACTGGTTGGCACCAGAAACATGGTATGTATTTCTATTTAACTTATTGAAGTTCAAATATTGCTTTTAAAATGTTCAATTATGAGATACAAGTAATGTAATTAAAATCTATATACATTTACAGTTTTTTATGCTAATATCATTTTGGATTTTAATTGTTTACATTATACTCTGCATGTAATTTATTATATTTATGTCAGCACACATTTGTTTTTAATTCAGTCTCACCAATTGTAGTGAACCATGTTATACCAGTATATTAATATTTCATGTGATAACTGATGTAGTATTTACCCAGTGATGGCAGGAGGTTTGTTTTCAATCTCCTTCAGTTTCTTCTTCATCTCTACTGTCCTGGAGGGTCTGTGCACATACTTCCTCTTCCCTGTGCATTCGTATGTCCAGTGCCCCATCTCCAGGCACTTCTGACACCGCACATTCTGTTTGTTTGCCTCTCTATAGATACACATGCAATAATTATTGCCACATTCAAGTGCATCACTGTAATATACATTACTTACTTAATACTCAATTACTAATCATTAAACACATCTTTTATTTTGTACAGAAATAGAGGACAAGTGTTAATTTAAGAATAACAGGGCATACAAAGTCTCAATTTAAAAGGGCTTTAGATTACATTATAACGTACTTTGAGTCAATTTATGGCAGTATCTTAAAGGTGAGCTGTGTAACTTTTCTGGTGTGGGGTAAGTCATTTTCTCGTCTTCATTAAGACGTTATGCTTTGACGAAAATGTTCCACAGTACAGCTCAATTGGTTTATCTTGCATTCACTCAATTATAGATGTTTGGTGGAGACACGTTTAATGATATAGCCTACTGTAGGAAAGGCAATAATACCCCCACAGAGACAAGTTGCATAATCCACCTTTAAAGAACACTGCACGCACAACAGTTCAAACTGTAAATATTAAAATCCATTTTCGTTAATGAGTAGGCAGGAGGCTTGGAAAATGTCTGTTATTCCATTTTAGGAAACTATTTGAGTCAGGGTAAGGTTTTGAGATTATTAGACAACAAAACAAACAGTAATAAGCCTCTACGGATGTATTTGAACAGGAAAGACATAATTATAGTCTGCTGTAACTCCTGGTTTATAGCAAATTATTTTAAACATTCAATAGCAGTTAGATTATATGACATATAAATAACTGTGCAGCTGCTGATGATAAATCGCCGATTGATTTTCATTTGTTTAGCTTCATGGCGATTCTTACACGTTTCAATAGCACATTAAAAAGCTATATTGAGTCGCATCTAACCCCCAATGGATTGAAACCGAGCACACGATTTCATTAGTTTGATTCAAGAAACAGTTTCTTTGCGTATTTAATCCATTTTCCTTACGCTTGTCTCCGGGCTATTATCCTGTGCATGGGAGTCGCCATGTTGCGGTGTACTTCTCTTCCTCGTGACTAAATGAAAGAAACAGCAGCACCTATCGAGAGGGAGTGGGAAGTAAAGAATAATTTTTATTTTATTTTATTAAATTACATTAAATTAAATTTAATTTAATTGGATTTTTATTTATTCAACATACTCAAATGCACATCATCAGGGCAGGGGACAATCAGGGACCTCAAAAACACAAAATCAGTTCAAAATCACAGAAACAACACATATACGGGGTAACATCCACTAATCATCTATACAAGAGGAAAAACTCAAATACACTTAACAATACAATAAAGTTCAACATAAAAAAGCAGTTGAGAGCGATACTGTTACATTATATGTATTTTCTGTAGATGTTGTACGTTTTAATAGCTTTTTTGTTTTTGATCTGTTTTATCTGGAAATTGTTGTATTTCATTATTATTATAGTGGTGACCATTTTGTCTATTTTGAATGTTCTTGTTTTGTGTATATGATATGTAGCCACCATGATGAGAGTCTCAAAGAGGAAGCATTTTAGGATTGTTGGAGCACTGCTTTTGTACTGGACATGTAGTTAATGATTTATTAACTAAATTAATTTCCTTTTTTAATGTTCTTTGTCTACTTGGCAAACTGAAACATACAATGGCATTATAATTGTGTAATAGGCCTATTTGCATTTATAATTTGACAACAAAAGTCACACATATGACCCACAGACTGTATAAATACTTAAACATAAAACACATACCTACAGTCTATGATACTATTGTTATGTTTTCTAAATATTACCATTTGTTGCAGAATATGAATAGTATACACTTGACATTATGTGTATTTTCTCTGATGCAAATGCATTTTTAAAATCTAAATTCATTGTTTTATGTTGCACCACACTATCAAAGCAAATTAATTGTAAATTATGCTCACTTACCATGGCAATAAACGTTTTCTGATTATAAATTATGATGTGAATATGATACAAATACAAAATAATAGCATAAGCAATAAACAAACAAACAAACAAACAAATAAATAAATAAATAAATAAACTAATAAATGAATATATATGAAGAATTAATTGTAACCAGGTAATTCAAACATCATGATCTCAATAATTATTTGAACAGACTATAGATTGGGCTAAATATAGATATTACTAATAAATTACGAATTTCATTTTAATATATAAAGTTCAAGGTCAGAAGGAATTAGAATCAGGTCAGAATTCCAGAAATATTTAGCATTTTCTTCATAAACCTGTATGGAAAAGTCCAGAGTACTCCAGAGAAGACTAGAACACAAGGTCTCGCGATATTTGTGTGAAATCTCGATAAGAAGTCCGTAAGAGCGCTCGCAGCTGCAGCTCCAGCAGAGAGCACACACACACACCGGCTACAGAGTGGATTATGAAGCAAGCAACCCGACTTAGCACATCGGGACCGATTTAGACTCTTCCATTCAAGTTTTGCATTCTTCTCTGGCTATCTTAATTTTCGATTTCGTAGCTTGAATAGAAGGATTCTTAGAAGAAGCAGAATGTCCGTGGTGGGATTTGATTTAGGTTTTCAAAGCTGTTATGTGGCTGTAGCCCGAGCTGGGGGGATTGAGACAATCGCCAACGAGTACAGCGACAGATGTACACCGTAAGTACTATTTCATTCTGTACTTCATAGCTACAATCCATTCTTTCTGGGGACGGGGCACTCCTTTTTAGCCTGTCTTGTTTCCTCACCGGTGTCTCAGAACAGTTACACGTGAATAGCTTCACCACCTAGCAACCATTATGTACATTAATGGTAACCATGTTTCGCTGTTTTTATTATCTAAACATAATATTAATTGTTTAATCTGTCTAGTAAAAACAAAAACGCGTTTTATGTACATATAGTTTTGGACAGAGTTGGCTTTGAAATCACAGGTTTATTACAAGTTACTGTATGTTGGACGGATGCGTTATCTTTAAATACCATGTTTGCACGGATGGGCGGCGTTTGCTATGTATCCAGCGGATAAGGAGCATCTACAGAAGCCCCGCCCGACCGGTGTGTCCTGGAATAGAAAATGTACGTCTATGCGTTATAGTCAATGACGACAGCAGCCAATCGCTCTTTGGAAGATTCTAGCAATTTTCGACCGTGTGCGCCCATGGATCTATTAAAATATGTGCCACTTAAGAGTTAAATCCTGAGCGAAAAGCTAAAAGTAACACTCAAACACGAGGTTATTTGTTAGAATACGTTGTTCTGGCCCATTCTTTTTATTTAGTCATATATAAAGTTAGATGATTTAGTGAACAAGGCGTATACAGCCTGAATACATACAGAGTAATTAATGTTTTGTATTTTGAACCAGGCTGCTGAGTATTTATTATGGATTTGATTTGCCTCACCTAGTCTGCAACATTTCATTTTGCTGCATCCTAAAAACAATAAAGCAAAAATGGTCATATGCCCTTCCTTGGCTGAAGTACTCAACATACCAATTCATTGATTCTAAATAATGATAAATCATGCAGTCTACATGAGATTGATTGTCTTGTATTTTACTGTTTACATTAAGGTGACCAGACGTCCCTATTTACCCGGGACAGTCCCAGTTTTGAGCGCTGTGTCCCCTGCCCCAGCAGATTTATCCAAAACCATTGATTTGTCCCGGTTTTATACCAATAATGTCCCAGGTATTCCTATTTTTGACCAATTTGATACCTGCCAACAGTAAAAAGAGGCATATATTGTCATTAGTTTAGGTAAAATACAGAAAAGCTGCTTAGAAATTACAAAAACGCAAAGAAAATGTGACTATACTGGCTTGACATGTTTGTCGTGAGTGGTCTCTGTATGACAATTTTCCTTAATTAAGCACTCGTTTCACAATTTTATTATTACCAACCACCAAAAAACCAGATGTCCCAGTTTTTTATTTTTTTGAAATTCTGTTCACCCTACTTTACATGCATACATGATTGAATATATAGTACATGATTTATTACCCTTAATTACTGTCTCAGTATTAGCTGTGCTTGTTTGAGATGTCATCTGATTTTGATGATAGTTAAAGGAGTGGATGTGAATTTGTGGTTTTCTTCTGTACAAATTCATTTAACTCAACCTACCACTTGAATATGGAAAAGACTGGTGAATTAATTGTTTTGTCCCACATGTTTGCTTATTTGTGAATTAAAGTTAACATTTATACATCACTTTTAGGTCATTTGTATCTTTCGGACCAAGAAATCGAGCCATTGGAGCTGCTGCAAAGAGCCAGGTAAAAAAAAAAAACATGATTATTACAACAGAGTACAGTGTGATAGTTGAAGTTATTGTTTTGACTGACACTACTTTATTTAACTCCAGGTGGTGACCAATTACAAGAACACAATCCAGGGTTTCAAGCGTTTCCATGGCAGAGCATTTTCAGACCCGTATGTCCAGGCAACAAAACCCAACCTGGTATACGACCTGGCGCAGATGCCCAATGGAGCCACTGGCATTAAGGTAAGATATGGACTACTTAGCTGTAAAAGAAGTTAGAGCTACTTATTTGTTGTCATTGACTTAATAATAACAAATGTTGTTATTACTGGTTATTATTGTTCATACTTCTATAATTTGGATGCTGTGGCCAGTTGCATATTTATTTATACAAAATCTATAGGAGGATGATGATGATTATTATTATTATTATTTACATTTTGATTGAAATCTGATGTGTGTTTTTACTGCACAAAAGTTTACTGTGGTAATGCTCAGATTGTAGCAACATAAACCTCTTAAATCGTGCAACTTTTTTGTTTTATATTGAGGAACAAACACTCTCCTTAATGAATACAGCTTAGCCAATCAGATTTGTAAATTGTAAAATAAGATTTAGAACAGTTATTAGTTGTAATTAGTAACCACACTATTAATATCATGTCTTAAGGATGATCATTGCCTTTACCTGAGATTTAAAAGCTTCTGTTGCTCTGCGTTGTAAAATGTCGATATCTAGGTTGTGCACAAGTCCTGTCTTGAGCTTGTGTGTCCCTCCCTGTGGGGGTAATTAAAAAGCGTCTCGAGGATAGATCACAAATTAGAGTAGTCCACTGGTGTTGCCTGTCTGATACTCTAGGCTTTGCTAGTTTTTTGTTTTTTCCCAACAATAGCTGCTTGATGCCAGATTCTGATATAATTCACACTGTGTTATATCACCTGGAAGCTGCAAGATTATAATAGGCTCTTGATGGATAATTGTTCTATTTTAAAGTCAAATTTGATCACCTGTAGGCTTGTGTGATAATGGAATACAAAACTGTAAACTGTGCAAGAGGTTCAAAAGTTGAAACTAGAGACTACTAAAGTAAATTACAGTTACTAAAGTAAATGCCATGTAACAAAATTATTAAAACTGGATTTTATTCTGTGTATGTAGAGCTTCATTTTATGGAAAGTTTTAAAAAATACTGCAGTACATTAAATTATTGTGACTTGGATTTTGGTTAGATTTCACATTTTCATACATTACTAAAACCAGACATTTAAGAGAGAGAGCATTAGAGAGACCTGATTTAGCTATAGATAACAGAATTCTATTTAAAACTGGGTTATGCAATAGTTAAGATAGTAATAGATTACACAAATACAATATAACAGCACCTTGGGTTGTTATATTAAATGAATATTTAACCTGTCAGATGCAAATTTACTCCTTTCCATTAACTGTATCTGCACTTTAGATGGAATTTTAAGTTTCACAAACTGCCACTGATGTAAAACTATGAAAAATATTTATCACAGGTACTATCCCATCAAATAAAGTAATTTAAAACGAAACTGTGATATGCACATTACATTAAAAAATAAAAAAGAGCTAACTATGACTAATTGCCTTTTCAATATTTGGATTTCAGGTGATGTACATGGAGGAGGAGAGAGTCTTCAGTATTGAGCAGGTCACAGGGATGCTGCTGACCAAACTGAAGGAGACCGCTGAAAGTGCATTGAAGAAACCAGTGGTGGACTGCGTGATCTCAGTAAGCACCTTCTTTCTCCTCTGCAACCCAAAATCTATAAAACACACTCTGTCTGTCTGTCTATAGGCTTGGCTAAGCTTCTTAATTTGCCACTCATGCATAATGTAATGGACAATTCATTATAAAATCTAATTTACTTGTTAATCTTGGCACAGAATATAGAAATTATGCTTTGGTGACACTGCTTGATATAAAGACTGGTGTCAGAAGTAAAGAGGGTAATATATATATAACGACTGAAGCACTATATTTAAATTGTACTAAAAGAATTATAGTAAAATTAATTGACTTGAAAGACAGAATGGACATTTTTGTGGCAACTAATCATTGGTGCCTTTTAAAATACCAAATCAAACATACAAATCAGAAAGCTGAATAAATGAGCTAAAACAAGCATAATCTTTAGCCAGAAAATTGATTTTGTATAGGTTTTGGGGTCTCACTGGAAAACGGTTTGTGGCCATCTGATTCTGATACGCATAACTTACCATACCATGATGTACCATTTGTCTATCATCTCTTGTACTAAAAATACAGCACTGTTCCATAAACAGTGTTATTATTAGCTTATTAGCCCGAGCAAAGAGTTAAATGCCAAAAGTCTGTAAAAGTTTGCAAATAATCAACGGTCTGTGCCATGTTTAAGCCATGAGTGTACACCAAGGGCCATATATTGAAAAGTATATGAAGTGGGGGGCTTCAGAAGAGACTGGAAGATAATAATGTCATCATACAAACTGTTGCATTTATCAGTTGGTTTGTTTGAGCTATGTCTTGTTTGTTATTGTTAAAGTGCTATCTATGGTTATTTGAGACAATTCAGAAGGCAGAGGGCCAACAGGGCACATGCTTGTTTCTATGGGAGATTTCTTTTTCCTGGAATGTTCCGCAGCATAGGATTTATTTAAATACAGGTGTTTCTTTTTATTATATTATCATTATACATTATTACTATAAGCAGGCCTGCCAGTCAGTGTCTCCTAATCATTGATCCATTCAGTTTCACAGACATTCCCCACTGTATTTAATCAGTGTATAACACAAAGCCACCTGCCCCTGTGCCATATTGAGCTGGTCTGTCTAAAAGCATTATTTCCTGTTCACACCTTGGTGCTGGGTGAAGAGTGGGATGTTGTGATTTCGTCTCATGCAGTGCTCCATATACAGTGTATGAATCGCCATTTGGCAGCATCTGTTATGTAAGATTACTGATCACACACAAATAGGCTGTGACTTCACCAGGACATGAACAAAATATTATTACTGCTGCTAGTGGATACATAAAGCCTGCATCTATAGAAAGACTCTTGTTTACTATATCATTTACTCTACCTAATGACAATTGTGTCAGCTGTTATTTCCCTGTTGCCCCTAAAACCCACAGTTCAACCAACACAAAGCATTGAAATTAAATGTTTCAATAATTGTATTAAATTATTATTTTAAATGAAATTATTGAAATGATCAGTTGAATGAATAAATGCAGTTATATTAATTATGTTTTGACTTGTTCCAGGTTCCCAGTTATTACACAGATGCAGAGAGGAGATCTGTGATGGACGCAGCCCAAATCGCTGGCCTCAACTGTCTACGGCTGATGAATGAGACCACAGCAGGTAAGAAGAAAGTAACAGCTCAATTAGAGATAGACTGATATATTGGCAGATAGTTGGACTTTTTAGCATATTGGCTATAGGCCTTAAATCTCCAGCACAGGCTGATATTTTGTTTTTGTCATATTTTATCTGCTGCCTAAAAATACACACATATATTACATATTTTAACATTTTAATAACATGAGAAAACTGACTAAATAGTTCACTCATGGGTTTTTGGTAAAAAAATAAAATAATTGAAAAAAGGGCTCTGGGTGAGTTTGTAGTCAATTTAAATAGCATAATTTGAGGAAAAATTATCAACACCCTGCCCTACATATCAGCTCAGAAATATTGGCAGAGCTTATTGGCTATTGGTTGCTCTGAATTCTAAACAATCAGTATTGGCATCGGGTATAAAAAATGTGTTAGAGGTTTAGTTAAAGTTAAAGGGGCACCATGTAACACCTTTTTTACACACACAAAAACCTGTAATTGAATAAATGGATGATAGATTAGTTGAATGTCAGGCTAACCCTGTAATCAACTACAAGAATTCTTGGACAGCTACAGACATATCCTGCTGATTGATTAGTCAACTAAAAATGGGGTGTTGCAAATATGTATGTAGCTGTTTATACCTGCTTGGGAGTTCATGAAAAATGGAGTATTTACACAGAAAAAAACAACTAAGAAACAGTGTCCCATATAAATTCTTATCATCTAAATAAAATGATCAGTTAGGCTTCTTAAATTTTTGGTCAACTAAAATACTTCATCGACTGATTAATCCACTAAATGATTAAAGTCCTACAGCCTGATTCCAGACAAAACAATAACATCTCCATGGAGACAAGCAGGTGACTCACCCCTCCCCTATAAAAAGTACACACCTTTAAATGTTGCCTTACATGTTGCTATATTTCCCACTTGGCATAATTGACAGGTTCAAACTAAGTTAAATGCATGTTTTGTTTGCACAGTGACCCTGGCATATGGCATCTACAAGCAAGATCTCCCAGCCCCGGAGGAGAAGCCGCGGATCGTGGTGTTTGTGGACGTGGGGCACTCGGGTTACCAGGTGTCAGTTTGTGCCTTCAACAAGGGAAAACTCAAGGTGCGCCATGAATAATTTGTGCTGCTTTTGAACAGACGAGAGCTGAAGGGACAGTGGGTTTGTCACAGCACTGACTCAGCCTGTGTCTACTCTGTGGGCTCATAGTCTAATGAATGTGTTACTGCATAGGAGACATGGAATGAACAAGTATGGAGCTGTGTATCATGTAGTATTCAGTATTGAACTATACAATAGTCATTCCTGTTTTTTTTTTTTTTTTTTTCTTTAAGTGTGTGTTTTTACAGCAGGTTATAGTAGAGCAAACAGTCCTGCTAGCAATCATCCATATTTTAAACTAAGAGAAGATATTTGTTAATGTTAGGATTTAAATTTGTGACTATTGGATCAGTGATACATTTCTTACCTTCAAACCAAAAATATTTTGATATGCTACTCTTTAAAATCTACATATTAGAAATATTGGTACTAAATTGTTTTTGTTTTTCTACGTATGTACACAATATTTGCCTGGCAAATCCAGAATGATCTCTCAGTATTTTTTATACAGATATCAGTCTGGTCCCCACTTCCTCTGCTGTGTGTCAAGCCCGGCCAAACATGATTGTGCTGTCAGATTTGTTTTTAAGTGACGCATGTGATACAAAAGGAGCTCATTTATAAATAGAATTTAGTGTTTTTAGTGTTCAGTGTTTTTTAGTCCCCTGTGATATTATTTTCTTTTCTTTTTTCCTACACCAATGGACCCTGATTGGCTAATCCACCAATCCCAATCAGACTCACATCTTCATAAAGTATTAATGACGTGTGTATTCTGGATCCCAGGCAACCTCAGTTCTGTTTTATTGTCATAATCTTGTCAAAATCTATCTCCATACTAAGGAATAGGCTTGATATTCAATGCAGATTTGATACCACAATGATAGTTATAGTTATACTTTTGACAGCCTTATTCTATTGTCTGTTTCACTACAGTTGAAGATAGTTTTTTACTGTACAACTGAACTAATATGACAAAACCCTTTCTCTTGTGGATCTTATAATCTCTCTCTCTCTCAGATCCTGGCCACAGCCTTTGACTCAGACCTGGGCGGTAAGGACTTTGACGACATCCTGGTGAACCACTTCTGTGAGGAGTTCAGGCAGAAGTACAAGCTGGACGTGAAGTCCAAGCCTCGGGCACTCGGACGCTTGTATCAGGAGTGTGAGAAACTGAAAAAACTGATGAGCGCCAACTCCTCAGACCTGCCCCTCAACATCGAGTGCTTCATGAATGACATTGACGTCTCCGGAAAACTCAACAGGTACAATCACTTACCGCATATTTAAAGAGTTTTTTTTTTTTTTTTTTCAAGCCAATCCACTGTTTACTGCATTATAGTGTCACAAAACTTGATTTTGAGTCGAAGTGTTAGATTCAATATTCAATACTGAGTCCGATACCACAGTGATCATTAAAAACAACCCTTCATTTAGACAAAATAATGAAATTTTCATTTTTTAAATCACGGTATTTTTTATGCCTGCGTAATCCCTCAGACATCCAGGTATATGTGGTCTTGTACTACTTCAAGATTATTCTAAAGCTATTCAGGAAAGGTTCATTTCTGTTCTATTGACTTAACTTTTGTCAGCCTACTGTATTGTATTGTATACTGTATCAGTAGATTGGTAAAACAGAGTTTGATGATATAAGATAATTTCATTTAATTCTTTATTTTGAAAACAGCAGACAAAAGCATGAGAAATTAGCCTACTGGACATACACTATTTATTAATGAGTGAATTGTACCCGGCTTTGTTACAAATAATGAATGAATGATTCCTATTTCAAGTCCCATATTATGCAACATTTACTTAAAATGCCCTCATTTCAGAATCTGTCTTTTGGTTTATACATCTTTATTAATTAATGGAGACATATTAAAACCATGTTTTAATTGTTTTCCTTCTAATTTACATTCTCAAAGTTGTATTAAGAGGGATTCATGCATGTTTTGATCCTTATTCTTCAAATGCTGTACTGTGGAACGTTCCGTTTAAAATGGTATCATACCCATGGAGACAAACAGGTGGCTGATCCTCCAAGTTACACAGTTCACCTTTAAGTCATCCTGCGTAGTCTATTAAGCTTTACTTCTCCAGTGAAGAAAATGGAAAATCAAATGTTGTAATCTAGAAAGCACTCCTCTGTTTTTAAAGTCTCAATAATTACAGTGTAACTATTATAAGAGTTTGAGCACTGTATTAGTACGGACCATTTGAATCTACCTATAAATAGATGCTTGCTTGTGTAGAGGTGCTAATAATATGCTGTGACTGTGTTTCCCCAGGGGTCAGTTTGAGGAGATGTGTGCGGGGCTGCTGGCCAAAGTTGAGGCTCCCCTTCGCAGTGTCATGGAACAAACCAGTGAGTACAACCAGCAGACTTAGAACACTCCAACACTCCAAAACAAATCAATAGTTGGATAACTTTATTGTCCTTTTTCGTGCCACATTACACTATTTTCTGATCTATGTTACAATGTTTCCTCATCACAAGCATACCCAGTGTTGTTTTGTTTCAGTCACAAGTGTTTAACACACAAATCCTGCAAATTTAGGCTGAGTTCTTCTCTCAAACAGAAAAAACCTCTGTTCCACATTGTGATGTCATGTGGTAATACAGGAAGAGCTCCACTGTGTTTTTAAACTCCATAGACTAGACCAGTAGCAGTGCAAATGAAATATTAAACAGGTTCATATTGTTGTTTAAAGACCTCATAGTCTCAATAGTTACATTATAGTCTTGTAACATGATACACATAATCATCTGACTGTTAAAGATTTAAGTGGTAGAGTTGTTCCAACAGGCCTTCCCTTCAGACATTGGCAGCATGTAAGGTTTTACTGCTTCACTTAATGAAGTTATCCTATCTGATTTTGTTTCTCAAGATGTGGAAACTTACATTCTACCCTCTCTACCATTTTTTCATTTTACTAGTTAAGTTATTTTAGTTAAAGCCACAGTATGCAACTTTTGTTGATCCTTTGGGTACAGTCTTACACAGTATATATTATATTTCCATGAAATCATACAAGTGACATACAACCTCCAGAAAGTTACATAGTGTTGCTTTAAATGCTGCTGTCATTTTAAGATTAACATATAGTCTAAACTGTACTTAATAATATATTTTTCTATTTGTATTTATTTTTGTTCCATTTCATGTTTGTATCAGAATCTTTCCAAAAGCATTTTAGACATCATAATGTAAAACACCTGTTGTATGTTATGTTTTGTAGTCCCTCTGACTATAAAAAGTAGATAGTAATTTCAAAACTCCCAAAACACAATGTAGTAATCATTTCTTAGTTAAGTTCACAGACTAACGTCTCTTGTGTTTCCTTGGTTTCTCAGAGCTGAAGAAAGAGGACATTTACGCAGTGGAAATCATCGGCGGCGCCTCCAGAATTCCCGCCATCAAAGAGCGAGTCAGTAAATTCTTTGGTAAAGAACTCAGCACCACTTTGAACGCAGACGAGGCAGTGGCCCGCGGCTGCGCTTTGCAGGTAATCCACAAATCACATCACTAAACTAAAGTGTGATAAAAGTGAGCTAAAAGCAAATAAATTAACCTTAACCTATTTAAAAAGCATTTTTTTCTAATAGTTAATCCTGTTTTTGCAGTGCGCCATCTTGTCCCCAGCATTCAAAGTCAGAGAGTTCTCCATCACAGATGTTGTTCCATATTCAATTTCATTGAAGTGGCATTCAGCAGCAGAGGAGGGACAGAGGTATTGTACACTGAAAAAATATTCATATGAAATATTATCATTATTATATATCTTTTGTTAAAATTGGCTTTTTAGGTTTGACAAAACACTTACTTTCATATTTTTAGGGCAATCAAATACAATTATACCTATCAAATCAAAGCCCAATGTCAAACTCATTAAAGATTTAAAATAGCATATCAAAAAAAAATTTTGTCATGTCTTAATAGAACCTTTATTTGTACCAGATTTTAGCCTATACTAAAGCATAATTAGCTAATAACTACCCTACAGTTATATATGCTGCAGTATAAAATGTGTATTTTTCAATTATTTTAAAAATTTTTTTTTAAAATCTGTGAATCTTTATCAGCATTACTAACAGACTGTTCATTCTACTTATTGCATTTTGTTGCAGTGATTGTGAGGTTTTCCCCAAGAACCATGCTGCTCCTTTCTCCAAAGTCTTGACCTTCTACAGAAGAGAACCATTCACACTGGAAGGCTACTATAACAACCCCAAAGAGCTGCCCTACCCCACAGCCACCATCGGTAACTCAACTTACTCCCACTGTAGTTCAAGTTATTTGTTTTCAGCGTCATTTTAATGTCAGCCTTTTTGTACAATTTATGTTTTGTACCAGTCAGCAATTATAGCAGTGTATTGTGGTTTCAAAGTGGACACAATTAACTTTTATTTCTTGCATTGTTGCCTTTTTTAATAAACTGTAGTAGTAGTTATCAAGTATCAACTCTTAACTTTTGCCCCTCTTGGTCCTACAGGCCAGTTCCAAATCAAAAACGTGACCCCGCAGCAGTCGGGTGAGAGTTCAAAGGTCAAAGTGAAGGTGCGGGTGAATATTCATGGTGTCTTCAGCGTGTCCACCGCCTCTCTCGTGGAGGTGGTCAAATCCATAGAAGGGGAGGAGCCTATGGATACCGAGCCAATCACAGCAAAGGATGAAGAGGTATGCAATTTATATAGTTTAATTTTTTCTAGTGACCTAAAACAAAACTCTTTCTTAATAAAAAATGTGAATGTCCTTGGATAATAGTTAAAATATACAACTACATGTAGATTTCAAAAACAAAAATTTCAAAATTCCAAGTGATTTTTTTCCCCTCCAAATAGTTCAGCTCTACTCCCAACTGTTTTGTTGGAGTGGATCATAAAGCTAACATGCCACTTTTAACATGTAACTTTCTCACCAAGGACACGCCTAGTATTTTCCTCGTCATGGTGTCAGCTCTGTGGTATTCAGATAAATTGTTCAAACAGGCCTAAGACAGCTTTAAAAGGGTGGACTTGTTTTCCTTTCACAGGATTGTTAATGCCAACTGCGCTGTTAAACAAGCTGCTAAAGAATGCTCATTTTCAAAATACCCACTGAGATCGTAAATGTGGACAACATTGCGCTGGCATTAAGCAGTTTTGGCAGATTGGTAAATGGTAACTCCACTTGGCACGAACAAAACTTTAATTAAACACTTTAATGTTTCAGGCAGTTGTCAAAACATCTAGTTAAGTGCTGCGGTAGAACATTCTATTTTTTTCTAAATTGCAAATGTATTCCACTTTGTTATAGTTTGACAGTTTTATGAAGTCAAACCATTAAAAACAAAAGTTAAATTCTGAACCTAATTATAGGCTTATTTATATAAATCCTTCCCATACAAATCTATCAATCTAAAACCATGACCTCCTGGTTCTTATTTGAGGTGCGGGTGTTGACACAGAAGCGGAAGACATTTTGTTTTACTACTAATTTGATCAAACCATATTAAACTGTGGTTAGTGTTTCATTGCATGTTGGTTATTGATACTTTGCAGTGACATCACGTGGGGGGGGTACTGCATGTTTGTTTGGGGCAGAATGTTCATCAGTTACCTTGGTGATACAGTGCTCACATTATCAAACACTGCCAAATAAGCTGTAAGATTGTGCACCTTTAAGTTTACAGGCTACATAACTTTACCTTCACCTGCTTGTTTCTGTGGATATGTCATTGCACTGCCTGAAATGTTCCACAGTGCGACATTAAATAGCTCTACTTTACTTTTATTCAATTACAGGTGGTTTTGCTGCTCAAAAATACAGGGAAAAACAGGTATTCTGACTGTGAGAGGGGTTGCTTCTCTGCAGATCTGACCTGTAAATTGGTCTGGTTTAGCCTCCTAATGATAGAAAAGTTCAATGGCATACTGTGAAACATTCAAGACAAAGCAGTAACATTTCAGTGGAGACAAGCATTGACAGATCCATGACCAGAGAAGTTACACTCTGCACCTTTAAGAAACAAAAGTACAAAATGGGTTTAAAGAACATATTCAGGATCTTGTGATGAATTCAGTTGCTCATGGTGTTTGACTTTCAACAAAAACAGAGAGAATTAAGTACTTACTGTAATGCTAGATGGCTTGTGATTGAAATTTGAGAGGAACTTGTTTTAAAGCCCAAATCAGCTCTCCTGTTGTGGTTTTAGCTAAGGTGCGGCCACCAGCTCGTCCCCTTCCTCAGGGAATGTTGATGACATCAGCTGCAAAGTATCTATAGGTCGTCCTTGGTAGTCTTTTTTTATTTTTCATTCCATTGATAACTTGTGTGCAACTCCTCCACACCTTTCATTTAAAAGCCCACCATTTAAGGTTAGGTATACTGTTGAGTGACACCAGCTCAGTTACACCATTGAACGAGAATACACAGTGTCAGAGTAGAGAGAGATAAGACCACGCGTGCTTGAACATGCACATATACATATATTCTTTTAATATTATGTTTTATTTGTTTTATTTCTCATGTGTCAGAATAAGATGCAGGTGGACCAGGAGGAGCAGAAACTGTCTGGAGATACGGGGGAGAAGAAGTCAGAGGCTGAGGAGATGGAGGTCTTTAACATTTTATTATATAACAGTAACTTGACTAGTGTGAAGAAGTATTTGAATGCTTTGTTTAAACTGCACCAGGCACACAAACAGCAGAACGGACTGCCCTATCGCTCAGAAGACATTTACACGATTATAACTTGTTTTCACAGTAAAGGCAGGTTGAATAACTGAAGGTTAAAGTTTATTTATACCCAGATTATTATTAGCAAATTTATGTTCATAACCTGTACAATTTTGAAGAATAATTAAACCAAATAATTAGATGTAAGTAGTTAATTTGAAAGTGAGGGGCTGCAGTAGACTACTCAGCCTACTCAGCCAGAGCATAGCCGGTTCAAATCTCACCAGATTTACATTGGCCTTCCCCCATCTCCAGTCACAGTAAGGTAACAGTGTTGTGACAGGAAGGGCATCTGGATTAAGGAAGGGAAAAAATGGGAAAAAAAAGACATTTTCTCAAAGATCCAGCATAAAAATGGACATACAAATACTTTACCAGTAATTATATATTGTCAGCTGTTATTTACATCGCAGGACACAAAAGCCAACACGATAGAAACAACAGAAATATGTGTAACATCTAATAATCACTGCACTATATTATATTTCATTAACAGCATTAACTTCCATCCTACACTAAATGCTTTGTTAAAATAAAATTAACCAGTGCCTACTTATGTCTAAGTTAAATTACTAAAAAGCTCTGTACTAAACTAGGCAACTAACTTGTATTCATGTTCCTTCATCCCCCTTCTGGTCAAACAGCTCACAAAATGCATTATTCTTTTTGATGTATTCAGCGATAATCTTTCACAAAAAGTCAATCACCATCTCTTTCCCTTTTCCAGACATCAACAGAGGATTCAAAGGAGGAGAAGAAGAACGAACCGCCTCAGCCCAAAAAGGCCAAAGTTAAGACGAAGACGGTGGAGCTGCCCATTGAGAACAGTCTGCATTGGCAGCTGTCCACAGACGTGCTCAATGGGTTTGTGGAGAATGAGGTAATGCTCCAAAAACCACCAGGAATGTGGAGCACGCTAACAGACTGTTTATTTGACAGCCATAGTCCAAGCAGCAGGCATAGAAAGATATACAGAATAAAAAGTATTATTATTCCTATCATATTCATTGATTAAAATGTCTGTATGCCCTCATGCTCACTCTACCTGCTCTACATTATCTGGGGTGTTTTTATTTTGCTATTTTGTCAGTAAATGAGTTATTTTTTTTAATATGGAACTGCAAGCCATGGTGAGCTTCATTTGACTGGGGCCAAGCGCTATGGGTGATGTCACTCCCTTAGTCTTCTTTATACAGTCTGTGCTTGTTCCCAGTGTATTCAGTATGAGCAAGAATCTTTTTTTTATACATGTTAATTGAATATAATTTTATTCATTGTAATATTTATTTATATATAGTGAGCAAATACAAAAACTGCAACAAAGAAAGATAAAAAAAAAATACTATGGAGAAAAACATTGGGCTAGAGTTTCCTAGATTTCTTAACCCTTAATAAGCTGTAGAGCTATATAAAGCTCTTGGTAATGCTATGCTGAGTTTAAAAATACAGTGAAGCTCTTCCTGTATTACAATATGACATCACAAGGTGGAAGAGTGTGTTTCTTGACTGAGAGAACAACTCAGGGTTCGAGTGTAAAACTTGTGCGAATGAAGTAAAACAGAACTCCGAGCATGTTGTTAATGAGAAAATATTATAACACAGATCAGAAAATAGCGTAATATGGGCCCTTTCACTTCTCTACTTGGTCATATATTTTAGTATTTGATACATTCTCTATTTTTTGGTTTTGTATTCACCTGTTTTACTGTGACATTTCCAGGGCAAGATGATCATGCAGGACAAGCTGGAAAAGGAGAGAAATGACGCCAAGAACAATGTAGAAGAATATGTTTACGAGATGAGGGACAAACTGCACGGCGTCTTGGAGAAATACGTTACTGAAGCTGTGAGTTTAAAATAGAACACTATAATGATGATTTGGTTTTTTTTGTTGTTGTTGTAATTGATGTTTTCTATGTGATAATTTCATGAATTGCTTCTACAGGAGTGTTAGAAAATGCTGTTAAATTAATAGTGTTTGGCTTCTAATTTTTTTTATTTTTTTTTCTGTCTAGTATAAATTCTAACTACCTAAAAATGTGTTCCCTTTTTGAAAAATAAAGTATGTATCTACTTACCTTCTTTAGGATCGTGATGCATTCTCATTGAAACTGGAGGATACAGAGAACTGGCTTTATGAAGACGGAGAGGACCAACAGAAACAAGTTTACATTGACAAACTGGCTGAACTTAAGGTAACTGTTAACGATATGACTTAAAATAATGTACTTAATGTATTCTTGTGTAGCAACGATTTGTTTTTGCCCCGACAGAAAATGGGCCAGCCGATCTGTGACAGGTACATGGAGGCAGAGGAGAGGCCGAGAGCGTTTGAGGAACTTGGCCGACAGATCCAGCAATACATGAAGGTCATTGAATGTTACAAAGCAAAGGTAGGAGTTGTTTATCATAAAAAATCATTCCTGCTGAGTTTTTATGTTGTATTTTTAATTAGAATGATCCATATATCTACAGGACGAGCTGTACAATCACCTGGATGAGTTGGAGGTGACCCGGGTGGAGAAACAGGTGAACGACGCCATGGTTTGGATGAACGGCAAAATGAACCAACAGAACAGTCAAGACTTGACTGTGGACCCAGTGGTCAAGGTCACAGAGATCCACGGAAAGGCCAAGGTAAGGGTTAGGGATTATGGGTAACATGTAATCTTAAATAATCTTTCAGTATCTTAAATACGTAAAGGTGCACTAGGTAACTTTTTGGTTGGGGATCGTCACCTGCTTGTTTCTATGGATATGTCATTTGATGACCCTCTGCCAGAAAAGTTACACAATGCACCTTTAATGGTACTAACAATAACTTAGGTAAGGAGACACATGCATTATTGGAATTTGTGCTGCTTATGGCATATATTTAGGTGTATCAAAGAGTAAAACTAAAACAGCTGGACTTAGTTCAGAAGCCAACGTTTCACTACCAGCCAGGGAGTGTCACCAGGGCTTGTGTTGGTGACTGTGACTCCCACTATACAAAAATATTACTAAACTTACTTAAACAGTTTCATGCATTATCTCAGTTTTTGTCTGGTCTTTTGCAAATTGAAAAATAATTGTATTTTGGCCATAGTGAGGCATTTCAAAAAGTCTGTCTGGTTTGTTTGACAGCGTTGCTAAGTGCCTGCCCCTTGCTAAACCAGCAGTGCAGGCGGAAAGAGGTGTTACCTTCAATAGCTGCACGCCTGATTGGCTCTTTGGTTGCTATGATATTCGCGGTCAAAATTCCAAATATTCCTAGCCTTGAGGAGTTTCATTTGACTGGAGCCGAATGCCATGGGTGACACTCACTTAGTCCACTTCTTAATACAGTTTATGTTGACGTCACGTGAATGCAACCAGTGACTGGCCAAGTAATTAACGACTTGTTTCTTCTCTGTCTTTACAGGAGCTATACTCATCCTGCAACCCCGTCATCTCCAAACCAAAACCCAAGGTGGAGTCACCGAAAGAGGAGAAACCCACCACGAACGGGCCGGTGAACGGACACGAAGAGCCCGCTCCTGCAGAGGACAAAGCCACGCCCACAGGCAAAGGGAAGGAGACGCCGGAAAGCAAACTTCCCCAAATGGACATTGACTAAATCCTTTACGCCAACAACCGCAGTTCCCTTCCTCTGTACGTCCGACCGCTCCTGTCCAGATAGCCGATCTTTTAAGATTGTAAAATGGTGGCAGTAGCTTTTTGTTTTTCAAGAAACAAGACGGCTGTACAAAACCCAGCACTGTTTGTTAAATCGGCCGACTGTTGGCATGGTTTAATTTATATATAATTTTGATTTAGACATTACATAGGTAGAATGTTGATATTGATTAAAAAGTTGTGAGTGTATTTTGGAAAATGGCTTTATTTTCTGTGTTGCTGATGACATTTAAGTTCATATTAATATAATTCTTATGGTTGTTTTATGCTTTGAGTACAAAACTGTTAAGATGTGGAACAGTAAAGGAGCTACCCAGGATTACTGAAACATTTTATGTATATGATAGCTGTAAGCGAGGTTTTGAGACTATTGTAAACTATGTGGATTGTTCTAGGGCTGTATATGACAATAGAGCTTTTTCACTTAAATAACTGCAACTGCTGCATACCAGTGTATTTTGTTAAAGGAATGTTTCTGTTCACTTTACCTGTACTGTCCGTTAAAGCTAGTTGATACTACGACTCAGTGTCACGCAGTATTTTGTTTTGCCATTCATTGTACCTGTTGTATTTTTTCTACTTCTAAATATAGCGAAGGCTGGTCCAACAACTCAATATTATAAAAATAAGGGTGCTAATGTTGTCTCCGCATCACAAGAAAATCGAAGTGTAAAATAAAAATTATATAAATTACTATGACAAGGCATCATTTGAGTTTAATATGTTGAAATTACAGCAACTTTTGGATAGGGTAAAGGGACAGGATTTGAGATTTGGAAGTAGCAGTTAAACAATGTACTTTTCATCTGAAGTACCAGGGCTGTACAAGTAGTCATAGATAAGGAATATAATATGAACAATAATCTATTTCATATACTAAACGGAAGAACCGTGGTGCAGTAAAAGGTTTGGCAAATAGGTATGAGTGCGCACACATACGCTGATAGCTTTTCTGTAATTTACCTAAACAAATGACAATGTATGCCACTCTTTACTGTTGGCAGATATCAAATTGATCAAGAATAGGGACACCTGGGATATTTCTTGTATAAAACTGGAACAAATCAATGGTGTTTGGATAAACGTGCTGGGACATTAGACACGGCTCAAAACTCTGTAAAAATGAATGTCTGGTCACTCCACACTGGGACCAAACTGGGACCAGGATTAAAACAGGATCAAGCCAATTGTACATTAGGATTTTTACAGAATATTACCTAAAATTATGAAAAATGCATAATATTGTAAGCAAACAATATTTGTAGCCTCATAAAAAGAGTCTAGTTAAAGGCAGATTTTCCAGTTAACAGAGACATTAAACGCCAAAAACACTTTTTTTGTTTGTTTTTGTTTTACTGATTAACTGTGTAAATGCTCAAAAAGAAGTGTATACCTAGCCCTGGCCTTATTTTGGTATTTTAGTGAATATTTATTAAAATGGCAGCCAAAACGTAGCCCATTCGCAAAAATCGAAATGTTCTGTGGCATAACTAATACGCCATTATATCATTTTTTTACTGTATTCATTCCTTGTCTAAACTGTTAACTTTATTCACATGACAAAAGGCAAACCAAGGCTGCTAAACTAAAACTATACCAGTGGGGGCGGAGTTTCGGCGATTGCGCTGGAAACTACCCCGGAATCTGGCAACCCACGTGAATCAAACAGGGCAGAAGCCAATCGCTAGCTCTTGGGACCTCAAGGTAAGAATATGTGTTATTAACTCATTTATAATCACTTTTTCACGGTAATACACGCACATACTGATGGCACAGCTGTATTCAAGTCGATCAAACGATAATATGTAAATTTTAAAGGCTTACGTAGTTATTGTTTACATGTACTTGCAGAGCTAAGTTAGCCGGGGCTATTTATAATACAGCAACTAGTTTGATCACACATGACATCCCGTATGTTTGTTGAAAATGACTGGATTTTAACTTTGCCATATTATTTTACTTATAAACAAACTCTCATAATATGCTTTTGGTTCTTGGTCTCTTCTGAATTCACTGTTAGCCTGTTAGCAAATCTGACGTTACATTCATTTTACGTCATCCTTCAGCCTGTAAAGTTCAATAACCCATTAGCGTTATTTATTGCTGATTGTATGGATCTAACATACTAGTTGTCGTAGTAGTCAATGTAGATATTGTTTGCACTAACGCTGTCATTACTCGTGTGTTTGTCATAGCAGGTATGTAAATGTCTGAGGATAAGGAAGCGCAGGAGGATGAGCTGCTTGCCTTGGCGAGTATCTACGATGAAGAGGAGTTTCGCAGAGCCGAGGGTACCCAAGGAGGAGAGGTCCAGATGTGTGTGGAGCTTCCCGCGGATTTCAAAGTAGTTACAAAAGGTATTCCATCATCCATCCATCCATCCATCAATTTTCGTCCGCTTATCCGGGGCCGGGTCGCAGGGACAGCAGCCTAAGCAGGGACTCCCAGACTTCCTTCACCCCAGACATGTCCTCCAGCTCCTCCGGGGGGACTCCGAGGCGTTCCCAGGCCAGCCGAGAGACATAGTCCCTCCAGCGTGTCCTGGGTCTTCCCCGGGGCCTCCTCCCGGCAGGACATTCCCGGAACACCTCCCTAGGGAAGCGCCCAGGAGGCATCCGGAACAGATGCCCGAGCCACCTCAACTGGCTCCTCTCGACGTGGAGGAGCAGCGGCTCTACTCCGAGCTCCTCCCGTGTGACTGAGCTCCTCACCCTATAGTAATATGATGTTGTGTTTAATAGTACTCATTGGTGGAAAGAGTTCTGAAAATTTGTACTCATGTAGAAGTACTGTTACATGCCTAATAATGTCCTCAATTACAAGTACAAGTACTGCATCCAAAAAATATGTAAAATACTACCTGGAGTACTAGTTACAAGTAACTTTTTAAACACAAGTTTTGGAAGCATTTTAGATCATACTTTTATAGAAAAACTTGACCAGTCAGTGTAAACATTTGATTGTTTTAAACCACAGTCCATGTATTCCCTGAGCTCTGGCCAATCAAAACAGGCGATGTAGAGCTTTTATGTGAGTTTGAGATGAGTTTAGAAAAGAACAGAGACAGAGGTGAAACAGCAGTGGATTGGGACAACTGAACTTGTACAGTAATAACTTCTATGATTTAAAGTGTAACAAATTTAAATTAATAGTTAGAATTATAGACAATTACAAGTACAAGCATAGGTTTAAAAATGCGCTCAAAAATGTAAGCAATTAGAGTAACGTGAGTATTTATAATTAGTTCCTTTCAACCCCAGGTAGTGCTACACGTGTGTGCTTTGTAATAACAAAGCTAAACAATAAAATAACTGTACTAATCCTGGACTTTGCTCAGTACTGAGTTCAAGATATTTGATGAGCTCTATCTCGGTCATAGTGTGGCGCAACACTACAGCAACTACCTGCTAAATGTTTCTCCGCTCTTCACCCCCCATTCACACTGTACTGTCCAGTCAAATAAAGCCTGGTCAAAACCCTCTTTACCATACCTGGCCAGCCAGAACCACACGCTTTGACAAAACTTTACAAAGATGAATGAATCTGGAGCTGTATCCCGTCTACCTGATTTCAGAGGCTGTGATTGACAGGCAGATGATTGACAGGCGAATGAACCAATCAGAGAGATGGTCCCTTTTTTTTAAAACCAAACATGGTCTTTTAGAGGTAAAAAGGGAGGGAAACAATATAAAGGACTGAGAAACAGCATGGATTTCCTCAGAATCAACAATCAAAGCACCAAACTATTATTTATTTTAGAAAAAAGAAGTTATATATTTTGCTCTGAATGTTATGAGAATTTTGGAGAGAGGATGGCTTCTTCATTTGAGAGACACATGCTACGAATTAGCGGTTGTGGTTGGAATATCTTAAGTTAGGACAGAGGATTTTCACCCTCTCTTGTCCGGTTTCAATTCCTTTTGGATTCAGACAGAATGTAGAAGGGATTGGCTGGTCAGGCAACTCTTTACCACCTTAACTATCCAGAAAGTTTGTTAATGCATTCTTAAATTGTTTTGTTTGTGTCACAGGAGACAAGCAAACCGAATACAATGTCTGCTTCCTACCTCCTCTGGTGCTTAACTTTGAGTTTCCTGAAGATTATCCATCGACATCTCCACCACAATACACACTCAGCTCCAAATGGATGACAAGAGCTCAGGTATCCCTCTCAAGTCTGTGTGCTTTCTGTTTGGTTTGCTGTTTGTAGCATTTTTATTATTACTCAAAGTCACTATTTTTAGTTTGCAAAGTTTCTGAACAGTAAATTCAATACTATCTTGTATAGAGAGGATGTTTTATACTTATACCAAAATAACTACTTATAATAGTCTGGGCCAATGCAACAGAAAGCCAGAGGGACAACAAAAATCTAGCTCCCATCTCTTATATCATATTATATAGTTATGAAAAGACCTTATACCATTATATTACTACTCCGCAGATGAGCGCCCTCTGCAGACGTCTGGATGAACTGTGGGAGGAAAACCAGGGCTGTGTCATTCTCTTCACCTGGATTCAGTTTCTTAAAGAGGAGACAGTGGATTACCTCTGTATCAAGTCACCCCTGGAGGTCCACAGAGCAAAGTCCAGCGGCGAACGTAAAAAACCTGAGCCAGGTACAGTATGAAACTCCCCAAAGTTACAAAGTTTCCCCTTTTTAAGTCCTCTGATCTCACAGTGAGGAGGATTTTTTAGGAGTATTTAGCCTTTTGTTTTCAATTTAATATTCAGTTCATAGTGCATACTTTAAGCCCACCGAGGGCATAAACATTTGAGTGAAGAATAGCTAATGCATAAATCCGTGCCTTTGTTCAGGCTCACCTGTAATCTCGGGTCTTCTGCTGTCAGGCCAAAGCTGACACGCTGTCAGACTGTAACGTGGATAGCATCTAGTGCCGTTATGTGAGAATACCACAGGGCTGGGTTGGCCAATCTAATTACAAATAGGAATTTAAACCTGTGTATAGATGTTTATAGATTGTTTTTCCTCATTCTCAATATAGACAGGCCTTATATGAAAGCTTAAAACTTCAGAATTCCCTTACTGAGCTGCACTAGCACTGAGTAATGATTGTCTGCTAGTACTGAGCTATAGTAGTGACCATTCAGATGTGAGAGAGTCCTTTTATGTTTTAACCAGTGCGATTTGAACATTGAAACTGCCAATTCAATAAGAAAGTCATGTGAGGCTCATTCTGCTTTCTGATTGGCTAATCGTCTCGAGAACCTAAACACCATATTATCAAATTATAACAAGCAGGTTGGCCATCAAGTATAAACAGTACTAGATTCATGGTAACACAGTGAAGAATAAATCAGCATTACAGTTATTCTCAGTGAAACTTACATTTGATTTAAACATACAGAATTTGCCTCATGTCTGGGGATGTGGAAAGGTCATGCTTATGCAATATTATCCTATCTTTTTAAACATCTTGTGACTAACTGATGTCTTTATGTATCATGTTTGAATTCAGAAAAGAGAGAGGAGAAAAACGGTGAAGTAAAGAAACCCTCTGACCCGTCCTCCTCCGCCTCCTCCATGACCTCTCTCGATCCACGGGCCGTTGCTCTGTTGGACCCCCGCATGGACCTCCTGCCTCAGCTCCTGGATCATGACGAGGCCCAGCGACAGAGACTGTTTGATGGGAAGGTGTTCTGCTGTGGCATCTGCTTCAATGAGAAACTGGGCGCAGCCTGTCTCTGTTTCAAAGAGTGCCAGCACGTCTACTGTAATGCCTGCATGAGCGAGTACTTTCAAATCCAAATCAAAGATGGAAACGTTCAGTGCCTTAACTGCCCCGAGCCCAAATGTTCTTCTGTGGCCACACCACTACAGGTAATCAGGGAGGCGATTACTTTGTCTTGTTTTACTCTAGCTATTTATATTTGTGTTACTGTACCTGTGTTAATTGTGATTAGGTCTATTCTGAAGTTTGCATTGAATAAACTGAATACTTTAATAATGCATTCTAGATTTCATTTGTATCTACTGTTACGATGTTTTACTGTACAGTATTTCTGAATTATTTGGGAAGGTAAGAACAGCATATCTTCAAAACTAATATTAGATTAGATTTGTTTATTTGTCATTATACATAAAAACACGTGGCCACCACAATTTATTACAACAGTAGATTGTAATTGTAGTCAAGTAATATAGAGTCCAATCAGAGTGTCTGATTTACAGTTTAACTGCTGGAAATAAATAACATAACTGGGAAAAGAATGCCTCATACTTTTATAAAGGTATTCTTTTTACTTGTATATCTTTGAAGCACCCTATGTCTTTTGCAGGTGAAGCATCTGGTGGGTGAGGAGTTGTTTGCTCGTTACGACCGCCTGCTACTCCAGTCCACTCTGGACCTGATGGCTGACGTGGTGTACTGCCCCCGTGTGTCGTGTGGAACACCCGTGATGGTAGAGCCCGAATCCACCATGGGCATCTGCTCTGGGTGCCAGTACGCCTTCTGCACGCTCTGTAAGATGGGCTACCACGGGGTGTCCCACTGCAAGCTGCCCACAGGTAAAGATGCACTGAAAAGGTTCATGGACACAAATAGCCTGGTATTCTCAATGATGACCCGTAACCCTTACAAATACAATATACAGGTTAAAAATATAGTACAATGGCAAGCCAGCTCATCCTACTTTTTATTCAAATTGGATGCAGAGGGGTCTGGAACAAGGCCTACAGCCATAGACTATATAGTAAGTTCTTTGATAATCCAATCACAAGCGCTTATTGGTAGCATGTCTCTGAAATGCAGAACATTGCCCATTCAGCAGAGGTTCACAATGTCACTGTATAAATATAGTGGCATTGTACTGAACTAAACCAAGCTATTGTGATGCATGTTATCATATTTATTAAATAATCTTTGCATTCCTCAGAGGAGCTTCGGGATCTCAGGGACGAGTACCTGGCGGCCAGTGAAGACGGGAAGAAGTTTATGGAGATGAGGTTTGGTAAAAGGGTGATTCAGAGAGCCGTGGAGGAGTCCTTCAGCCGAGACTGGCTCAGTGAGAACTGCAAGAACTGTCCCCGCTGTGGCACCAACATACAGGTCAGAACCATACACTGTATATATAAATAGTCTTAGCTAATGTGCTAGCCGGTACATTCCAAATAGGAAGACCTCATGATTAAAAAGCAACTATTATCTGATTTTTAGACTTGATCTTAATTCAAATTTGATTAATCGCCTAGCCCTAGCTGGAATCAACATTATCTGATTGATATGTGATCTTTGTTTAAAAATAATACACCTACATTATGTATATTACTGTGTTTCAGATGGCATCACACTATTCTACTGGCCAATATAAATTAATACAGATTGGAGGCAGCTAAAATGAATATTGTTAAAATGCAAAATTGTGTTGTAATAATTTTCTTGGGTTCAGTCAATTGAAAATACGAGATTCAACATTTTTGAATTTACCATTTGGATATTTTATTGCAAAGTACAGTGTAATCAATAGGAAAATCTGTCTCATGCCCCCAATCTGAGAGTATGACATAATCACACGGTAGAATCAGAAAACCACCAATTACAAATAAAATAGAACGGTCTCTTGACTTGTTATGGTTGTCTCTTGTTTTGTAGAAAGTGGATGGGTGTAATAAGATGACCTGCACGTCCTGTAAGCAGTACTTCTGTTGGCTGTGTATGGGAGTGCTGAGCCGAGGAAACCCCTACAGCCACTTCAACAACCCCCAGTCTCCCTGCTTCAATCAGTGAGTATTCTGCTCAAACGCAATCATGCCCCAATAATATCAAACTAGCTCTCTTAAAGGTGCATTGTGTAACTTTTCTCATTTTTCTCGTGGTACGTCAAATGCTTTTCTCTATTTAGATGTTATTGCTTCGTCTGGAATGTTTCACAGTATGGCATTAAACCTTTCTACTGTATCTTCACGGAGACCAAACTAGATCAAGTTACGGGGCAGATCTGTGGAGAGGCGACCCCGCTCACAGTCAGAATGCCTGTTTTTCTAGGTATTTTTGAGGCATTAAATCACATGTCATACTATGGAACATTCCAATCAGAACAATGACATATCCATAGAAACAAGAAGGTGACGGACCCCTAACCAAAAGTTACACAGTGCACCTTTAAACTAGTCTCAAGAAAAGTGAATGATTTGCCACAATGGAATAGAAAATATAAAGAAAATAGGTTTATCTTGTATATTTATATAGTTGAAGCCTAAAAAAATCTGTATTTTTTCCTATATTATGGTATAGTCAGGCATTTTAAACCACATTTGAAACTATTGCTCTGGTATTGTACAGAAACTTAGGGCAAGAACAGTGAACAGTGTAGATAAATACATGTATTAAAGCTACTGTTTCCTTTGCTGGTATTCAGATTAGAGTTACTTCAGATGAATACAAAAGGAATGCAAAAAATTATCCTATCACCACCACCTTTGGAATCACGATGTATAGTTACACAGAAATAATGTGATAAACAATGATATTGAAACTACTTTATGCCACTGACACAAAGCAAGATAATCCCAGTAAACACATTTTTAAATATACAGTATCATTAAAAACCATAAGACGTAACAAATTAATGGCAAAATGAACCAATATTTAGCTATTGAAGTTATTTATTCTACCCTCTACAGCTCAACTCTTACCTTATTACATAAAACTTGCAAAAAATCTCCCCACTTTTGCAAAGAAATTGTACACACGATAAATATTGAGCCATAGTGTACTGTATATTGTTCCTGCTTTCATATATTGAAGTCGTAATTATAGTGACAGGCCTATCTATGTGCATCTATAATTATGATTGGTCAAGTAGAAGGGAATTTTCGTGTTTTTCAGATTATTTCTTGGCGTGGATCAGGAAGACGGTGACTTCGATCAGGACTTTTTCCCTGATGAGTTTTCCAGTGATGAAGATGACTAATCAGTGCAGTAAATGTCCCTATACGCTCAATTTAAATGCACTTTATCTCACAAAAACAATCACTGTGGTTGTGGCCTTCACTCTCTGGGTAAACAAACGCATGTACAGTAGTTATATTTGTACTATGTATTACAACCAGTCTATAAAAACCCACAGCAGTTCTTCATCATATACAGGGCTGTGCGATATGAATAAAAAGGAAAGAATTGTGATTTGGTCCCTATGACGAAAGGGTCCATATTACACTATTTTCTGATCTATGTTATAATGTTGTTTCCTCATCATAAACGTACCCGAATTTGTGTTTTGTTTCATACATGTTTAACACAAATTCTGCACATTTAGGCTGAGTTTTTCTCTCAAACAGAAAACACTTTGTCATGTACTAATACAGGAAGTGCTCCACTATTTTCTTAAACTCCACACACCTCCACTAGAATCATTTAGTCCTTTTCAGCCCTGGAACTTCCCATCTCTACTGAACAAGAGGTAAAACACAGCTATTAATTTGAAAACTACAGCTTCATGACATCACAAGGTGGAACAGAGCATTTTGAGCTTTGGAAATGTAAACAAGAGTAATAATGCAGGATTACTTAAATATTTCTGAATGAAAAAACAAAACACAACTCCAGGCAGGTTTTGATGAGGTTATAACATGGAGTCAATTTTGCAGAATATAGGACCTTTGACCAATCAGAGTAAATTGTGAACTTTCAGAAGAAAAAAAAACCCTTTTTGTTACCTCTTAAAGGGCCCATAAAAGAATATTTTCTGATCTATATTATCGTGTTCTTTTCTCATCAAAAACATACCTGGAGTTTTCACATGTTTATCACACAAACCCTGCATATTTAGGCTCAGTTCTTCTCTCAAACAGAAAACTGCTCAAATACAAGAAGTGTTCCACTGTGTTTTTAAATTCTATACTCCATCACTAAAAACATTTGAATGATTCCAGCTCTGGGATTGCCAATCTCTACTGAACTAAAGGTAAAAGGTAGCTGTTAACTTGACAACTACCATCACATGACATCACAAGGTGTAACAGAGTATTTTGAGTTTGGAGATGGAGATGGAGATGTAGGATTACTCCAACATGTGTGAATGAAATAAAACACAACTCCAGATATGTTTTTGATGACATTATAATATAGCTTAAACCTCACAAAAGTGCGTAATATAGGACCTTTAAAAGGCAAAATAATGGTAATTTGTTTAGGAATAATGCTCTATGCTCTAAAACGTGCCATATAATTTTTTTGGCATATCCCCCATCCCTAATAACTGATGTCAAAGCAAATTTGGCAGTTATTTGTCAAGCATTCACAAAAGGCATGTTTTCAGTTAGCGTACATCTGATCTACTAGTATGAATAGATATGCCGCTACCTACTATACCTATAATACAGTTTTTTGGTAAATTCACAAACTGGCAGCTGGTTATTATTTTGCCACAACTTCTAAAAGATCTAGAATTCAGTATTTATCCATTTGGGTTCATTTAGAGTTTTACATGATTCTTGGGCATCGCTGCTGTGCATGTTTGGATGTCATTATGGACTTGGACTTTTTTTGTGGAGCTGATCAATCAGTTGCCAGAATTTCTCATGGATTATTTTTATTAAGTTTCACGCCTTGAACTGAAATATATGTGAATTTATGTTTTAAAATAATTATGATTAGTTTCTTTTTTTTTCTTTTTTCTTTTTTAGTTTCTACATTATAGTTTCTGTTGAACAATCAGCTCCATAAGCATAATGTTAACGCACAATACAGTTGAATAAAAGCTGCTGCAAAATGTTTGTATTCATTTTTGTGGAATTAAAGCATTTTGTGCTACCTGTATAATTTTATACATCTATAAATCTCCTCCTGAGTATTCCTCTAGGCCCTCAGCTCTAACCAAAGCATCCATCTACCCACATATTCACCATTCTTCCTCTCTACAGTCCAAACTATTTCTAAATTTCTTTTAACAATTTCGAAATGTAACTTTCTTGGTGCAGAGTCCACCAGTTGCTAGTCTCCATGGTGGTGTTATTGTTTTGCCTTCACAGCTTGTTTCCATAGACAAACTAGTAACTCTAAAAGGCCAGGTTACAGGTCAGATCTGTGGCAAAGCAAGTCCCCTAATAGTAAGCTCTTTTTTTAAGGATTTGTTTTAATAAAAATGTTTGCCCAATTGACAGAATTGATTCCTCTTTTACAATGAAACCTACCTAGACTGAGGAATTACACATAGCCACATATAATTCCATACTGTGAAACAATCCAGGCAAAGCAATAGCATTTTGAAACAATCAGGTGGCTCACCCTTAACCAGAGAAGTGGGTACCTTTTAGTTTCTTGTCACTAATATATTCAGGTCAGTTTTTTTCTTTGGATTTTTTTTTTATTTTTACAAAAAAATTGATAGGGAATCCAGACTCTTTCCCTCCACTTCAGAGTTGTATCATGACATTGTAGCATCTGAAACCAAACGATTGCCACTTTACATTTCTCCAATCAGGTATAATTTGACCCATATTTACCCCTTGATTAAAGCAGAGGTCCTGTGGCCATGCAAAGAGACAATACAATCCTATAATAACAAAGGTCTGAAAGGAGAGTTGCTGACACGGAACATCCCTTTAAACGGCCCCCTGTGCTCCAGTCCTGGCCTCGTGCTCCGTCGCCCCCTCAGCCTCCACAGACCTCCACAGACCCCCACACTGGGACTATGCCCGAGAAGGGACAGGAAAGGCACACAGGAACCAAACAGCATTTTAACAACATCTGGAAATATCAGTCGAACCAAAGGCCGCACTGACAGGCAACATCTGGACTGGACAGGTGAGAGTCTAAATGTCATGTATTCATAGGCTTCAGTCACGTGATTTTTTTTTATTTTATTTTTTTTTTCTGTTGTGGACGCCATTTGTAGGAATTTTTATAACTGAAAAGGTAGAATATTTTGTTTTAGAATGTTGAATGGGTTTTAGAATATGTTTATGTCATATTCCCAAATGGTGGGCAATAGGGAAATATACTACTGATTAATTAACAAGGTATTTTTAAACATTTTCATTTTAAACTATTACAATTTTACCTGTGCCCCATATCTATTACCTGTATATCTAATGCATATAGCATTGGATGTCATTTGAAATTTTGTAATACAGTATTTGATTTACAACTGTCCAGCCATGTTTTCGTACCATTGTGCTGAGTTAAATGGACCAAAGCCCATTGTATTTCACAAAGCCAGAGTTGGGTAATGAGTCACATTTACTCCATTACTACAAGTAACCTTTTGAACAAATTATACTTCTTACATTTACTTGTGCTTTACTAATATAGTTCTGATGTAACAATACTCTATTGTCAAATGTAGCCACAGTGAGTTAATCTATTGTCACTTTTGTATTTCCTGCTTCACCTTTGCCTGAATCCTGTCCATGGGTTTCTGGGAAGAAGAGCTTCCAACTTTGCCATAACAATATATTCTGAGTAATTCTGAGATTCTGAAAAGTCCTCAAAATGTTGCCAAAAAACAGGAAGCAGAAACCCTCAAGATATAACATACACAGTCTGGAGCAATGTATTTAAATGATTTTACTAAGTGGTTTTATTCAGATGTGCATCTCTGTTTAGATAAAGCACTGAGGTCAAACTCTTCCTCATCTACATCTACAGAGGTTTGCCCTCCAACCAAAAGCTTAGCAGTTCAGAGCAGAGAAGCCCAGCAGAGAGGTGTATGATGATTGAGAGCGACAGAGAGCTTTCAGCCATGGTGCAGGAGCTATGGGACAATGACACCAACCGACTGCGGCCCGGGAAGGACTATCGCATCTCACTACAGGTTCACCATGCACCCTACTGCATCCAAGTCCATTAGACATCAAAGAATGTTTAGAAATAACAATAATAATAAAAAAAAAAAGAGTTATCTAGACTTTTGGAGACCATTTTGTATTTGTGTTTGCTCTAGGTATAGACAGTGGAAGCTGCAATGTAAAATAATAATAATAATAATGCAGTGTAATAAAACAGACTCTAACCACTATACTGTGCTCATTATTTGTTTACTCCATAGCTGGTGGTAGCCCTACTTTGTCAAAGTATTAGACACAGTTAAAGTTTGCGACAGGCAGGGCATCTGGCATAAAAATGTGTGAAAAATCACCATATGATAGGCAATCCCTAAAAAGAAAGTAGTGTAATGAACAAATAAAAAAAACATTTCTATGAGAGTCTTTTTCAAAACATCTCTTTATAGTTTCTGATTTGATGCTGTCTTTTGAACTTCCTAAACAGGGAAAGGTGGGAGACACGATGGGCAGCGATGACAAAAATGATGCAGCTGGATTTCCTCTTTTCACGTATGTGGACGAAAGCATTTTCAAAAAGGAGACATTTTTAGGTGAGTCTGAATTTAAGTATATTATAGTTTTTTGTTGTTTTTTTAATATAGCATAAAATGTCACCAACTTATCTGTTATTGTCATTTAATGTTTTTTTTTGTTTTTTTTTACCTTCACCCTTAAGCATACCACAAATACACCACTGTGAGCTAAACCAGGGTAAACAGTGGTACAGTATAGCTTCAGGTACAGAGAAAAATATGGTAATTTGTGCAAGACAGGACAACAAGATAACAGCTATAAATGTTATTTATACATTAGTAAATATAAAGCAATGTACAGATATTAACCCTGTATTCTTGAATCCATGAATAATTGTTAATTGTTGTCATTGCTGTCTTTTGATAAAAAAATAAATACATAAATACATTTAGAGAAAGCCTGTTTTACACATCTTCAGTGTTATCATCAATCTGTGCCTCTCAGTATTAACTAGAGTTGATCTTATGACGAACAGTGAAGTGTTGTGTAACTACAGGCCACAGAGGGGGCACAGAGTCTGTTTGAATTTAGAGAGCCGCTCCTGTTTATAGATAGTTTTATTTAAAGAGGCTCTATCCAGGTTTTTAGGCTATGGGTCCAAAACCTTCTTTTCTCCACGGAAATATGTCTGTAATGTACCAGTACTTTAAAATTGCATACAATTTTTAGCAGTCTCTGTGGAAACAAGCATGTAACTCCACCTAACCATGTATTTGGCAACGTAAGAAAAACTGTCATTGAGTTGATGAAAGACTGAGAACATACTTTGGAACGTTCAAGTGTGTATACTGTATTTATTTATGAATTTATGTTCAACACTGTAAGCAGACCTACAAGAGTTACTGTAGTTTGTGTATCTTTTCAGACAGTAAAACTGTTCCGCATTTTTTTTTAGCTTTTATCTCCCTGCTGGACAACTATGAGAGTGACACTGGAGAGCCGGAAATCGTGACTCCAGAAGAAGAGGCTGAGAACCACAAGTTTCTCGACTCAATAATGCAAACCCCCACAATGAAGGTAATGGGTCTAGTCTAATGTACTTTACTCATGAATAGAAAAAGTAATAAACTTGCATGCTTATATTAAACTTGAAACAGAATAGTTCTCAAGAGTTTTAAGTATTTAAGTATTTTAAGTATTTAATGAGGAAAAGTGATGGAGAAACTTCTTTATGTAGGAGATTACAGTGTACTAAATTTGCATTACAAAATATATTCTTACTTATCTAGAAATACAGGTAACAAATAGTGTGTTTCAGATTGCTCATAAGTACCTGGTGGAGAAGAACCTGTCCCCTGAGGACCAGGAGGAGTTCAAGGAGCAGCTGTACAGGATCTGGTTTGAGCTGTACGCACGGAGAGGCTCCAGCAGGTACCACTGTTATATAACCAATGACAATATGATGACCACTATTATAGAGCATCTACACCCTGAGATTAAAGGAGACATATTATGGAAATGGTAAAAAAAATTGCCACATTTTTATAAAGTGCTTTTCCACCTTCAGTGCACTCAAAGCTCACAACAACGAACCACTCACGCATTCACACATACATTCATACACCAGTGTATGCAAACACTGAGGGCGAGGTGGGTTAAGTGTCTTGCCGAAAGGACACAACGACAGCATTCATCTGTGGGAGCTGGAATCCCTACGGAAACTTGTGGGTCAGCGGATCTGACCACTCAGTGATGTTTTATGTCAAAAGCGGTTTTCAAACCACCAGCCTTTGGATCAGAGAACAAACGCTCTACCAACTGAGCTACATGTCAACCAACTTTTTTGAGGTTTTAACTTAAATGCTTTTTTCACTTAAACTCCATCTCCCCCAACTTACTTCAATTGTTCATAAAATTCATATTCTAGGTCAGGGCTGGGCAAACTTTTTGACTCGTGGGCCACAAAGGGATCTCAAATTTGGCAAAAGGACCGGACCAGGAGCAGATGGATGGAGTTTTTTTGTAATCCACTTCATAACTGGAAAAAATAACATGCAGAATTACTATTGCAACAACACATCATCCGTAGGGTAAAGCTAACCTGTCTCACGACTATACGTAGAAAAGATAACGATATGTAGAAAACATATCCCATGTTATTAAAATATCCTATAATTGAAAATCATTACAAAGCATTACAACAAAATATCTGTTTCAAGTTTCACAGTATTTACTAATTATTGAAATTACTTTTAAAACACGGAAACTTATTATTATTATTCAAGTTTGGCGGGCCAGATTAAAAAGATTAAAGGGCTGCATATGGCCTCCGGGCCGTAGTTTGCCCACCCCTGTTCCTGGTCATACTCTGGTTAGTGTTTGTGTAAAAGACAGAGTTTATTTTAATATGGATTCTGCATTGAAGACAATATTGTGAGTTATTTTTCCACTAAAGACTTGGTTGTATTTAGTTTTATGTGTCTTGTTCCAGGCCCGACTCTTCAGGTTTTGAGCACGTTTTTGTGGGTGAGACGAGAGGAGCTCGCACGGTCATTGGTTTCCACAACTGGATCCAGCTCTATCTGCAGGAGAAGCTGGGACACATCGACTATAAAGGCTACAGCGTCAACGCCAACTCACCCCTGGTACTGCACAACTCTTCACTCTTATGTTTGACTAGTCCTGCTACAATAGTAAAAATATACAACCCAAGCTTGCTTATAATCATATTTTGATACTATTTTCTTTATTGAAGTTATTTTACACAAAAAGATATGAATTATTATCTTCTTCTTTATTACAGTTTGTATCACCATGCACTCAACTTTGAAGCAAGCTACTATTTCTCTTGTTTTCCATGAATTTAATATACTTTAATGGTTAACTGTGTAACTTTTTGATGGAGGGTCTTAAAATCTTAGAAACGTATTGCACTGCTGAAATGTTCAACAGTAATCTTCTGTCTATCTTGTATAATACCTTCTGCATTCTTAATGTGAACAGTGACGTTTCTATGACTAGTAGTAGTTAGACATTTCATTTAGTTTGGCTTGGAATAACAAAACTAATGCAAAATAGACACTTTTAAAACAATACTGTATAACAGGGATGCACCAATCCAGCTTTTTCAGTTCTTATACTGATTGCGATCCTATGGCTTTTAGTATTTGTCAATACCTCATATCAACAGATACCAGTGCAGAGACTGAATACAGCTTTTAGCCTTTAAATCAGGGGTGGGCAAACTTTTTGACTCGTGGGCCACAAAGGGTTCTAAAATTTGACAAAACTGCCGGACCAGGAGCAGATGGATGGAGGTTTTTTATAATCCACCTCATAAGTGAAAAAAATAACATGGGATATGTAGAAAACATATCCCATGTTATTGAACTATCCCATAATTGAAAATCATTACAAAGCATTACAACAAAATATCTGTCTTTCAAGTTTCACAGTATTTACTGATTATTGAAATTACTTTTAAAACACGGAAACTTATTATTATTATTATTCAAGTTTGGCGGGCCAGATTAAAAAGATTAAAGGGCTGCATATGGCCTCTGGGCCGTAGTTTGCCCACCCCTGTTCCTGGTCATACTCTGGTTAGTGTTTGTGTAAAAGACTGAGTTTATTTTAATCATGGATTCTGCATTGAAGACAATATTGTGAGTTATTTTTCCACTATCCCATAATTGAAAATCATTACAAAGCATCACAACAAAATATCTGTCTTTCAAGTCCCATGGTAGTTACTATTTATTGAAATTACTTTTAAAACAAGGAAAATTATTATTATAATTCAAGTTCAGCGGGCTACATTAAAAAGATTAAAGGGCCGCATATGGCCTCTGGGCCGTAGTTTGCCCAACCCTGCTTTAAACTGAAGTCATATAAGACAGAGCTGATCCAAATGTGTGATGGATCTGTTTTTTTAATCTCTTAAATAACTACAGAACAGCTTTGTATAAATAAAAGTTCAAGCATTATGAGACTTTCTGGGCAACTATGACCAATAGTCTTATTACATCAATTTGTATGTCCAACCAGGATATCGGCTGAACTGATATTTGATAACTGATATTTGATCCAGCAAATCTTTCAACTTTAGTGCCAATATTTAATACCAGTATCGGTATCGGTGCATTCCTAACTCTGTCTGTTTCTTCTCTCTTCTCAGCCTGATGAGAATAAGCACATCCTGGCCCTGCAGTTCAGCTGGAAGAATGGCATCAAACCCAAAGGCAGCATTTTCATCGGCGTCAGTCCCGAGTTTGAGTTTGCGCTCTACACTCTCTGTTTCCTCTCATCTCCAAACGAACGCGTCAAAGTCCAGTTCAGCCTGTACGACGTGGAGATCGTGTGCCACCACTACAACCAGAAACACATCGGCACCACTTATCCAGTCCTGCTCAAATACCAGAGCACAAAGTAGCACGAGCGTAGAAATACTATGTTCAGATGAGATACTGGATTCAAAACGCAAAAGTGTCACAGGTGTTGTTGATGTCTATTTATTTTAGAGATACAATAAAGCCTTTCAAGAGAACTCTGTGTGTGGGCTGTTTTTATAGGATGTGGGGTTTTCAAAATGCCTTTTTGATGTCTCCTTAAATTTGAAATATATGTATAACAGTAGTGTTTTTTCAGTCATCTTAATAATCAGCTCAAATAACTATTTCAGCACATAAAACATTTACTGACTATTACTGACTAGTGGAAATTGGATGTTAAATTTTCAAATGGACAAACCAGAGTAAGCCCACCTTTTTCCCAATATACTCTGCATTTTTGCCACACAAATAATGAAAACAAAGTGATGTAATTATATGACAGAATGGGTCAAAGACATTAATAGAAAAAGTTTGGGAAAATGTATAAGATATAGATTAGGATAGGACATTGGGAGAGAAGCAAGAAAAACAAAAATAGTTTTAGAAACAAATTATTTTGTGCCAGATGTTACAAACACACTTTAATTTAACATTTAACTGACACTTAGCCTATCTACTGTGCCAAAAGGACAATAATTCATTTGTTGTGGGTTTATTCACTTTAATGTGCCAAAGTTTTTCAGGAATTTTTGTTTTGTTGGAAGGCTTAGCTTAATATGAATAAAAAACTAACTGGTATACTTGCTGGAAATATTAAATAAACATTTACTTTCTTTTAAAAACATGTATAAAATTTATTCTAGGCTATTTATGCAATATTAAAAAAAATTATAAATCTTAACAACCACATTTAATATTCAGATTCGGTATTCGGCCAACCGTTTAATTTTTATTTTGTTTCGGCCACAAATTTTCATACAATATAATAAAGGGTGAATGATGTTGTTCAATAGTTTTTCAATCAAATCACCTTATCCCTTGTGTTTAAATCCTATTATGACCATGTTCCGTGTATAAATGAATCCAAGTACTCTGTGTACTGTAGCAGACTGTTTTGTAATGTGACAGACAGCTCACAGCTTATGTACTTTCATTAGAGCGACAGATGGGGGCGACAGAGAGTTTGTTATGGCCACTGACGTCAATCCCTGACCCAGACACAGCTTAGTCAAGGCAGCGGAATATTATCAAGAACTCTTCAAAATAGTTGCGGTCTGCTCCAGTTTTAAAGGTATTATTATAAAATATGCAAAAGTGACTCTTGCGAGCTTTTAGCCGTGTTGGATTGCTGTTACCTCATCAAAAACATACCTGGAGTTGTGTTTTGTTTCATTTACACATTTCAGTAATCCTTTATTAGTCTGTTTACATCTCCTAAACTCACATTAGTTAATAAATGGTTGTATTACATCAAATTAATAAGTCCATTATTGCACCAAATATATGGGTCTTGTTCTTTTTATAATGAAACACATTTATCCACAGTCTGCAGATTAATCGGTACTGACATTATTTTCAGATGGAGGGGAAGAGACACTTAATCCATTCTCACTGTATTTCAATACAAAGCTGCATTTTAACAATATTTTAAATACCCCCATTAGGGTGGTCCATCAAAGCAAGGTAAAAGTTTCTTGATTAGAAGTCTGCATTAGGTTTTAGCATCCAAAAGATGATTTAGGAAGAAATTTGGGAAAAAAGGAGATGTTTTCGAGGCCGCTCAAACTACATGAATTTTCCTGAAAATTTACTAATTTTGAGTTTTCAGCAGTGCTGGGCACGTTACTTTAAAAAAAGTAAATAGTTATAGTTACTAGTTACTTCTCCAAAAAAGTAACTGAAATAGTAACTGTGTTACTCCACTATAAAAGTTTCTAGTAAAGTAACTATTGCATTACTTTTTCTTTTTTAAGGGCGCACTCACACTAGGACTTTAGAACCGTGCTGTGCTCAAACACGATTGCCTAGGGTTCTATGTTCTGCACTCACACCTGCACAAACTGGGCCACAGCCGATGACTATCTACTGATATCTATTATATAGTGAGGCAGATGTAAGTCCCGATGCGATACGCAGCAGTGAGTTTATAGATATAATAACAGTGAGTAGCAGTGAGGACAGGGGGAGATGAGGCTGCAAAACCTTTGTCACTGTTCATAGTCACTGTCCACTGTAAAATTGAGTAGTCCAGGAAACTAGTCAGTGATGTTGCTGAAATGGGGGTGAAGCTTATTCAAGATTTGAACAGTAGCCTAACAAAGAATGAAGATGAGAAACAGTATCTACTGCAGGTTGTCAAAGAGCATAGGCACATCTTTTGTGATGCCAACAAAGCCACACTGCTTTAGACCTGCTTTAGACCTGCTTTAGTCCTGCTTTAGTCCTGCTTACAACAAAACAATCTAAGCAGAGAAATACACACATTATTTAGATATGATTTGGTGTTCATGTCATTAGATAAAACTTTAAAGGTGCACTGGGATTACCTTTTCAAGGGAGAGTGTGCAAGTCTGCTCTTTTGCATAAGGGGACACCACCAGACCAAGTTACAAGTCAGATCTGTGCAGTGTCGATACATTAATGCATGTTTTTCACCATATTTTTGAGCAGTGAATCTATATATACCGTATTTTCCGGGGTATTAGACACGCTCTTAAGCCTCCAACCCCAACAAAAAACGACTGCGCGCCTTGCAATCCAGAGCGCCCTATACACGAATCTACTCGGGTGTCCCAGTACAACTTCAGTAAACTACAAAGCTGCACCACCCGCAGCGCACGCAAACATGCATGGAGCAGACAGCGACCGCGCAGCGAAAAACACCTGCAGACACACTCATCACTCCACGCGGACGAGGAACGGAATGAAGGAACGAACCGAAAAAGCGAGTGCAATGTGCCACTTCTGGAAACAACTGAACAACTGAGTCGCTGCAAACACACTGTCAATCCAGCGGTCCCAGACAGCACCCTCCCTACACGCCACAACTGAACAAAGCCCAGAGTCACCGTGAACACCACAAACAAAGTCCGACTGACCCATCCAACTGTTGTGTTTTGTTTAAAGTCCGGTGCAGTTTATTTGTGAAAAAAGCTTGAAAATAGACAATTTAATGACAGTGTGCCTTATAATCCAGAGCGACTAATAACCCGGAAAATACAGTAATTGAATATATGCAAGTTATATGGCATACTGTGGAACATTCCAGGCAGTCATAACATTTCCATAGAGACGAGCAGGTGGTGGACCTCCATTTGAAAAGAGAAATTACACAGTTCACCCTTAAACAGCCTACAAATGCCAGTATCTAAAGAACGGACCATATGAATTGGGAAATGTGATTCTTAATGGCACAAATAACAGCAGTCTTTCTCACATCTTAAATATAATCAACAGAAATTTTTGTTACTAAAGAACTTCACTCACAGTGGGAAGAACAACCATGAAGTCTACACTCTAAACTTGTCTTGTGTGTTTGTTCTTGCAGAGTGCAGTGACTTCCTCCAGGCCTGTCTTGCACTGGACCCAAAACAGAGGATCTGTTTGGACCAGTTAAGACACCATCCCTGGTTGAGCCTGGGCTAAAAGTGCTTGGACTCTAACACCATGTACATGTTCCATGTAAATAAATTATAATAAACATTCATTACCGCAAATGTGTTGTTCAGACATGATGAAATACACTGCAGTGTTTTTGTGAAAGAGACAAACGTACATGCACTGGACATGAAGTATTTGACAGATTTATTAAGTATGAGGCAGACATATGTCTTTTTTATGGTGATGGTGAATTTAGGTCACTCACTTATATTTTTAGATAACCTTCTTATCGTTTCCAACATACAACACCAATCAACTTATAGGCATATGTGCAATTGAATTGACTTCATTCTGAAGCCAGAGTATTAATTGTAATCATGTCAGACACAAGTTTGATTGGAGTCAGAATAGTTCTTGTCAAATTAGCAAATGAAAACAGTACATCAGATACTTCATGATGAAACATCTTAACGTGCTGCGCCTGATGCAGCCTGAGGGTGGCGCAAAATCACTTAATCACATTAACTCCATTTAACAACATTTAATGCTTCACCTGTTCATGTGAAAGCGTGAAAGAAGCTCACACTGTGGCCATACCGGCTTGTAAAAGCCTGATCCCTGATCGCAGAAGCTAAGCAAGGCTGGGCCTGGTTAGTATTTGGATGGGAGACCACTGGGGCCACAGTGGGGTGCCAGTGGGAATAACTGTCCTTAGGCAAGACACTTCATCCACATTGCCTAGTATGAAAGTGATGTGTGCGTGAGTGATGGTGGTGGTCAGAGGGACTGATGGTGCCGACTGGCATGGCAGCCGCACTTCTGTCAGTCTGCCCCAGGGCAGCTGTGGCTACAATAGTAGCTTACCATCACCAGGTATAGTGAATGAATAATGCTGAATAATGCTCTGTAAAGTGTCTTTATGACAAAAATGTCTGTGAAAAGCACTATATAAATAAAGACTGACTTACTTACTAAAAGACTTATTCAGTTTCTCAGCCCTTTGTGTGTATTTGTTTCATTTCTAAAGTTCCTTGATGCAAATGTGAGACACGAGACGAGCATGAACAAACGTTCAAAAATAACAGAGGAAAAAGCTGTTTATTTTCCAGTTTCCTTCCTTTCTTTCACTTTACTTTACAGCAGCCATGAAAATATTAAAAACTGTCTGACTGTCTGACTATCTGTGCGTTGCTAACACGAGTCAGAACCAACTTATATATATATATATATATATATATATATATATATATATATATATATATATATATATATATATATATATATATATATATATATATATGAGCAGGTTTTCTCAAAATCACACACTGGTCAGAGCTGCAGCTTTTCTCTTCAGTCTGGAAGATTTGGATATGGTTCACACGGTTCCTCACAGACCTGATGAAAGCCTTCCCTCTTTCTTAACAGTCGTATGGTTTGTCTCCTTTGTGCTTTCAGCAGTGACTGGAGGGTTCCTAGGATGATCTAAAAGCCTTTTCTCAGAAAGTTTCCCCACATTTGTCACACTTGTATGGCCTCTCTCCAGTGTGGATTCTAATAAGTGATACTAGGCTGCTTGAGTGTGAAAATGTCATGTGAATTCTCATATGTTGATGGAGATGAGTAGATCGTTTAAATTCCCTCCCACACTGGTCACAGCTGTATGGTCTTTCTCCTGTGTGAGTCCTGTAGTGTACTTTCAGTTTGGAAGCATTCAGACCCACCTTTCCACACTGGTCACATGTGAACACCATTCTGTTGGTGGACCCTGTAGCTCTGCTTTAGAACAAAGAAAAAGAAGTGTCAAGTGAAATAACTTTTTCTAACTGTTCAAATAAAGTAACTCACACATAAAATCACACATAGTAAATCATATGTAAGAAAGTTTCATTGTGTGTTTTACAAGCAAGTTAGATTTGGTCAAATGAATTAACTAAAATCCTGTCATATAAAGCAACTTCTTCTGTATCCATTCACTGCCTCTTCTTTGTCTCTGGATGTTGTAAAAGTAAATTCACAAATGTTGAATTGTGAACATTCTATTATTGACAAGACCCAAAAACTCACTTTATTAGGCAAGGCAAGGCAAGGCAATGCACGGCAAGTTTATTTGTATAGCACAATTCGTACACAAAGTAATTCAAAGTGCTTTACAGAATAAGAAAAAAACATTAAAATCACAATAAAAACAAATCAAAACATACATAATCATCATAAAATTAAATATTAAATTAAAGATTAAAGCCGCGCGCGGCGATGGTGGCCCTCGCCCCGGGCACGCACCGCCCCCCCTGGCGAATGCCGGGGACTCGCGACCGCCCCGACACACCGCTCTCTCTTCCCGACAGCTCCCGAGGCCAACAGCTCATCCACCAGAAAAATGACATAGTGTACCTTTAAAATTGGATAAAGTGAATGATTCTAGAGACAAACTGTAGACACTAAGCCACAGGTCACGTGATTTTAATGGTCAAGAGCACTAAGTGCATGAAAACACATCCTCCACCAGAGAAGTTACATAGTGTGGCTTTAAATTTCTCAGAAGTGAAATTATTCTAGAGGCCAAAGTGTAAAACTAGGGCATAGGTCTTACTGACTTTTATGATGAGGAGTACGTCAGTGAATGTTTTGGCAAAGTTTTACAAATGAATGTAAAACTAATTTTATGTCACACAATAATAAATTGTGCGCATTCATATAGGTGGCGCTGTATCCCTGATAACTGTATTTGACATATCAATGGAATAAGGGTCATGCAGTGTATAACTGATAGAAATGTCATCACAATCGGACAAAACATGTGCATATAATAATTTTTACAATATTTTTGGGGGATTCTCTGTGCCCCTGCTGGCCAACCGTGAAAAATACACCATGACTGTAATAGACATTTTTGCTTATAATCATGCAAAGAATTTATTCCCCGACTTTGGTCCAAGTCCGATAATGTTGACATTTCATGTCTAAAGGGGCGTTCACACCAAAGCGTCAAAAAACGCCTTGACGCCTCTATTTGGACGCGTTTGCATTTGAGTTTAGACGCCCCCGACGCGCGTCTTTGACGCCGTGAACAAACGGGACAAAAATACTTGACGCGCGTCCGTTGCCCTGGAAACAAAAGCCCGGTCCCGGTCTTTTCCCGAAACAATATCAGACCAGACTGAGAGAGTGTTTTTATGACATAAAACATCAGCGGAGATCGGGTCGACGACTGGGGCGTATATATATTTATACTCCGCTAATGATAATAATGTGGCCGTGACAGGTCACCGAAAAAACAGGAAATGAAGGCGTTATTCTCCGGCGTGCTACGGGCGAAACCGTAAGGAGTATCCCAAAAAAATTTGGCAACTTCTGTGAGTTCATGTCTGTAGATGTGACATGTCAAATTTGAGCTCATTTGGACCAAACCCCGGGGACTTGAATCTTTTTGTAGACCCCCAAGTCAAAACGGCGGCGAATGTTTGATCCAATATGGCCGACTTCCTGTTCGTCATAGGGGTGCACAATTATTGACTTTTTTGCTTGTAATCATGCGTAGAATTTAATCCCCAAATTTGGTGCTAATCTGATAATGTTGACATTTCATGTCAATGGTAGGGGGCGCTATAGTGTTCACTTTTAATATGTTTTATACTGTTTTATATTCAGGCTGAGATCACACATTAGTGATTCAAATTTCAGCACGATCCGATTAAACATGGGCATGTAATCATTTTTTTACTATTTTTGGGGGGAGTCTTTGCGCCCCTGCTGGCCAGTGGTGGAAAATGCATCATGTCCGTAATAGACTTTTTTGCTTGTAATCATGTCTAAAATTTAATCCTCGAATTTGGTACTAATCCGATAATGTTGATGTTTGTCAATGCTAGGGGGCGCTATAGAGTTCATTTTTCATATGTTTTATAGTGTATTATGTTCAGGCCATGATCAGGCATTAATGATTCAAATTTCAGCACAATCGGACTAAGCCTGTGGGTGTAATTATTTTTTAACAATTTTTTGGGGGAGTCTTTGCGCCCCTGCTGGCCAGTAGTGGAAAATGCATCATGTCCGTAATAGACTTTTTTGCTTGTAATCATACATAGAATTTATGTCCCGAATTTGGTACTAATCCGATAATGTTGACATTTCACATCTATGGTAGGGGGCGCTATAGAGTTCACTTTTATTAAATTTCATATTTCATCACATTCAGGCCTGGATCACGCAATTGTGATTTGAATTTGAGTTCCCTAGGACAATGCCTGTGGCCGTGACAGGTCACCGAAAAAACAGGAAATGAAGGCGTTATTCGCCGGCGTGCTACGGGCGAACTGTAAGGAGTATCCCAAAAACATGGACGATTTGAGTGAAGCTATGTCTGTAGATGTGACATGTAAAATCTGAACTCATTTGGACCATTCCCTCCGTTACCGACATGAGTTTTTAAATTTTTTGTCAACAACTTGAAAGAATATCACAGGTTTAACTTTACCCTGTTGGAGTGTAACTCTTTCCTACATTCTGATACTTTACTTATTTCAATAGTCCCTCTAGTTTCTGAATGAGAACTATTTGAATGTCAAAAATCTACCCGTTTCCCTCCGTTACCGCTTGACCGGACCCCAGTGTATCGGCAGTAACCGATCTATCCGAACTATTTAATGTCAACAAACATCGTTAGTCATTAATGATTCATTTATGTTTAGGTAAACCACAAACAACAATTTAGCTTTGTAACAAACCTTTGACGAAGTGTTCACTGCAGACACAAGCATTTGCGGATTCTGCTCCTCCCGACCGCAAACGTAGGTTTGTAATAGAGCCCGACCGATATATCGGTTGGCCGATATTATCGGCTGATATGGGCAACTTTAGGCATATCGGCTATCGGCCGATATGCTTGCTGATAGGGGCCGATATTTCACATGGGCATGTTATACCTCGTTATAAAGCTTAGAGTCTAAGCCTTAGACTCTCTACATTCTGTTCATTTAATCCAATTTACAGACAGATAAATGTCCTAATATGTGGCTCCACATCAGTATTTATCTACGGAGTCATTTGTCTGTGTGTGTCCGTACTGTCCCTGAACACACCACAGAGTCGTCTCTCACATGTGTTTGTTTACACCTGCAGACACAGATCCAAACACTGAGATTATATTCTTTTTACGGACAATCGGTTTGAGTCTGGATTAAAAGGACATTTATTAGTGCAGAATTTGTGATGTGAGGAGGAGCCTGTATGAGCGGTGAGTGTTGGAAATATGTCGACTCTGAAGCTAGTTTTTGTCATTTGTTATGGGTTAGCTGCTGTAGCTCCCGCACATAAACAGACTGTTTTCTATTGGTCTGTTCTAAAGTGACTATATTGGCCGTATATTTGCTACTGGACCTGCACTGATATGTAAATGAGCTGTGAACAGACGTGTGAATTATGACATTTGCGCATATAATTAATTACCGCGGCGCGCACGTATTTACGGCTAAAGGCTAATAGCGCTACTTTCTTTACTAGTTATGGGTCCGTCGCGAACGAAATGACTCTTAGATCCGGCTCTTTTGAAGGGAACGACGGGAGCCTGATCCTTATTGGGAGCCGTGTTTTCTCTTTCTCTCACTTTTTTTCTCTTCACGCCGCGTGATTCGTGGTTTGACAGCGGCAGCGGCTAAAAACGAAACTTTGAGAAATTTGCGTGTACGTAGGATTAAAGAAAAAAAACAAAACAAAAAAACGAGCATATTTGACTGTAGTTTAGCATAAAATAAATAAGTCCCGGTTTAGTCCTTTTTCAGTCCTGGTTTAGACCTGTTTCAGTCCTGATTCAGTCCTGCTTGCAACAAAACAATCTGAAGAGCCACTTGGGAGCCAAAAGAACCAGCAGCTTTTAGTGAGCCGAGCCAAAAAGAGCCGGTTCTCTAAAAAGAACTGGAATACCCATCACTAGTGTCTAGAATGTGATGCAAAAATGCCATTAAGCCAACCTACTGTCTGTAAATATGATGTAAAGAGGCAGAATAACAATAAATGTTGCCTAAATAAACCCAATTTAAAATCCACCAGAGCCAAACCTAAGTTTTTTAAACAATTCAACATTTACAGTGAATTTTTACATCACTAAATATATCGGTGATTATATCGGCAGCGCCAACTCCCATTATATCGGTTTCATATCGGCCACAGCAAAATCCATATCGGTCGGGCTCTAGTTTGTAATCCACTTTTTATGGCGTTGTTCTGTCAGCTTTTCCCATTTCTGACCTTTGTGGACGACTATCTTCGGTACTCTAAAAAAAATCGCTTTTCCTTCTCTCGGTTAGAACAATTGGCACAGCCGTAAACTGCACAACACATCGGCATTTCCCTCCAGTCGGTTCACTTCTTGCCCTCCATCTGATTTTGCGCGCTGACAAACGTCGCCCTGTAATGTCACATGAAACCCAGATATTCAGAATTATTATTTCCATGTAAACTCCAAGGAAAATATTTTAAGTCCAAACTATTTAATCCAGAACAATTAAAAAACATCATGTGAACGTGGCCATTGTGTTCTAACAGTGAGTTTTTTAATCATTTCAATACCAGGTTTAACATTTGTGCGTTTACCTTTTGGATATTTCGTGGCAAAGTACAGTGTGATAAAGAGTAGAGGGGTGTGCAAAAATATTGAAATATCGATATATATCGTATCGTTTAATGTGATGACACAGTATCGATATTGTGGGCTGCTCTATCGATATATCACCAAGAGTATTTTTGGTTTATTTTACTAAATGATTTTGTTACAGCTACAGTTTCGTTGTTTGTTTAGTGGAAGGAAACTCGTTTGACATTTTCGCTGTTTTGAGGATTAAAATGTTTGTGTTTCATATGAACTTTGCACAAGAAGTGGTTTAACAAAGATTTTCCATGATTTAGCCTTTATTTTTTACTGAACCGTATCGAATCGAAAGCGCACTGTATCGAGGTTTGTCTCAAATCAGTGACTTCTTAACAACACTCGGCCTCATTCAACAGGGAAACGTGGCTCTTGCCCCGTCTGGGAGTATGACATCATCACATTCTAGAACCTGAAAACCTCCCAGTTCCATGAGGTTCACGGCGCCGATGACATCATACATGTAAAGTTCCATAAAGCCTTGTCCGAATCCAATAATGTTGACGTTTCATGTCTATGGTAGGGGGCCCTATAGAGTTAATTTTTCATATGTTTTATAGTGTATTATATTCTGGCCGTGATCAGGCATTAGTGATTCAAATTTCAGCACGATCGGACTAAGCCTGTGTGTGTAATTATTTTTTAACTATTTTTTGGGGGAGTCTTTGCGCCCCTGCTAGCCAATAGTGGAAAATGCATCATGTCCGTAATAGACTTTTTTGCTTGTAATCATACATAGAATTTATGTACCGAATTTGGTACTAATCCGATAATGTTGACGTTTCACGTCTATGCTAGGGGGCGCTATAGAGTTCACTTTGCCTGTCCCCACTCCCATAGGGGTCCAATTCTAGGCGGCGCTGTTGAGTCGGGTCACTCGGGTCATTGTTGCGATGCCCATTTTATCGAATTTTTCGCCGGGCCGATCGATCTGGACCCCGGTTTGGGGACTTTTCGTCGATGTTCAGGGGGTCAAAAATGCGATTCAATGTGGGGAAAAAGAAAAAAAAAAAAAAGAAACCGACGAAGAACAATACCCCTCGCCCCTAACTTTGTTAGTGGCGAGGGCCAATAAAAAAAAATTACAACAAATCTGCATTTTAACAACATTAATGTCACTGGAATCCCTGAAATTAAAAATGAATGGCTCATAGAATGTGTAATGTAATAATGTCATGCTTACAGAAACGGATTTTGCACTTAAATATCTAAAAAGTACATTCATAAATGTTGAGCCATATCCTAGAACTCAATCTTTTACAAAAAAAAAAAAAAAAAAAAAAAAAATCGCTAGGTTTTATTTTGAAATGGCAACAGGAAGCGTCTTGTTGCACGAATATTTGACATGTTCTTGACGCTTTTGTAGGCGCAGCAGCAGAAGTGTAGAGGAGGAGGAGAGGCAGGCGAGACTTCAGCTCACTGTTTGTGGTTCACGCTTATATAATTTCACTTTTGTCGGCTGCTTTGGTTAAATCCACCGTTTCTGCTGCTGATTACCGACTGTTTGAACCGGGGATGGCCGAACCGAGCGCCAGATATCAGCAGGTACGTTCACAATCATGTTTGTTTGGGGGTTTTTTTTGACGTTTTTTTTTTGCGTCTGGGCTCGTTACGCCTTAACGTAACATGCTAATTAGCAACAGAGCTAACACCGAGCCATAAACTCACCGGTTTCAAATTGTCCACAGAAAGTAGAACATCTTTTAACATTTACAATAAATGTAATTGCGTTTGAGTTTTTACTGATGGACATTTGTAGGCCCTCTCTGTTTTAAACGTTCTCCATAATAAACATGAAGTAGTAGTTAGCTGCACTTCCATAACCAGATTAAAAACAATAATCTTTAGCATTGATTAGCTATCTGAAGCTCACATTTACATTATTTATTTGTTTATTTTATGAATTGACAATTGAGTAACCAACCAAAACGATAGGCTAAATGACGATATTGCATCCATTTTATATTAAGGTGACCAGACGTCCCTGTTTACCCGGGACAGTCCCAGTTTTGAGCCCTCTGTCCCTTTTCCCAGCAGATTTAAACAAAACCATTGATTTATCCCAGTTTTATACAATAAATGTCCCAGGTGGTCCTATTTTTGACAAATTTGATACCAACAGTAAAGAGAGGCATACATTGTAATTTGTTTTGGTAAAATAAAGAAAAGCTGCTTAAAATGACCAAAACACAAAGAAAATGTGATTATACTGACTTAGATGTTAGTTATAAATGGTCTCTGCTTGACAATTTTCCTTAATTAGGCACTCATTTCACAATTTTATTATTACCAATTATAAAAAAAACTGGAAATGTCCCATTTTTAAATTTTAAATTCTGACCACCCTATTTTATATGCATTTCTGTAATCAATGTTCTATATGTGTGTTAATATAACTTTTTATCTTATTTTGCATGTAGATAAGTTAAGTTATGGTACTCTGTAGTTACATTCATTGATCATCTCTATTTGTGGGTCATAATGCTGTGAGGTGACACTGCTAAGGAACTCAACTCATATGTAAAGTGGACAAAGGGCATGAGAAAATGTAATCATCTCGTCCTTCTGGTTTGATGATTTGCCTCCAGTATAGGGTGACCAGATGTCCCTATTTACCCGGGACAGTCCCAGTTATGAGCCCTGTTTCCCCTGTCTCAGCAGATTTATCAAAGACCATTGATTTGTCCCAGTTTTATACAAGAAATGGCCCAGGTGTCCCTTTGTTTGATCAGTTTAATGCCCAACAACAGTAAAGAGGAGAATATTGTAATTTGTTTAGCTAAAATACTGAAAACTGTGCTTGAAAATAACCATAAGGTAAAGAAATGCACTCTGTTACACAGACAGAAATCCCACACTTGATGGACAATTTTACATGCTCTTTTCACAATTCTATGTATACCAACCATCCCAACCCAGGTACGTCCTAGTTTAGAATGTTGAAAAGCTGGTCACCCTACTCCAGCGATTTTCCAAATGACTTATACTTTGACATGAAATGCAGTGGTTTTCCCTCATTTCAATTATTCACCATGTAGCCTTGTTCTCTGAAAGGGACTGTTCTTTTGTCTCTGTCACATATCACGGGGAAGTTACTGTAAGAAAAGTGCCACCTCAGCTATTAATAGGATTTAGTGTGTTAATCATACTCATAAATTATGCATTTCCTGTGCTTACCAAAGACTATTAAAAGCATTCTTGCAGTTATGTTTTTCATAGCAGCTAAACCCTTTTTTATTTTTATTTTTTAATTTATTTGTTCATTAACAATTTATGTGTTTGGTCTTTGTAAAAGGAGGCTGGTGGTGAGGCAGCCATTTGAATAACACTTACGGAAGCGTGGCTGTTTTGAACCAAACCTTAATTGCTTTCATTTTTTGAGAGTATAATCTGCCTGCTATCGTTCTGCTATTGGTGATAACCTTAACTCATTATGGGCACCTTTTTAGTATTGCATTGTGTAGCTGTTTGCTCAGAGGGTGTATTGCTAATAAATAACAGTGCAATAGTACAGTTGTTGTAGTCAGTGGTTTAATAATTTCATTGAATTATAGTGGTTGCATTAAAATGTCACATATTCCCTTTTATTTTTGGACAAAAGGTAAAATTGGTTTAATTCCTAAATATCTTTTGGCTTGTTTTCAGGAGAATTAGAGGTATGTTCAGTGCCCATAGTTCTAATGATATAAAACTGATTGAACTTCTCTGCTGTGGAAATGTTTGTGGAAGTGAAACATCCTAAACCAGCACATTTTTGTATATGAGGTAAAGACCGTGCACATTATGTACAAATGATGTGCATTTCGGTTTATTTTTGTTGTGCAGCTGCCGAACGAAGAGGACCCAGATGAGCGGCCACAGGCTGCAGCTGACGCTCCTCCTCCATACAGCACCGTCGCAGAAGACAACGCAGGTTAGACATGGACTCATGCTCCTGGGGAGCTTGGTGATATCTAAGTGGAAAGGGTGTGGTGGTACTGAGAATTGGTTGTATTGTGTTTGCGCACACATGGGTTGAGTTACACATATTACAAGGGCTGCACAATATATTTCATGGCGTGTCCTGACTTTCTCTTTCATCTTGGGCATAGTTTGTTTGACTTGGCATTTATCAATGTCATTATTTATTTTATTTTAGGAAGGTGCATTATAGTTAAAGCCCTTTTGGCTTATATTGAAATGAAAGTCTTACAGATGGCAACAGTCCCTTTTGCAGGATAAAAGATACATTTTTAGCAACAACTTGAGTGCACACAGCATTGAAAAATATAGCTTACACTTTCATAGCCTAAATTATTATTTCAAATTTGCTCAATAATTTAATTTAAAAAAAATCTTTTACTGGGTTACAATCAGTATAGTCATAATTATTATTTTATTATCTGAACATCACCTAATGACAACTCTTGATGTGTGCCATATTAAAGTCTTATTGTACAACACCAAGAGCAATAAAAAAGTAACTACCAACTTATTATGAACCTCTTTCACCTGCATCATTTATTCAAGCTTGTTTTGCCTTGAGTTTTTCACATTATCTTGTACCTTGCTTAACCTTTCTTTCTTGTTCTTTCTGTAGCGTTCTTTCAGTACAAGGATGATGGGAGTTTCCCAAAGCCTCCCTCCTACAACGTGGCCACTTCTCTGCCATCGTACGATGAGGCCGAGCGCTCCAAGGCGGAGACCACCGTTCCCTTGGTAACAGCCAGAGTAAGTCTGTCCCTAAGGCTGTATAAGATATCTTTACACTATCTTAATACTGGCTGATGCAATATATAAAGCATGTACTAAATGTATGGCCATTACCCTGAAGCCTTAATTACCAGTGATTTACTGCTGATTCTTTATCAAACGTCTTAAAATGTTCCCTATGTTTACCATAAGCCTTAATTTAGGTTCTGACCCATTTTTGGTCTTATCTATTGGATTTTAACGTTTTAACATTAGAAATACAGGGCTTCATATTTGCCTTGACACAGGAAAGTCTCTGCCTTAAATGAGCACAAACTTTTCTAGTGGAGAGGTTCAACACTCTGGCTTGTCTCCAGGGAGATGATGCTTTGTCCAACATGTTAGAGTGTTCCACAGTAAGTCAGGTTTATCTATAGAGGTTATACAGATTACCTCACAACACTGAGAACTTTTACCATGACTGTCAAATTCCAGTCATTTTCTTCTGTAAAAGCTCAAAACAGATATAAAATGTGAAAGAGCTGCTACAGTTTAATAAAAAATATAAAAGTCTACAACTCTAGACTTTTATATTCACTAAATATATAGTCTGACATCTAAAACAGGAACATCAAGTAAACAATAGTGGAAAGCCAGTGAACAGCTGGCTAACCAACGGAGACACTGCAAAGTACAGGCCTATTTATCACTGATACAGACTTTGGATCAGGCACAGTTTGTGTGTGTTGAGATTAAGACCTTTTTCTCTGCCTATCATTAGCTAACAAGCTATCTTAGATCTGCACAGTCACAGCAACAACAGAGCAAAGCAAAGAAACACATTTTGTCTGTTATGTAGTCCATGTTTCAGAATGATGCGAGGCATTTTTCAAATAAAATGACGTCAGTGCATAACCTCTATTGTAACAAACTCACCTGTAATGGGTTAACCGTTATGGGTGTGTTTGGTGCAAAAAACCCAAAACAATAACTTTGAAAGCATGTTTTTATAAAGGGAGTGAAACGTGAAATTGGCCTATTGGCATCATCTCCAGAAAAATGTTAGTGCACCTTGTAATTGGATTCTTTTCCACCAATTCTAATAGGGATGGGCCTATATGATTTTTTTTTTAGCTGAAATGTGATATTTGGCCTGCTGCTGATAAAAAATATTTTAACTTTAGTAAAAATAATGACAATGTATTAATCTGTAAATAGTTACATGTTTGTGTAAACATACAGTCATGTAACAACGTTATATTTCTTATTTTTACCCATCCCAACAATCAACAACACAATAATAGTAATGTCACCAATACTGCAGCTGTTTTGTGTGTATAATTCTGTGGTTTTCGTCAGGCTTTGTGCACTCAGCTGAATCTGGCTGCAGTGTTGAGCCTCTCTCTTTGACAGGAAGTGCAGTAATGTATTTAGTTGTCACTTATCTAGTGTAAAGCACGTGTTGTATTTCCTGTGTTAAATATTTCTGTATATTTTACAGTTTTATATAAGTGTTAAAACGTCTCATAGATGAAAGAAAAAACATATTTGAACCTATAATCGTTTTGACATATTTGACCCAGCAGAAATGTCAGAGTATTTCTGTTTGGGAGGCTTGGATCTAATCTTCATTCATAAAATGTTCTGCCAGACCTTGAAAAATACACTGTGCCTGATGTCTTCTGTTTGTTTATGCGTGTGCTGCTGCGTTAAAGTAAATATCTCAACATTTCATTATCCAACCTACGAGAAATAAAAGGGAGTGGTTTAATCCAGGAAGAAGCAATTTTAATTTAATATATTTTTTTTTATCTTACAAAGCAGGTTAGTCTGACCCAGATGCTTCTATGAATCATTTTAGTCACTTCAGATAAACTGAAAGCAATATACTATGGTTATTTCAGACCAAGAAGAAATCGTAATGGAATAAAATGTCAATGTAATTTGAATTCACCACCCACCACCCTTTCAGCTGTATTTGAGTATAATTATTGAAACTTAAACAGCTGAATGACGAGTGAATGAATCATTTTAGTAACTTTGGGTGTTATTCCATACTGTTTGGTGAATAGCAACAAGTTTTTTGTGCTTCTGAGTATTAAAGGTGATTTTATTTTGACTCGACCTAAGACAACATCTGCCCCTGCCTAACTATATATAACTATAATTTGTATCTTACAGAAAATTCTAGAACCATGCTGTGTGATGGAAAAGTGGCTATTTTGGGAAGAACATGAGACTAAAGCATATTAACTAAAACATTTTTTAAAGGCATTTAGTTGGGTGGGACAATATAGAAGAAACAGGCCAGTCCATGTATGAGAACTATGTGGAAATTAAAGTGAAGGGACCAAACTAAGTTCAGACTAAAACGTGTTTCAAAGTGGGTTACTGTGCCTTTAACCATGTCTAAACCAAGTAATTTTCTTTGGACACAACACAATCTATTTCAATTCTGGCTAGAAAGAGTCACTGGTCACATGTACGCACATGACAATACGGCTTTGTCTCCAAGATAGTCGGGAAGTACACTCTATATAATCTATACATTCTGATCCTTACAACATCATTTAGATGTGCCAACTTTTAAACCACAAACTTGTGTGGGTTTTAACCTCACTTGCCCTGAGTTTTTCCTGTCTTGACAGATGTCTGATATCTGTATTCAAAACATTTTTAAAAAGTTTGATACAAATGAAACAGCAACTTCCTGGGTAATCTTCCAAACAAATGTATGTAGGTTTTGAGGTTGTGTGACATTTACCTTGGCACATTTCTGGTAGACTGTGAAACTGATTATATATATAGCAATTAAATTTTGTCATATTCACCCATGAAAGAGAATGTTGACATGTCCCAAAATACTTACTTACTAAATTACCTGAATAAAGCGTAATATGAAAGTTAGGAAGGTTACTAATGTAACCATAATTCTATGAATCCTGGATGACCACTAGAGGGTGGTGCTGAAAGCACTGAATAATTCCTTGCACATCTGCAAATGAGCTCGTTCAGTGCACAGCCCTGTGACAGTCAGTATGGATAAAATAGAAGTGTAACTTTGTGATCTGATGACCGGTGTTGTTTCTCTACCACAAACATTGCTCCTGCAGCAGACACAGCCCAGGGAGCGACTGGACACATTTGACGATGTAATTCGAAGTTCACTTGAGGTAATAATAAAGGGGTTTTTATGGTCCAGCTTTGGCAGTACCCATCCCTTACTGTACAGTGTATACTCTGTGTATGTACTTGTAGTGTAGTAGTGGTAGTAGTAGCTTCACATGACAAATGTCCCAAATGACCTCGTTTGGGTCAAAGTTCATGGTAAGGCAAGTTGTTGTGCTGTGATGTTGGTTTGTGGTGATGTTTTCATGCCAAGTTGGACTCTTTCCTTATAGTAATAATGTATCTGTGCTTCTTGTAGTAAGGCATCATAATTCTTGATATTTCTACCATACTACTAACCTTTTATTATCACCCAACATTGCTTCATTTGCTTATTGATGTTATTGCAAAGTTCCAACCTGCACATATTGTGTATTGCAGCCATTCCCAAAGTGTGCGGAGCAATAAAGACGAGAATATAGACTTAATATTTAAAATATATACAGAGAATGTATGTATAGAGAATCAAAGTCAAATCTAATATTCACATCATTGGTGGCATCAGTAACACCAGTTAAAACCACACGGTGTTTGTAAGCTAATATTTGAAAGAAACTTAAGCCCCTATCATTATTTATGTGAGTGAATTATAAATGCTTTTAACCTGAACATGCCATTGTGTTCCTGGAAGCCGTGTTGTTGTTTGCAGTGCAGAGTGCATGCAGAATAAATCCAGATGTTTGAATTAACCACATTTCTTTGTCTTTATTTTATTTTTGTTGAATCCAGGACGATGACTTTGTGACCAGGGATGATTTTGAAGACGCGGATCAGTTGAGGATAGGAAACGACGGGATCTTCATGCTCACCTTTTTCAGTGAGTTGGACTGATGTTGTAGTAGGGTTGCAAGTTTAGAATTTTTACCAATATATATGAAGTAGTTATTTTATTTTACTGTGTATAAACAATCACTTTGTTAATTTTGTTACTTGATTAAAGCACTTGATAAAAACAACATTATAAAAACAGAAATGACTTAATATGGGCTCTTTAAAGGTGCGCTGTGTAACGTTTTGGGGGAGGGTCACTTGATTGTTTCTATGGATATGTCATTGTTCTGCCTGGAATGTTCCACAGTATGACATTAAACAGCTTTACATAGCATATTCAATTACAGATAGTTTTATGGCTTAAAAATACATAGAAAAACATTCATTCTGACTGTGAACAGGGTCGCCTCTCCACAGGTCTGACCTGTAACCTGGACTGGTTTGGTCTCCATGATGATAGAAAAGTTTAATGCCATACTGTGAAACATTCCAAACAAAGCAATAGCATTTCCACGGAGAAATTCACTTGACGGACCCTCCACCAGAAAAGTTACACCGTACACCTTTAAAGAGCCCATATTAAAAAATTTTTTGTTGTTATAATGTTGTTTCCTCATCGAAAAGCACATGTTTAACCCACAAATCCTGCGTTTGTGTTTTAGTTTTTCTCTCAAACACAAACTGGTCTGTTCCAGTTTGCAGTGTCATGTGGTAATACAGGAAGAACTCCCCTGTTTTTGTTGTTGTTTTGTTTTTGTTTTTTTTAATACTTCTACACCTTCTTTACAATCATATGGATGATTTTAGCCTTGGAATTGCAAATCTCTTCTGAACAAAAAGTAAAAGGTAGACACTAACTTGAAAACTACCGCTTCATGACATTACAAGGTACAGAGCATTTTGAGCTGTGGAGATGTAGACAGACTAATAATGCACGATTACTTAAATGATTGAAACAACTCCAGGTATTTTTTTGAGAAGATAACAGCATTACAACATGGCTTAAAGCTTTCAAGACTCAACTGTGTGTAATACAGGACCGTTAACTAACAAACATTAACTTAACTGCAAAGTCTGCAAAGTAATCTGCTCTTACCTGTAGAGCATAGGTTCCTAGATAAAAATGTGGAACGTTGCTTTTTTTATATTTATCACATATCTGTCTCTTTTACGTTATATGAAGTCAAAATCTTCAAATCAAATACCACTTGTTCTGAAAACAGTTTGATTCTCATTTTTCATAATGTAAATTAAAAGTTGTTTATGTTTACATTTTGTGTTTTTGGTTTTCAAGAAGATTATCTAAAGATTACATTGCCTTGCTTGCTTTTCCATTTGGCAGGTAACCCAACTTGATTTTTGTTGGATCCTGTGCTATTTTTAAAACATTGTCAGGAGGCTTTTCTTCATGGAGATAATGTTTCAGTATTAAACATTTCTAGCTTCATGGAGAGACCCTGTACAGGTAGAGCTGTTTAATGTCATACTGTGGAGTCGGTCAGAGCAGGAAACAAGCCCCCAACCAGAAAGTTACACAGTGCCCCTTTAAGAAATAATGCCACTTTGACTTGAATATAATCTATGAATGCAATCCTCTGATCGCTTTGAACTAAGAGTCTCAAAGCACGTCTCTTTATTCTAGACAGGAAACAGCTGATGTGAGTGCACTAGCTTTCACAACTTTTAGCTTTTAGTGTGCGGACTCTTAACTGCAGTCATTGTACTCAAAGGATCGTGCAAATTAAAATCTCTCTCTCCCTCGTGTCTGGTCTGCACTGTTTTTTCACGCATAAAAATCATTAAAGACTGAAAACTCCTGTAGTGTGTGGCGGGCTGAAGGGGAACTAAGCAGATCTATGCACAACTCCTACTGCTGTGTGTTGTTCTTAATGGTGCATTGTGCAACTTTTTTGTTGGAGGGTGCTTTTCTCCATGGAGATGTTATTACTTTGTCTGGAATGTTATATTAAACCTTTCTATATTCATGGAGACCAAACCAGGCCAAGTTACAGGTCAGATCTGTGGAGAAGTGACCCAGCTCAGTCAGAATGCCTGTTTTTCTATGTATTTTTGAGCTATAAAACCACATGTAATTAAATAAATGTTAAGCAGAGCTGTTTAATGTCATACTGTGGAACATTCCAGGTAGACTAATGACATATCCACAGACAGAATCAGGTGACGGACCTCTAGCAAAAAGTTGCACAGTGCACCTTTTAACTAAAGAATGCAATAAATGATTCAAACCAGTCTTTTTCTGTCTCACCTGTGGTTTAGTGGCCTTCCTGTTCAACTGGATCGGCTTCTTCCTGTCGTTCTGTCTGACCACTTCGGCGGCCGGTCGCTACGGCGCAATCTCCGGGTTTGGCCTGTCCCTCATCAAATGGATCCTCATCGTCAGGGTAACGTACCCAACTCTGCACATGTCCAGTAGTAGTGCTCTCAAATTTTTAGAAAGACTCTCTATTTTATTGCAACTCTTCAGACATGGTATATTTTATAACATTTTAATTTAATGTCCAAGTACATTGCCATTTGAGAAAAGATTAAACTGACGGGACTTCCATAGACATAAACTCCAGAAAATGGGTCTTGCTCAAATGAATTAATCAAATAAAATGAACTGTAAATGTCTTCATCAGATTAGATCATTACACTTAACCATGGAACTACAAGGCTCACAAACAACATGAAGCAGTGGAGATTTTTTTAGAGAACCTGCTACAGGTGCATTGTGGAGGGTCCATCACCTGCTTGTCTTTATGGAGATGTCATTGCTCTGCCTGGAATGTTTCACAGTATGACATTAAACAGCTCTACCTTATATTTATTAAATTACAGGTGGTTTTAGAGCTCAAAAATACAGAGAAAAGCAGGCATTTGTTTCCATTAATAAAGAAAGGTTTAATACCATACTGTGAAACATTCCAGACAAAGCTATAAATATCCATGGAGAAAAGCATTTGACGGACCCTCCACCAGAAAAGTTACACAATGCACCTTTTAAAGTAAGTAGTTAATTCTTGAAATGAAACTTTAACTTTGCGTCGGTGTGTTTTGCCCTTTCGCAGTTCTCCACATATTTCCCGGGGGTATTTCGATGGACAGTACTGGTTGTGGTGGGTCTTTCTGGTTATGGGTAAGTAGCCAAGATAATAAAAATATGTTCAAACACATTCCAAAAGAACACAGGGTAAAACAGAAACACATGCTATTATTATATGTAATCTTTTAGCAAATGTAATGCTCCTTTTAACTGTTGCTTCAATGGTTACTAACCAACCAGAAAACAAGGAAATCCCTCAGAACTTTCCACTGTGTCAGCCAAAGTATTTCTGCTTTTTGTATGGAGCATAGACTTTATTCTAAGTGTATGTTTTTAATATTGTAGATCTCCGTAAAATAATTGTAGTATTATTTCTTTTTACGACAAGGCTTGATTCACTATTAGAATGGAAATTTTACTTATGCTGTAGCCCAGTTTTTCCCATTAATATAGGAGAATATGAAGGCCCCGTAATAAAATTTTCTCCCACATAATCTAAAAACAAGCTGAATGGATTTGTACTACAACTTATCCTTTTTGTTACTTCACATTTTGACTTAATGCTTTCAAACTCTGTAGTCTATTGATAGGGCTGGCCAATATGCCAATTTTGATCTTTTTTATTTATTTATTTTTTTTATTTTGTTGTAGTGAAAAATGGCAGGGCAAGTTTATATGTATACCACAATTCCTACACAAAGTCATTCATAGTGCTGTACAAAATAAAAAATACATTAAAATACACAATACAAACAAATCAAAACATAAATAATCATAAAATTAAAAAGAGAGAGACATTAAATGAGAGAGAAGAGCGCAGAATGAAAACCTTTCAGTCATATGCACAACTAAACAGAACTGAACTGAAATGGCAATCAGAATTAACACAACAGTGCACTCGATAATCTTTTAAGGCAAGGCAAGTTTATATCTATAGCACAATTTGCACACAAAGTAATTCAAAGTAACATAAAAGTCAAAGTTCTTCCTCGTTAAAACCACATTTACTGCAGACCCAAACATGTTATTAATTAGAAATCTTGATCTTTGTTAAAACTTCATTAATTACAACATAAATTTGAATATTTTTATGCTCCCTTTTTAAAGCATAGATGTATATTGATGTGTTGCAAGTGCAAAGATGTAAAATAAAGTCACATACTCACTGTCAGTCTCACAATGCCCTTCTCATCTTTTTTCCAGGTTTCATGCTTTTCCTCCGAGGCTTCATCAACTACGCCCGGATCCGCAAAATGGCCGACTCCCTCTCCACGCTGCCCCGCACCCGAGTCCTGTTCATCTACTGATCTGAGAAATCTCCACACCATTTCTCTATGCCCCGCTATAACGGGACTCTCAATCTTTATTTAACAAAAGGGGGACTGCGTAAACGTAATACTTGGTCTATTCGTCAATCCGTACAATATTCATAACCCATTTTGATATAATATACTGACAAATATAAGTTTCTAATTATCATGTCAAGTGCTTTTGCAATTACATTCGGGAATTTTACAACGCCTTATTTTTTGTGCATAGCAGCTGCATGCCCCGTCGATTTTTATCACAGCCACCAGAGGGCAGTGTCACACCATGTTAAAATCTTTTCCCATTGCTCCGAGGTAAATTCATTTGTATAGATAGTTTATATATTGATTTATGCAATGTAATGTATGTCAGATTTTAACTCCACCGATCAAATGCTTTTTATTCTTTGTTAAATTAAACTGTTTATTTTTAGTCTGTGAAATGAATCAGGGGAATTGTGGCAGGAAAGGGGATTTCTGTGGTTAGGTATCCACTAAGCATTTTTCCACATGACTTTGACAACTGATTAATCAATAAATATTAAAACACTGTAGTGACGCTGCACAGAAAGGTGAGTCTACTGTAATTATCTTGATTGGGAAATTAAAATAAGCAGAAATCTAGAGGTGGTTGTGGTTGGGTAAATTAATGGTATTAAAATCACTGGTTTTTGTGTTTTTGTAGATGTCTGTGGATTAAACCTTAAGAGAGAATGTTTGTAATGATGGATTTTGTTAAAACGGTAAATTAAAATCAGTTGTTCACCATTACAGCTCTGGTGTTGTTTATTATGAAATATTTAAAGACAAAATTGCTGTTTTTCAATTATACATTTTTATTTAATTTGACACTCAAAAGTAGTTAAACAAATTCCATGCAGAGTTTTTTTTAAAAATTTGTCTCATACAAATAATCAGTCAGACACATCAATTAAAGGTGAATTATGTCACTTTTTCCACCTTGTTGCTTTGCCCCAGTATTACATTAAACATCTTATTTCTTCAGCCCTAATATTGTTCCAGTCACACACAACAACTTGACGTGAGGAGACAGTTGGCTCTTTTATGGGGCTGTGTTCATTTCCATGTTTTTGTGGTGTTTTAAAAACCTCTAGACTGGTGGTCACATGGGACAAAATAGTGAGGCATGTTTGTAGCTATGTGCTGATGGAGTATTTATGAAAACAGTAGCTTTGTAGCTTTTGTTGAGCCTGCCTGCTAACACTAGGTGAATTCCTTCATTTTACAGTTTTATACAGAGTAAAAAGCAAAGAATCGCTTGTTCAAATGGATAGTTAGAGCACATTTGACTATTAACAAGTATTTTAAAATTCACTTCATTATTTTTTAATTATTATTTATTATCTCAAATTACAAAAAAAATTAATTTATTTCTTATAAAAGCATTGACAATTTTGACAGAAAACATCGTTAATAACAACAGGGACAATCTACACTGACAGGGACATTTTTACAATTGACTTTGTTATTTTAAAGGTACATTGCACAACGTTTCTGGTGGAGGGTGCATCACCTGCTTACCTTGCCTATTAGTGGCACTGAGGACAATTGGTTGGGGGCCCCTCCAGGTTTGGGGGCCCTTGGCAGCCGCTTACTTTTGCCTAATGGTAGCACCACCTCTGATGTAGCCTATAGTTGTCTTCTTTGAGACTGATAGGTTGAATCTCAACAGTGGATCATTCTAGCAGTGGCGGAGTTAACAATTTGGGGGCCCTCACTATAATGCACTGTTTTGTTGTTTTGTTTAGTTTTTTGTATTTTTAAAAAAAATATATTTATTGTCTGTTTTTCCCCATTGTTCTTGAGACATGCACATCTCTATTAGAATTATGGTGAACTTGTCTTATTAGTTCGGTCACCTACTAGATAACCAGAGCTGAAAATAGTTTGATTTTTTTGCCAGTACTATTACATTTTTGTTTACATCCATTATGATTATGCTATGATTATGTTTAAATCAGGGTCAAGCTGACTAGTCCATTTTAATATGAAAGGGGGGAATGCTTTGACAGTTAAAATAGATTTGACAATCAGATACTAGTTTGATGTTTTTTTTGTTGTTGTTTTTTTTTTTTTAAAATGTCATATTGAGAGAAAATCTAATTGCTCTGAGTAGTCGGCCATTAGTGGTACACTGAGGGAAATTGGTTGGGGGCCCCTTCAGGTTCAGGGGCCCTGGGCGGCTGCCTGCTCTTGCCTAATGGTAGTGCCGCCTCTGCATTCTACACAAAGTAACAAACAGGTGACAGGCCCAGTTGTCTGACCCATTTCAAGCTTTAGAAATGTTTAACTTTTGTTCATCAGTTCCAGTAAAGTCTGTTCTGATGATAAGCAATTTGCTCCTGAGTAAAAAGTGTGACAGCCAACCCCGCTCTCCCCTTAACCTTTCACCTTTAGCACCTTTAACATGAACTCTGACCTCACCTCCCACTAATACAGCGTGTAGTGACCATCCTGTGCTATTATTGTATTATGATTATATTCAATGTCATTACTTGAATATCATTTTCCTTTGATTGGCGTCCTCAGCTGACTCATCTGTCCAGTGTCTTGTGTGTGTGCGTAATGTTTTTGTCCCTAAACCTCCGAGGCTCCTGTCCAGTCCCTGTGACGGAGCGGTGCAGTCCAGTCCCTGTGACGGAGCAGTGTATAATCAGGAGCAGACAGCAGTAACTCGCCTCATTTGTCTCCTCACGTGTGTCCAACGGCGAGTGCTGCTAAAATTACCGCCGCGCTCAACAACATGGCGGTGGCTGGACTTCCTCTGTGTGGTTGGAAATCCTGAACACAACAGTCAAAGGCTCCAACAAAACATGTTTTTAGATCCACGTTGGAGGATGTTCCCAAGGTCAGGTTTGAGAAGAGGTTTGGGACACAGAGCCTTGTGATGGAGAAGTAGTGTTTGTTAAATTAAAGCAGAAATCGGACACAAAATCACTGTTATGCTGGTATAATTTAATTCATTTTATTTCATGACAAAAAGAAAAAAGACAACATAACATTAGAAAGAGATGGGATACAGATTCAAAGAGTAAACGAAACCAAATTTTTAGGAGTTATGATTGATGAGGATCTAAACTGGAGGTCTCATATAAATTATACTAAAGGCAAAATTTCCAAAGCCATTGCTGTTCTGAATAAAGTAAAGTTCTCTCTCACTAGTGCAGCATTATTAACTTTGTATAACTCTATAATTGCACCAGATCTGATGTACGGTGTAGAAATTTGGGGGTCAACATGTAAAACTTACCTACAACCATTATTTATTTTACAAAAGGACTCGGAGAATTATCACCAACAGTCATTGTAGAGAGCCATCCAACCCATTATTTGTTCAACTTAAAAGTGTTGAAAATACATGATATTGTTGACTTAAGTTTCCTCAAAGTCATGCATAAAGCAAAGTGCAATGTATTACCAGTAAATATTCAAAGACTGTTTGAGATAAGAACAAGCTACTGCAATTTAAAAGGAACCTACATGTTTAAAAAAACCCAGATTTAGAACCAAGGTTATGGAACGAAGCAAAAGGAGTAAACTTATGGAATAGTCTTGACAAAGATATAAAAGAATGAAGCACAATGACGACATTTAAAAAACACATCAAATCAAATGCAAATGTGTATGTATGAAAAAGAAAACTAAGCTGTTGTGCACAAAAGTGAAGATTTCTATTTACAATTGATTAATAATTGTGCCTGAACTGAAATGTACTGATTTGAAATGTTTAGTAACCATTGGTGTTGATGTATTGTCTTGAAAAGGGAAAAGGGGGCAGATAACATAAGATGACTGTTCTTTCTGCTCCTTTTCATTCATTTCTTGTATGTTTGATGTTGTGACACTGTTGATGTCTTTTCATAATGTAATGCTAACTAGAGGTTCTGCTCTGTCTGAGGCTCTGTTAGGCTGCGTTCAGACTGCTGCCTGAAGTGACCCAAATCTGATTTTTTGCCCTCTATGTGACCTGTATCTGATCTTTTAATGACAGTCTGAACAACACAGATCCGATTTTTTCAAATGCAACCCAGGCCACTTGGATATGTGGTCCTGAAACTGATACATATCTGATCTTTACCCCCGCCAAGGAGGTTATGTTTTTGCTTGCGTTTGTCTGTTTGTTTGTTTGTTTGTCTGTTAGCAACATAACTCAAAAAGTTATGGACCGATTTTGATGAAATTTTCAGGATTTGTTGGAAATGTGAAAAGGAAGAACTGATTTCATTTTGGGGGTGATCCGGAAGAAATCCTGGATTCTTGATCACTTTGAAATTTTAGTTAACATTGTGGTAAATGGGGCCAAAAATTTTGTTTCTCAATATCTCGGTTAATTATTGACCAAACCCCATGAAATTTGACTCAGGGATGGACAATGGGATCCTCTTTCATATTCCAAAGGCTGATCCGGATCTGATCCAGAAGACTGATTTTATCAATTTAATAAAAAATGGGGGTAGTCCTTGGCGGAGGTCTGCGCTCTCTGAGTGTTTTTCTAGTTTGACATGTGACTTCAGTTTGAACGGCCAAAGCGCATTCATCCACCTACACGTTATCAACAAGCCACAAATGTCACTATTCTGTGCTGAAGTAGGTGAAAATTGTTAATGAACTCCGTGTCACTGAAGTGAAGCACATCACCACTCACCACTCTTGGCTACGTCTTTACATCCACACGTTCCTTTCAACAGACGTCGCTGACGCTGCCCCACAAAACACCACGGCCAAAAACCTCGTCCTTCTCCTTCTTAATCTCCTCCTTAAAACCAGTAAGTTGTTCATGTTCTTTCTCCGGTACGAGAGGAACTTTAAAATCTCCAGGTGCTCAATGCTCTCGTCCATGTTTGGACAACTTCGGTAAACACAGAGCACGCTCGCTGCGTTTGACGTCATCGTGTCTCCAGTGCACATGCGGGACACTTTCGGGCCGTTTAACATTCACACAGGGCATCACATACAAGTCGCATTTAATTGGAAATGTGAACGACCTTGCAAAAACATCGGATTTCACAAAATTGAAATTGAGCGTTAAGCCCTGCAGTCTGAACGTAGCCTTTAGACTTTAATCTAAGCTTTATTTTAATGCAGTCGAAGTTCAGTTGGTCACCTTTTGTCAGCTTTTTTCAACTTTTTTCAGCCAATCTTAAAATGTATTTTACAGTGTTTGCAAATCCGTGCATTGTTCCTCCATGGTAACTTCTGAACATTCCACCATAGAGATACATGTAGAACACCCCCAGCGTGATGTCATTGCAAAGAATGAATAAAACACATTAGCTCTTTGTGTATATTATAACCAGCTGGATTTAGCAAGGAAATGTGTTTTAGTTCTAAAGTTTGCTCTGAGTCAGTTTTATCATAATGTTTTTCTGTTCCTTTGGGTCGGTCCATGTTTAGAACCTTTATGGCGTGTTCCTATTTCCACAGGTTTAGCCCTGTTTAGACCTGATGTGGCCTCGCCCCGTTATAGACTTGGTTTATATCTGGTGGCACTTGGAAAGCTAAACATTTACCAAAGCGGTTCTTCTTGTCAACATTTTGAGAGCCACTAGCCAAAATGTTCCGCAGTATGGCATTGAACGCATTCAGTCACAGGACGGGTCTGTGGACATGCGAGCCCTCTCTCAATTTTGAATGTTTGCAAAGTTTTCTCCTCCCATTTTCAAGAGCTGTTGAAAATTCACACAAACGGTACAGGGCAGTCTCACACATGGTCAAAAGCATTTCTTATCAAAGACAATTAAATATTTATTATACTTAAAATATTGATTAATCTTCGTCACGGTACCCAAACATCTCCAAGTTAAAGCATTGTTTCCCAAAGACTAGGTCGCAAGAGATTTTTTTAGGTCGCCTTGTCACGATCTGCTAGTCACCTCATCAATGTCATTTCTCTCCAGTGACTAGGTCAAGAATCGGAATACACTACAAAGTTTGTGAGAACCTCAGAAGTTGGAGACCGCGCACCGGCCAATCAATGAACAGCTATGAAGTCATGACATCAAACTCAACTGGCTGTCTGGGTCCCTTTTGTGGTACAGCACAACAGTAAACAAAGAGGTCGAGATCGATGTAGACGAAGACAGACATTCTGTGTTGGCAACGATTCCCGAGATCAAGGATTTAAAGCTGGGACAAAGAGAATGTTTGGTGAATTTTATCAAAGGGAAAGACGTTATTGTCCTTCTTCCTATGGGATTTGGCGCATTACATACGTCACGACCAAATAGCAGCGATTGGTTAAATAAAAAAAGTACCCGCCTACCGTCGAGCGAATGAATCCTAATGCTGTGAGGTGAGACATTTTTCATGAAGTGAAACCGGCTGATGAATCAGGCTAACGATCTGCAATATACATGGATCTGTGACCTTATCGTTATTCTGGATAAGCATTTAGTTAGAATATCTTGTCTTTAGTAGGGCCAGTGTTTCTATGCTTATTCCTTTCACTATTACATATATGTGAGAATTGGGATTTATTGTGCTTACAAAAATAAAGTCAAAGCACAGAAACAGACTGAATGTTACGCCTGATCTGCTGCAGTGCTCTCCTCTTGCATCCGGACTGGAACACTATAAAAACGCAAACAGGCCCACCTATCTCATTAGAAATATTGAAATGTTAAGACATGTTTTGTATAATTTCTAATCTTTTTGTAATTATTTTATTAACTACTTTGTTCCAATATTACTGGTTCATTTGAATGTTGAAAAGAAAAAGAAATGAGCTACATTTAATGTCCAAATAGGCGACTTATGGATCCTTTTATTGTTGGTTCAATGACTGTTTTTCATTGTTTAAAACTTGAGTAATATTAATTGAGAGAGACACGATCACTCAATCAACAATAAAACACCCTCATTATTGTTTAATAATGGTCACATCCACCTTTATTTAGTGATTTACGAATAATGTCTATTGACTTGGGTCACGAAGGTTTGTGACTTTTAAAATAAAGATCTCCAGAAAAAAAGTTTGGGAAACACTGAGTTAAAGGACCCATATTACACTATCTTCTGATCTTTGTTATAATGTTGTTTCCTCATCACAAACAGACCTGGAGTTGTGTTGTTTCATTCATTCATTCGAACAAACTCTGCATATTTAGGTTGAGTTCTTCTCTCAAACACAAAACTCTGCCATGGACTTGAGATAAAACTAGAGATGAACTAAAGATAAAAACCAACTTGATAAATTTCAAACTTCACAACCATTACATGTTAAACTACCCTCTCCATCTCTAACGCACGCTCTTTTATCAGCTCCGATCAGTCCTGTCAACGTTATATAGGCTGGTTTTATTTGAATCCTCTCAGTTTACAATATAGCCCCTCTCCAAGGCTTTCAGCTCCATTTAGACTGTTTTTATTGCATGAGAGATGTTAGCTCTTACATGTGGTGCTTTGGGGACGGGGCGATTTATGACACGCACTAAAATCTTCATTTGGGAGTTGGCAATGACGGGTTGGATGTGATTTGAAGATACAGACCTTTGAGAATACAGGTATAGCAGATGTGATAAGGCTGAGTCAATGGTCACTGAAATTATATTAAGCTAAAAGGACTTTAAAGGTTCTAGAATGTCTTTACCTCCTCAAAAACATACCAGGAGTTGTGTTTTGTTTCAATCACTTTTGAGTAACTTTATTATTTGTCTGTCTTTCTGTATTACCACATCACAAGGTGGAACAGAGTTTGAGAGAAGAACTCAGCCTAAATATACAGAGTTTGTTTTTTTAACTTGTGCGAATGAAACAAAACACAATTCCTGGTATGTTTTTGATGAGGAAACATTATAACACATTATAACACAGATCAGAAAACAGCAAATATGAGCCCTTTAAGGATTTTTCCCATTCTAAAGATATAATATTTTGTTTGGACTTGATGTAGTCCTGTTATAGGCCTGGTTTATATCTTGTGGTACTCCAAAGGCTAAACATTTTCCAAAGTGGTTCTTGCCTAAACCACACCTCCACCACTCCGTTTGTATCATCTCTATCCCAAAAAAAACCTTATCTAAAATCTTTAGAAGTACCCAATTTTGTTACATATGTGAAAGTATAAGAGTTTTAAAGGCATTGCATTGTTTTACTTTTCTGGTGGAGGGTTATTGCTTTGTCTGGAATGTTTCACAGTATGGCATTAAACCTTTCTATCGTCATGGAGACCAAACCGGACCAAGTTACAGGTCAGATCGGTGGAGAGACGACCCCGCTCACAGTCAGAATGCCTGTTTTTCTACGTATTTTTGAGCTATAAAACCACATATAACTGAATAAATGTCAGTTAGAGCTGTTTAAAGTCATACTGTGGGACATTCCAAGCAGAGCAATGACATATCCATAGAAACAAGCAGGTGTCAGACCCCCAACCAAAAAGTTACACAGTGCAGCTTTAAAATACTTGTTGAAACTTGTACTTAAAGAGTAAAAAGTAAAAGTATTTGGCACACATTTTGACATCTAACAAAACTTCAAAATTTATTATTATTATTATTATTATTATTATTATTATTTATTTATTTATTTTTTAGATCTGCACTGATTTTTATTCAACAGAAAACAACTAAACTTATATTTTCTAAGCTATTTTTACTTGTATTTTTTGTTTATTTAAGTTTTTCAGCAGGTCTGAGACAATAAAAAAATACTTTTACTTTCCAGTCCTGTTCAAAGATGTAGTGGAGTAGAAAGTACAAATACCTGCTCTCAAATATAGTGAAGTAAAAGTAAAAAGTACCTCAAATGGAGTAGGCTACTTAACTACTTTTACTCTTTTACTTTTAGTGTACGTTTCATCACCCGTGCACCCCTCTCGCGCTCCTCCTCGGGGTCACTGGGTGCAGGTGCTGTCCCATCCACATGCCATTCACAACTTCGCTCCATAATTGTGCCAAAACACGGAACTATTTCTCTGCGTAATACTAGATAAGAGCGGACGCAGGTTTTGGATTTACGCGCAATGGAGAGCGCGCCGTACGTGTTTCCAAAAAGGACATGCCTTACTTTTCTGGTTGTTATTAGATGTTCTGCTGCTCATCTTGATTTACTGTTGAGAAAAAACGCGACCATCCATCCATCCATCCATTTTCGTCCGCTTATCCGGGGCCGGGTCGCGGGGGGAGCAGCCTAAGCAGGGACTCCCAGACTTCCTTCACCCCAGACACGTCCTCCAGCTCCTCCAGGGGACCCCGAGGCGTTCCCAGGCCAGCCGAGAGACATAGTCCCTCCAGCGTGTCCTGGGTCTTCCCCGGGGCCTCCTCCCGGCGGGACATGCCCGGAACACCTCCCGAGGGAGGCGCCCAGGAGGCATCCGGAAACAGATGCCCGAGCCACCTCAACTGGCTCCTCTCGAGGTGGAGGAGCAGCGGCTCTACTCCGAGCTCCTCCCGTGTGACTGAGCTCCTCACCCTATCTCTAAGGGAGCGCCCAGCCACCCTGCGGAGGAAACTCATTTCGAGCGCTTGTATCCGCGATCTCGTCCTTTCGGTCACTACCCAGAGCTCATGACCATAGGTGAGAGTAGGAACGAAGACTGACCGGTAAATCGAGAGCTTTGCCTTTCGGCTCAGCTCCCTCTTCACCACAACGGTCCGATACAGCGACCGCATCACTGCCGAAGCTGCACCGATCCGCCTGTCAATCTCACGTTCCGTCCTCCCCTCACTCGTGAACAAGACCCCGAGATACTTGAACTCCTCCACTTGAGGCAAGGACTCCCCACCCACCCGGAGAGAGCAAGCCACCTTTTTCCGGTCGAGAACCATGGCCTCGGACTTCGAAGAGCTGATCTTCATCCCAGACGCTTCACACTCGGCTGCAAACCGCCCCAGTGCACATTGCAGGTCCTGGTTCGATGAAGCCAACAGGACAACATCGTCCGCAAACAGCAGAGATGAAATCCTGTGGTCCCCAAACCGGACCCCCTCCAGCCCCTGGCTGCGCCTAGAAATTCTGTCCATAAATACAATGAACAGAACCGGTGACAAAGGGCAGCCCTGGCGGAGTCCAACATGCACCGGGAACAGGTCTGACTTACTGCCGGCAATGCGAACACAGCTCCTGCTCCGGTCATACAGGGACCGGACAGCCCTTAGCAAAGGGCCCCGGACCCCATACTCCCAGAGCACCCCCACAGGACACCACGAGGGACACGGTCGAATGCCATCTCCAAGTCCACAAAGCACATGTGGACTGGTTGGGCAAACTCCCATGAACCCTCGAGCACCCTATGGAGAGTGTAGAGCTGGTCCAGTGTTCCGCGACCAGCTTCATCCAAATGAGATCCACCAGATACGCTTTAGGCTGCGTAAAACTGGCATAGACAATTGGAAATGTATAGCTTTCATTATATTCTATACGTTGCCTGCAATTTTAAACATACACTGACCTCATTGCCCTTCTAATAGTTTTGTGTGAACTCTATTTTTAGTGAAAAGCTGCATTTAAACGCCCTATTTGCTCTCTTTGATCACGCAATAAAACCAGTCACGCAAACTTAGTGACGTGCGCCTCTTTCAGCGTCCACTAGAGGGCACTGTTCAGTCAATGGGATCAGCTACAACATTTGCACAGCTTTTCGATTCATTTATTGAAGCCTCTTGTTTTAAAGGTTCACGGTGTAGTCAGGTACTCGCTTGTCTTGTTTCTGCTTTAGGTTGAATGTTCCACAGTGTGACATTAAAGGTCCTATATTACGCAAAATGGATTCTTGTGAGCTTTAAGACGTGTTATAAAGCTGTTATATCCTCAAAAACATACTCGGAGTTGTGTTTTGGTTCATTGTGTTTTGGTTTGTTTTAGTCTGTCTACATCTCTAAAGCTCAAAATGCTCTGTTCCACCTTGTGATGTCATGAAGCGGTAGTTTTCAAGTTCAGAGCTGCCTTTTACCTTTAGTTTAGTTTAGTTTAGTTTATTTATTTCTTTAAAATACAGACAGTGCACAGAAAACCAGAGTCACTATTTTTAGGACTTGAGACTTGACTTGATAAAATGGACTAAGACTTGGGATTCGACTTAAACTTGAAGGTCATTGCCTTGGGACCCGACTTGGACTTGAGGCCTGTGACTTGAGAAGACTTGATGCTTCTGATTAAAAAAAAAAAAAGTATGATTTTAGTAAATACTTTTCTTTTTACAGTTAAAACATGTGGTGCTTAATTTTACAGGAACAAACTGGAACATGTCCCTCCCACTTCTGTTTGGTACTTTGGATGTAACTGAAGTACTGTGATACTCAAATGTACTACAGTAATATACAGTAATATACAGTACAATATAGTAATATACAGTACAATACAGTACAATGCAGTAATACACACTACAATACCGTAAAACCAAGGGAACTACATAGAACATGATCTTTCCATTTAAGTGGAGACAACATGACAAAATAACTTTTATCAAACTCTTTTAAATGACTAAAAACTAAGATCTTGTCAAGACATTTAAAAAGGAAAAAAATGCATTTCTACAACTCTTATATAAATACTCATATATAAATATACCATGACTTTTTAAGTACAATTTAGTTCAAAATTCATATAAATAGCTAAAATCTAAGCTATATTTGGTACTTTTTTGGTTTAAAGAGTTGATGCTCAAAGTAAACGACTTGGACTTGGCTTGGACTTGACTTGGACTTATGGACCAGTGACTCATGATTCAACTTGGATTTGCCTGTATTTGATTTGGGACTTGACTCGGACTTGAGGTCAAAGACTTGAGACTTACTTGAGACTTGGAAAGCAACGATTCCGTCCCACCTCTGCAGAAAACATTAAACATTAAAAAAGAAAAAATGTCCTGTGTGAGATTTAGCCACAAGCTCCTTTCCATCTGCGGTCCTTGGGCAGGTATAAAATAAAATACATTAAGGAAACTATTTACACAACAGCAATTCATCATTAACAGTGTCTCCTTAAAATAACCACTCTCCAATTCATCATTAAAATGGTCAAAATTCATTCATTCTAATTTTCATAAATACAAGATTTCAAATTCATCATTATCTTCTAAACATTTCATTGACATCAACATCCTCGAAAATGTACATTTACCAAATTCATCTATGTATGTAGACGAAGACATACATTCTGTGTTGGCAACGATTCCTGAGATTGAGGATTTAAAGCCGGAACAAAGAGAATGTTTGGTGAATTTTATCACGGAGAAAGATGTTATTACCCTTCTTCTTATGGGATTAGGAGCATTACATACGTCACGACCAAATAGCAGCGATTGGTTAAATAAAAAAAGTACCTGCCTACCGTCAAGCGAACAAATTCTAATGCTGCGAGGTCAGATGGTTTCCACAACGTGAAACCGGCTGATGAATCAGGCAACTAAAAACTAGCACTTGTGCTAAAACACTCACAGCAATGCATCTGGCTTGTCTAATGTGATTGTGATGTCCTTGATAAACATAAATAAAGACAAATATCATAAGTCAAACACAATACCACGACATCTATACAATGCATCTATAACACAATCCCTCAGAGTGTTTACGTGTTTGAAGAAGCCTAACGTTGCTGTTAGTGTGGTAGTTAGTAGAATTGTAACGATATCCAAGTCTCACGATACGATATTGTCACATTACGAACCTCATGGTACAATATTTACTGCAATATCGGGAGAAAGCTCACGATGTGGTGGGGATGCTCATGATTAGGAATGGAACAAAATCCAGATCTCTCTATATATTATATTTTATATCATAATATTTAAAAAATGAAAAATAAAAAAAAAATTATATATTTTCAAGATACACACCTCATGGTACGATATTTATTGTGATATTTTGTGGAGGCTAACAAAACTGTGAGTATGCTATATTTTCCTCGTAAAATGCCTTGGCAAGATTTAAAAGTGCTTAGAACTTTTATTTCTTCATGTAGTCTACACTGAAATGGAGCAAAGGATCATGGTCTATGTAGTTCCCTCTGTCTTTTTTTTTTTTTTTTTTTTAGCTATTGCTGCACCATAACTCTTCATTTAAGCAAAGAGACTTGTAATTCAATATAATGTGTGGGTCCACGATATTACTGTGAGAACTTAGACGATACGATATCATGATATTTCGGTTATTGTTATATCTCTAGTAGTTAGTGCAAGTTTTTTTTTGTAGAGACTGATAGTTCCTGGGTTGAAATGATCCAAATGATTCTAGTGAAGGTGTGTGGAGTTTAAAAACACAGTGGAGCACTTCCTGTATTACTGCATGACATCACAAGGTAGAGCGTTTTCAGTCAGAGAGAATAACTCATCCTAAATACGCAGGGATTATGCGTTTAACATGCGCGAATGACGCAAAACAAACAGAACTCCGGGTAGGTTTTCGATGAGGAAACATAAAACGCATCGCTTAAAAATACAGTCTCTTGAAACATCTACCTTTCATTTAATTCCATTTGTTTTTATCGCTCAAAAAACGCCCATCCTTCCACGTCTTTTTTCAGAAACCCCCCTCTCCCTTCGTGCGCCGTACCCTCCCATCACCGGCGTCATCTCTGTGTTTTCTAATGGGAGGTTCCCGGGATGCTGGGAGACGGTGGGCTGCATCCAAAACTCTCCTCCTCTCTCCTTCCCGAGCGTCGGATTGGCCGGCTCGGCGCTCGGGGAGGAGGGGGAGGGCTGTTGTGGTTGCCGGCGGTGACTCATCTCATTCATGACCCCTTCCCCTCTCGTGCCCTTTAGATTAGACTTCCTGTGTCCCGTAGTGCATTTAGGCCCTGTTTACATACTTCAAATAGCATAACAGACTAGATAGGCCTTTTATGTCCTTCTCTCATCTTTCCCTTCACGTTTATTGAATCTGAGGCGGGCGTGAGTCACTAAAGTGCTGCCCATGTTGAAATAATATGATATTCACCTACTGCTACTTTACTATGTTACTACTACAACAACTACTACTACTACTTTTACTACTATATACTGCTTATGGTAATGCTACTACTGATTCTTCTGTTTTTATTCAAATTTCAATGAATGTCAGGCATAATGTCTAAATATTACTATTACTACTACTACTACAACGACTACTACTGCTACTGCTACTGCTACTCCTATTGCTACTACTACTACTACTGCCGCTACTACTACAATGACTACTACTACTACTACTACTACTGCTACTGCTACTACTGCTACTACTACTACTACTACTACTACTGCTACTGCTACTACTACTGCTGCTACTACTGCTGCTGCTACTACTACAATGACTACTACTACTACTGCTACTGCTACTATTACTACTACTGCTACTGCTACTATGATGACTACTACTACTACTACTGCTACTGCTACTATTACTACTACTGCTACTGCTACTGCTGCTACTACTACAATGACTACTACTGCTACTGCTACTATTACTACTACTGCTGCTACTACTACTACTGCTGCTACTACTACAATGACTACTACTGCTACTGCTACTATTACTACTACTGCTGCTACTACTACGATGACTACTACTACTACTGCTACTATTACTACTACTGCTGCTACTACTACGATGACTACTACTACTACTGCTACTGCTACTATTACTACTACTGCTACTTCTACTGCTGCTACTACTACGACGACTACTACTACGACTACTGCTACTGCTACTACTGCTACTATTACTACTACTGCTACTCTGACTGCTGCTACTGTTATTTTTTCTACTGCTACTACTACTACTACTGCTGCTTCTACTATTATTACTACTACTGCTACCACTACTGTTACTACTACTACTAATACTACTACTGCCACTTCTACTACTACTGCTGTTACTGCTGCTAATACTACTGCTACTGCTACTGCTACTACTACTATTACTACTACTACAGCTGCTACAACTACTACTGCTGCCATTACTGCTGCTACTGCTCCTACTATTACTACTACTGCTACTACTACCACTGCTGTTACTGCTGCTACTACTATTATTACAACTGCTACTGCTGCTACTATTACTACTTATGTTACTGCTGCTAATATTACTGCTACTACTACTACTACTACGACTGCTGCTACTGCTACTGCGGGTACTATTACTTCTGCTGCTACCACTACTACTACTACTACTACTACTACTACTACTACTACTACTAATAATAATAATACTGCTGCTACTGCTTCTTTCAGTACTACATACTACAACTGTTACTGTGGCTACTTTTACTAAACCACCATGACAAGAACTACTGCTAATTGTTCATTTTCCATGAATATTCCATTGTGTCATAGGCAAGTGTAACGAGGCTCGTTACCCTGTTTTCACCACCAAGAAGTATGCACGCCCAGTACTCTATACTTACTTCATTTTACAATTTTATTTTCATAATCAGTGATACACGCAGGATTCTGCCCGCCTGATTCATCCGGTTTCACTTTGTGGAAACCGTTTGACCTCGCAGCATTAGATTTCATTTGCTTGACTTTAGGCGGGTACTTTTTTTATTTGACCAGTCGCTGCTATTTGGTCGTGATGTATGTCATGCACCGCTAATGGGGCTAACTGGTACGTTAAGCTTTTCCTAAATCCCATAGGAAGAAGGGCAATAACGTCTTTTCTAGGGGTGTAATGATATCCAAGTCCGATGAGACAATATCGTCACGGTATGAACCTTGCGGAACGATATTTATTGTGATTTCGTGAGAAAGCTCACGATTAGGGATGTAACAATATCCAAATCTTTCAGTAGGTTATTTTCACCATATGCATCACTTTACGGTATTTATTTTGTGGAGGCTAAACAGCAAAACATTTTAATATGCTACTTTTTCAAGACTTAATCCAAAGAACTAAGACTTTAAAGTGTTTAGAACTGTTATTTCTTCATGTTGTCTACACCGAAATGGAGCAAAGGATCATGGTCTATGTAGTTCACTCTGTCTTTTTTTATTTATTTATTTTTTTTTAGCTATTGCTGCACCATAACTCCTAATTTAAGCAAAGAGACTTGTAATTCGATATATTGTAATGGTCCATGACATTACTGTGGGAACTTTAATGATACGATATCATGATATTTCGGTTATTGTTACATCCCTAGTCTTTCCCCTTGATAAAATTCAACATCCTCTTTGTTCTTGCTTTATATACTCGATCTTCGTAATAGTTACCAACACAGAATGTATGGCTCTTTGGCTGATTGGCTGGTGCCCGGGCTCACACTTCCAGCGTTCTTGTATTCCGATTCCTGACCTAGTTGCTGGAGAGAAATGAATTTGAGCGGAGGCACTAGGTGGCGCCAGCCTGACTAGGATTCTGCAGTGTTGCATAGTAATTTTGGTAGCTTAATCTGCAGCTATCCATAGTAGACGCCAACAACTGCACGACTCTTTGTTATGATGATGTTTACAGCGACGTCAGCTCCCATTGGACACCACGTCAAAAAAATATGGGACAGTGGAACATGGGTCAGTGGAATCAAAGGTCAGCCATAAGAGCACTCAGCATATTTACTTTTACGTGTATTTCAAAACAGAATGTGCATTATCAAGAGACAGAATTCATTCGCACACATTTAACACACAAACCCTGCACATTTAGGAGTTCTTCTCTCAAACGGAAAACATTTGTGACGCCATGTGGTCACAGAGGAACTGCTCCACTGTGTTTTTAACTCCGCACACCTTCACTAGAGAATCATTTGGATCATTTCACACCTAGAATCGCCAGTCTATGTATGTTTCCGATGAGGTAACGGCTTTCTAACACGTCTCAAATCTCACAAGAGTCAATTTTGCGTAATACAGGACCTTTAAACCATGTTCCCATACACTTGAAATGGCATAACGCAGTCTTCAGAGCTTTTTATTTCCCACTCATTTGATTGCTTCTTGCGCGTTGTGAGTTGGTAAAGCTGTTGCGATGTTGGTGACTCATCCACAGGTCACAAACAGCAGGTCCCCACCCCCCTATGTGATGTGTTTTTACCTATCTGTCTCTCTTTCCCTCTCTCTCGCTCTCTCTTCATCCTCTTCTTCTTCGTCGTCTTCTCTCATTTCTCTCAATGACTCACACATGCCCCCCCACCACCACCGCCACCATGCCGACACCTCCGATGACATCATCACCCCCCCACCCTTCTTCCTCTCCCGAACTTTGTTGTGGTGATTCATACTGTATGTCGATGCCACCCGTTCATTCATAAAAAGAAAAGAAAAACTCTTCCGCTTTTTTTATGGGAGGTAAAGTAGCATATCAATGTAAATGTTTGCAAATGTTTGTGTTTAAGCTAAAAAAGAAAAAAAAAATGAATTCAAGAAGAGCATTTTACAACATTTTACACATTTCATTTTGTGTCGATAAAAGCTTTTCGGTGTATAACAATATATGTAATAATGAAGATTTGACATGCATGCATACAACATCACATGCAATATTATTTTTATTATTTATACTTTGCAGCTGATGTGTGTGATGCTAACTGTAGGCACTGCTCTGTCTAAGGAGACTGTTAGACCTTAATCTGAGCTTCATTTTAACACAACCTGGCCAGAAAGAAATGACAACAGATGAGCTGATTCGTGCTCTTAAACAAGTCCCTGTCAAATCAAATTACCCGACAGTTTTCCAGTTAGTCGCACTCACCTTTTTGTTGAAAATTTAACTCTGAAAACAGGACCACGAGCGTGCGTATTCATCCATCCATCCATCAACACCATTCATTTTGTAATTTCTTTGTATTTCTTTTCTTCGTTTTGTATTTGGCAGTTTGCTAATGTGTGCATTGTGTCACCATGGTAACTGTTGAACAATCCGCCAATACACATACATGTAGAGCACCCGCAGAGAAATGTAACTGCAAAGCATCAATATTATAACATGCAATCCTGTGTTGATATTTTTAAAAGTGTGCTATTTATATTTAACTTTTCAGGTGTAGAGAGTCTGTCCTTCACCTTGCTCATCTCCATGGAGTTGCTATTGCTTTGCCTTGAATATTCCGCAGTATGGCATTAAACACATCAATGGTGATCTGTGGAGAGGCAACCGCCAGCAGCCCGCTCACTGCAAGGACGTGTACATTATATAATTACATAATGCCTTACTGTGAAGCATTCCAGGTAAACCAATAAAATCGCCATGGAGACAAGCAAGAGGAAAGTTACGTGACATTAGCCTGATTCATCAGCCGGTTTCACTTCGTGGAAACCGTCTGACCTCACAGCATTAGGATTCGTTCGCTCGACTGTAGGCAGGTACTTTTTTTATTTAACCAATCGCTGTTATTTGGTCGTGACGTATGAAAGCGCCAAATCCCGTAGGAAGAAGGGCAATAACGTCTTTCCCCTCGATAAAATTCACCAAACATTCTCTTTGATCCGGCTTTAAATCCTCGATCTCGGGAATCGTTGCCAACACAGAATGTCTTCGTCTACATCCATCTTAACCACTTTGTTTACTGTTGTGCTGTACCACAAAAGGGACCCAGACAGGAGTGACGAGTTTAACGCCATGGCTTCACAGCTCTTTGCTGATTGGACGGTGCACGGTTTACAACTTCCGGGGTTCTTGCAAACCTTCTAGTGTATTCCAATTCCTGACCTAGTTGCTGCAGAGAAATTAAATTGAGAGAAGGCACTAGGTGGCACCAACCTGACTAATGTAACATACCTTTAAAATCAGAAAAAAAAAAAAAGATCTTACAATGTTTACAGTGGGATCAGTGACTTATTTCCTTATATAAATATTCAGTCATTTGTACATTTTTGTTTTGGGCATTTCTCAGTTGGTATTTGTCCACTGATCTGATAGTTGGCGGTTTGAATCCCGCTCTTGAGATACACATCATCGGTCGAGCTGTCAGAAGCCACCTTCAACTACCCTGACGGTGTGATTCCAGCTCCCACAAATGAATGCTGTTGTTGTATCCTTGAGCAAGACTCTTAACACACCCACCCCGCCCCAGTGTCTGCATACACCGGCGTATGAACGGGTGAGAAGTTCCTTGATGTAAAACACTTTGAGTGCCTTGAAGATGGAAAGCGCTGTATGAAAAAGTGACTATTTACCATTTACCATCCCATGAAAACACAATGTTAATCAATATATAATCACATAAGTCCCAAAGAAATGTCTGAAGCTCGAACATTGACTCATACACTGATAAAAGACAACGCAAAGCTCCCCATGCATTTCCTGTATCATCCACAATAGTGTACTGTCATCACAATCACACACGGCTGTATTTTCTTGCTGTGTGGTAGAGAACATTTGTCTGTGATATGAAAAACGATCCCAGTTTCTCATTTTATGCTTACTGTGTCTCAGGCTGCTGCTGACCAATTAGTTCTGCTGGACGTTGTTCCGAAAGTCATAAAACGCAGGGCAATATGCAAGTCTGAGCTTTCCATTTCTGCCATTATCACGTATCATTCACCGACTATGTGTTATATTACTTAAGGTACAGTTTTGAAAATATATACTACAAAAGTTTTAGAACACCACACTTTCTCTAGTTTTTTACTGTTTACTGTTGACAAAAACGTATTCTAAACTTTTGATTCCTGAAAGTGTCCACCTTTGGCAGATGTAACAGCTGAACACACTCGTGGCTCGTTCTTTTTACAATAGAAAATCAAATATTCTTCAGCAAGTCTGTTGCAGAAGTTCCCATAAATGTGTGGCACTTGTAGGTTGCTTTGGCTTTCACTCTTCTGTCCAGTTCATCCTAAAACTAACTCAGTGAGGCTCAAGTCTGGAGACTGTGCTGGACACTCCATGTTTTCAAGCTCACCATCTTGTTCTTTTTTCTTGAGGTAGTTTTGGCAGAGCTTGGACTTGTGTTTTGTATCTTTTATCTTTTTTGAACCTCTGTCTGTTCAGTTCTTACCTTTGTACCATTTCAAGCTCTTCATTAGACTTGCACGACTTGAATTCCGATAAATAACTGGAAAAAGTTGGGTGTGGGAGCCTAAACCCAGTTATGTCATTTTTTCAAGATAATTATTCTTATTTTGTTTGCTTTAATATTTACTTAAAATGTATGATTTTTGGTAATTTTGGTCATTCTTTATGGTTAACATGATTATTTGTTGATTGTTTGCTAAAAAAATAATTTGACCTATTTACATTTTTCTTTCAATTAATTATTGCTAATGTTAATCATAAGTTTACTTAAGTAATGTTTATTTTTTGTATTATTTTGTGGTCTATGGCTTGTGCAGGTACACCATGGGACTGTGGAGTGGAGCTAAATAGTTTTTTTGACCTCCTGCCACCTGTATGTTAAAAATGTCCCCTTTTTGTATGTATTTGTATGTCCCGATTTTGTGGACCTTACATAGGGTGTTCTGAAACTTTTGAACGATAGTGTATATAGATGTTGTTTCCTCATCAAAAACTCACTCGCACAAACCCTTCTCTAAAACAGAATTGGTGGGTTCAGATGATATCAATGTTCTATAGGCTAATAGATGTGGGGCATCTATTGTAAGGTTAAAATGTAGGCTTTTTTTGTAATATAACAAGTTAACGGGTTTAGTCATTGATAGAAAAGATTATATTAAACATTTGTCAATAAACTTTTTGGATATTTTATGACAAAGTGCAATGTCATGAATAGGGAAAACTGTCTCTTGCCCCCATCTGGAAGTAAGGACGCCATGTGGTAATACAAGAAATGCTCCATTGTGTTTTAAACTCCATACACCTTCCCTAGAATCTCTACTAAACTAAAAGAAAAAGGAGCTGTTAAGTTGAAAACTACTGCTTCATGACATCACAAGGTGGAACAGAGCATTTGGAGCTTTGGAGATGTAAACAGACTAACAATAAAGGGTTAGTCAAACAAATGAATGAAACAAAACACAACTCCAGGTATGTTTTTGAGAAGATAACAACATTCTAACATGATTTAAAACTCACAAGAATCAATCTTGTGTGCTATAGAACCTTTAATATAACCAATAAAACAATTTAACCATGATTCTGGCTCAGTTATTCACTGCTTTTTATAGGTTCAAATCTAAGCTGTAGAATGGACAAAATGAGCCTACTTTAATATGGTAACTTAAAAATACTTGCAAATCGTGACTTGGAGTCGAGTCAGAATTGAGTCTCTATTTTTAGGACTCGAAACTTGACTTGATAAAATAGACTAAAACTTGGGATTCGGAACTTGAAGGTCAGTGACTTGGGACTTGACTCAGACTACATTTATATGATGATGGTCTGAACAGAAGACACAAAAGTGGCGTTGTGTCTTCACTTTTTATTCCGCGTTTAGAGGAGCGTTTACGGGAGGAAATCTGCGTGCATACGGTGACGCAAAAGTGTGTGGAATTGGATTGGATATGCATGTCAGGCGGCTAAGTGGTGACGCTAGGTGGTGATGTATGTGACGTAAATGTGAGTAGATCTGACTAGAGTTTTGCATCTTGGGCAGTGTAGACAGAAACACGGAGCATATTCAACTTTTCCACTCTTGAGGGTGGTTTCAGAGTTTTGCGTTTTTAAGCCCCAAAAACAGTCACCGTCTAAATGAAAGGCACTTCCGATAAACTATTTTATCATTTTTACCCGCATGTGTTCTCATGTAAATAGGCCCTCAGACTAGAGCCTTGTGACCTGAGAAGACTTGATGCTTCTCTCAAAAATATATTTTTAGAAAATACTTTTTTCTTTACAGTTGATACATGCGGTGCTTAATTTTACAGGAACAAACTGGAACATGTCCTGCCCACTTCCCTATTTGTTATTTTGGTTGTTACTGAAGTACTGCAATGTTCTCAAATATACAGTACAATACAGTAAAACAAAGGGAACTACATAGAACATGATCCTTCCATTTCGGTGCAGACTACATCACAATATAACTGTTATTAAGTGCTTTTAAATCTGAATTCTTTCTGTTCTGACTGTAAAAAAATGTGCAACTCTTACATAAATACTCATATATAAATAGACCATGACTTTCTAAGTACTGTTTAGTTTAAAATTCAGGTAAACGTCAAAAACCAAAGCTATATTTTTGTACTTTGGTTTAAAGACTTGAAGCTCAAAGCAGACGACTTGGACTTGACATGGACTTACGGGCCAGTGACTCAAGACTCGACTTGGACTTGCCTGTCTTTGACTTGAGACTTGACTCGGACTTGAGGTCAAAGACTTGAGACTTACTTGAGACTGGCAGAACAACGACTTGGTCCCACCTCTGCTGTGTACAATCTTGCTAAGCCTGATTAGTACTTGGATGGGAGAGCGCCAAGAATACCTGGTGACGTACGGTGCAGTAATGGCTCTAGTCTTGTGTGTGCTGTTGTTGCATCCTTAAGCAAGACACATCACCCACCTTGCCTAGTATGAATGCGGAATGTGCGTGCGCGTTAGTGACGGGTGGCGGTTGAAGGGTCTTGTTGCGCGAATCGGCAATCTCACTTACGTCAGTCTAAGTGCATTTCTCTTCTTATAATCACCAGTTTTGTCATCATGGTAATGCTACTTCCTGGTTCCTTGAGGACAAAAGCGTTTAGTTGTTCTGGGGCTAAACTAATTTCACTTTATTACATTAATTAAAAAAAAAAATAAAAAATCGGAAGGCTATAGTCCCTTAACCAACCCTTAACCAATATTCCCAGCTCTGTCCCCGTCTCTTTCTCAGTGCCACTACAACCATATTCAATGCCTATTCATAACGCTTCTCCAAATATCCACTTTACTTTATCACATTACTGTTACCTTGTTATTAACAATGTGAAATTCCTCTATTGCCTCCCGTCTTTTCCTTAAAGGTCCTATATTATGCAGTGCCAAAGTTAACAATTTTGAACTTGAGTTTGGGGCCCTCACTATAATGCACTGTTGTTGTTGTTTGTTTGTTTTGGATTTTTTTAATATTTATTGTCTGTTTGTTCCCATTGTTCTTGAGACACGCACATGTCTATTTGAATTATGGTGGATTGGAAACTTGTCTTATTAGTTCGGTCGCCTACTAGATAACCAGAGCTGAAAGTAGTTTTATTTTTTTGCTAGTACAATTACATTTTTGTTTACATCCATTATATATGATTTTATTATTATGTTCAAATCAGGGTCAAGCTGTCTAGTCCATTCTAACATGAAAGGGGGGATTCTTTGACAGTTAAATTAGATTTGACAATCAGTATTTTGATGGATTTTTTTTTTAAAATCAAATTGCTCTGAGGCCTTGGTCATAAGTGGCACTGAGGGCAATTGTTTGGAGGCCCCTTCAGATTGGGGGCCCTAAGTGGCCGTCTACTTTAGCCTAATGGTAGCGCCGCCACTGATATTACGCAAAATTGACTCGTGAGCTTTTAACCAAGTTAGAATGTTGTTACCTCCTCAAAAAACATACCTGGAGTTGTGTTTTCTTTCATTTATGCATTTTTGAATAATCCTTTTTTATTAATGTCTATATCTATAAAGCTCAAAATGCTCGTTTGCACCTTGTGATGTCATGACGCGGTAGTTCTCAAGTTAACAGCTACATTTTACTGTGTACCTCTCCAAAAATATAACTGGAGCTGCGATTTGTTTCATTTATGCATTTTTAAATATGAAAACAAAAAAATAAACATCGCATTGTAAATATTAAATATGATTACGAATCTGTTTACATCTCCAGAACTCAAAATGCTTTGTTCCACCTTGTGATGTCATGAAGCAGCAGTTTTCAGTTTAGCAGCTATGTTTTACCTAAAGATGAACAATTCCAGGGCTAAAATTATGCAAATGATTTTAGTGAACATGGAGTTTAAAAAGACGGTGGAGCTTGTGTCACCTCATGACATCACAAGGTGGAACACAGTGTTTTCTAATATGTTTGCTCTCTACCACGTGAAATCTCTATATTATCAAACCATAGTCATTCAAATCAGTGCGTTCTCGACGGCAGCTTTCGCATCCACCTGCCGTCTCTCGCTCCCTCTCTTATCTCTCCAGCGTTTTCTTTTTTCCTCCTTCCTTTCTTTTTTGTGAATGGACTCTTCATGAGTTTGTGTGACAGGATGAAGAGGAGAGAGGAGAGAGGAGGAGGAGGAGGAGGAGGACGAGAGAGGAGGAGGAGGGTGAGATCGAGGCTACGTCAGATTACGTTTCCGCAGTGCATCAAGGGAACTGGCCTGTCTGTGAGTCATACCAACAGGACGGGGAGGGGAGCGAGGAGAGGAGAGGAGACGAGTGGAGACTGAGGCGTCCTTGCTTTGTTTAGCTAATATATTATCTACAATATTTCTCCCTAAGATGCATGTTTAACGTTAATATGGGAGCACGGTGTTGTAAAATCGACAGAGATGTTAGAAAGTTTAGGAGCATTTGTTAATATGGATTGGATTGAAAACAGCATGGGAACAAAATTACATCTTACATTTCGATTATGGGTTTAAAATGTGTTTATATTGCAAAAAAAATTTATGTTCTGTAGTAGAGATAGAAGGTTGGCCAGCATATCGAACCGATATTTGGACTTTTACTGTATCGGCTTAATATCTCGAGCATACGTCGATATTTTTTTGGTCAATTAGCCGACTAAAAATACACAAAACTTTATGTTAAAAGTTACACAAACAAAGAGATAACTGCATAAAATGTGACTACACAGTTCTTGTAAAGGTTTGTGGTAAAATAAAAAGGTGAGTTTGAAGTAAATTGAAATTAATTTAATTTTAATTTGTTGAAAATAATCCAAATCAGGCCTGAAAATCGGCTCAAAAATATTGGCAGAGTTTATCGGGCATCGGTTGTTCTGTACTGCAAACAATCGGTATCGAGATCGATATCGGCAATGAAAAAACCAACATATTGATCTCTATTCTGAACATGCTATATCATTGACATCCCTCATCACTTTTGTTATTTTCAATGAAATGATGAGAAAATTAGATGCTCCGATATATGACACCATTCTTACACTCAGCGGCTTCACCTCTATAAGATAATTTTAAAGCCATACTTTGGAACATTCCGGGCAAACGCAGTAACGTATCCATGGAGAAAGCCAGGTGCATTCTCCACCAGGGTAGTTACATATTATGCCTTAAAAATGTACCTCTAAATTACAATGTTAATGTCATATTCCATATTGTATGGTATAGTAGTCCACATGGTTTTCATTTTCGTTATTTTGAAGCCCCAAAAAATCAGATCTGTAAATCTCCGTAACTTGCAGTGTTGGCTGTATGTTTTCTATATGTTTTATACAAATCAAATGCGATTCACAAAAATGAAACAGATGAAACTAAGAGGGATAATGTGGGAGACAATAGCTTAGTTGTTTCGCAAATCTCAAATCTCGCTCTCGACATAATAAAACATCATTGGTTGATTGGTCAGATCCACCGACGCACAGGCTTGGCACTGCGATTCCAGCTCCCACAGGTGAATGGTGTCGTTGTGTCCTTGGGCAAGACACTTAACGCACCTCACCCCCATTGTTTTGCATCTGCTGGTGTCTGCGTATGCTTTGAGTCACTTGAACGTGGAAAAGCGCTGTATAAAAATTCTGTTTTCTAGTGGAGGGTCTGTCACATATTTGTCACTCGTTATTGATACTTTGGAGCTGACGTCATCAACATTCCCCGGGGATGTGAAGAAGCTAACTATAGGCACTATTCTGTCTGAAACTCGTTGTTACTTAAATGGACAGTTTGGAATTTTGTACATAGGATCTCATTTCCTAGTGAGTGAGTGTTGGAGACATGTGGAGACACTTTTTAAAATATTCCATCAGTCCTTGTATTTGCAGAGGTCGCTGGTGCTAGGCTAGTACATGTCAATGGCCATAGTTATCCTGCCACTAAAAACAGTCTTACCCATGCCACAAAGCAAAACAATTATAAGGCCAGACTGTCGATGTAAATGTCTGTGTGGACAGAATGATTTTAGAAGTAAAGCCAACCTTGCATTTGAAGAATTTATGTCTAAGCAGCAGCGAGTTGTACTTCCTGATAGAAAGCTTGGCAGTGGCGTACTGATATATGAGAAAATAGTCCATGTGATGATTCATGCGACACGAGGTTAGTTTTATTTCAAAGATTATTCTATCGACACAGACATTTACTTTGATGGTATGGTGTAATAATAGATTTGTTTCGGGTGTTTTGTGGAGTGGGTAACTATTTTTAGTGGCAGGCTAACTATGTCCATTGACATGCACTAGCCTAGCACCAGCGACCTCTGCAAATACAAAGACTGGATGGAATATTTTAAAAAAGTGTCTCCACACGTCTCCAACACTCTGGCTCACTAGGAAATGAACGTCCAAAAATCTGGACCGTCCCTTTAGGAATCTGACCATACAGAACTGACTTAGCTGGAAATACAAGAGGTGAGCTGTTTTGTGCTGTTAACCAAGTCCTTCACACAAAACAGTATAGTCACAAGCCAGTAGTTTTCCAGTACCATTTACAGTAATCAGTGTCTAAAGACTAGCAGTTCGCCGTTGACAGAAATGAGGAATTTTGGCAAATTTTCTCGACTTTTCCACGGAATTAATAATAGATATGGAATGTAAAAAGCACGGCAAATTTGGGTTCTTTTGATTCTAAAATATCACGCCATCGCAAATGATCTTCCCTCATAAACTGTTGAACGATGGATTGAAAAGGGACCTTTGTTAACATTATAATTTTCTTCCAATCGGCGCATACTCAATGTGCTGATGCAATTCTTGTGACCTCCTCCTCTCCTCCATCTCTCCTTGCTCAGCTGACTAGTTCCAATGCATGAATGAACACCCCTCTCTCTCTCTTTTTCTCCCTCCCTCCCTCCCTTTATTGTGGTCTGGGGGAGGGGCCGGAGACAGGAAGTCATGAGGCAGACAACGACGCAGGCAGAAGGGGCTGGTGGGTAGGGGCGAGCGAGCGTAATACGGATAGGGGAGGGGGAGAGGAGAGAGAGAGTTCCCATGGCATCGAGCGGATACAACATTGACTGCTGAGCTCATGTCTTACGTGTGAAGGCTATTGTGCCCTGGTGCGTAATGTACGAAGGAGGCAGCGTTTGATTCATTCAGAAAAAAAAAGGAGAGAGAAAAAAAAAAGAGAGAAAAAAAAGCGCACGAGTTTCAACCGCCCTCTCTCTCTCCACAGGAAGTAGGCGACGTGCGCTGGGTTTTGGATGAGAGATGAGGAAAATGTAAGCTGTAAAGGAAAGATAGAATATATAAAGCATACGTGTGGAGGATTGGAAGATCTCATGACTTGATTTTGGGTTTCAGATGGCAACACGACATACTGTAGCTTGTTTAGGTAAGGGTAGGTGCAAAATTTTCAGATTAAAATGTGGATTTTGCTAGATATTTCTCCAAAAATACCTGGAAATCAGTTGGTTTCACACGGCGTTATGGGGTTGGCGTATTAAAGGTCCATTGTGGGGCTTTTCTGGAGGAGAGTCTGCCACCTGCGATCCACTTGTCTCCATGGAGATGTTACTGATACTTTGCAGGTGACGTCATCAACATTCCCTGGGCGTGTGAAGCTAACTGTAGGCACTGCTCTGTCTGAAGCTTTGTCACTCAAGATAGACTATACTATCACTCATTTATAGCAGGGGTTACGTTCTAAAAATAACCCACAATAGGCGAAACCCGCGAAGTAGTCAACTTTATATTTTACAATTATTATATCTGTTTTAAGGCTGCAAAACCCCTCACCACACACCCCCCACAGGACAATCAACCCTTTTTTCATCCTTCTTAAAACTTATTGCTGCTGTCGTAATGTCATTATTTTCCTCCTTCTTTATGTAATGAACCCAAGATTAATTTATTCCATAATGGCGGCCTACAGACGCGTAACTTCTATCTTCCTTCGGCATGTCCAGAAGTCCAACTTTTTGTACGATGGTTTGCGTCTTCCTCTGCCTTTTGGGTGCGACCGCAGGAGCCTTTGTCTGTGTAAAAAGTTTCGTCGACATTGTGGGTTTTGTTGGGGAGAAAACTTGCAAACATACAGCACTTCAGAATCACACTGCTAGCGATCGAACATTTATGTAAATTTGACACGCATTCTGTACTGTACAGGAGACACGGCTCGGAGATTGATTGACAATGGTCTACAGTCCCTTAGCCAATCAGGACGCAGGGGGAGGAACACAATGCACATTCATACACTGTAGAAAAAAAAAAAAAAGCATGCTAAATTCGCACTAAAAAATCACAAGGGCTGCGAGAGGTGAGCAGCGTTATAGTGAGGGATGAGAGTTTTGTTTAAACGCAATCTGACCAGCATGATGTCACTGCAATTGCTCTGTCTGGAATATTCCACAGTATGGCATTAAACATATCAATTTTCTTAATAGTATTTTTACTTCTCCACTGATCTGGTCTATAACTCGGGCTGGTGGTGTCACCCGCTTGTCTCCATGAAGATAGATACATTTAATGCTAGTGTGCAACAGCGCTACGGTAACAGACCCCCCACTGGAAAAGCTACATTGTGGATCTTTAGTGAAATTTTGTCAAAACCCATTACTCACAAAAATAAAATAAGATTACAAATGTACAAATTTATGTTTAGACTATAGCATCAAATATATTCAACCACTAAATGTACTAAAGTGTGATGTCATGAGGTGGTAGTTTTCAAGCTGCTTTTTACCTTTAGTTCAGTAGAGATTGGCAATTCCATCCAGATGATTCTAGTGTGGAGTTTAAAAACACAGTGGAGCGCTTCCTGTATTGCCACATGACATCACAAGGTGGATCAAGTTGTTTTCTATTTGAGGAGAGCTCAATATAATCCTAAATATGCAGGATTTGTGCGTTAAACATGTGTGAATGAAATGAAACACAACTCTTGGTTTGTTTTTGATGAGTAAACAACATTATAACACAGATCAGAAAATAGTCTTATATGAGCCCTTTAAGCCTGATGCCCTCCCTGCTGCAATATATATGTGATAGGAAGTAGATAGTCAGAAAGGAAATGTTTTTCGGATTTTATTCCTATTTTCAAATGCACTCTTTAAAAAATTATGTCTTTCTTCTAATTCTGCTCTGAAAAAGCCAAAGATTCAATGCCATAGCCCCAAAAAATAGTGTATAAATAAAAAAAAAACCTCTCACAGATTAAAATATCAAGCAGGACTAAATTGGAACTAGCCTCGGACTAAACCAGAACTCTTGAGATGCAAATGGCTGGATTAAATTTAACCCACGGCCGGTGAGAGTTTAACGCAGCATAATGAAACAACATCACCCAGTTGCTATGGTTACCTGCCTTTTAAAATGCCTTAGCAAGATTTACGCCGACCTAAACGCTTTTCCTCACCAAACGCATGCAAACCAATGGCATAATGATTACTATATGAACCCCTGAGACATGTTACGCTTTAAACTAGTGTTGTGGAGCAGGATCTGGATTATGATAGAAATATGGCGGTAGTTTTCAGATTCTAGGATACAATGATGTCATACTGCCAGATGGGTGGCAAGAGCCGGTTTTCCCCATTGATACTTCGCAGCTGATGTCATTTCTCTGGGTGTGTGAAGCTAACTGGAAGCACTGGTCCGTCTGAAGCTCTATCCGACTTCGATCCGTGCTTTGTTTTCACGCAATCTGACCAGAAAGAGCAGGTTTGGTTAGAATTAAACGGGTGAGGTAGTTTATGTTGTCGTATTCACCACAAACTTCAGGAAAAGTGTTGTTTAAATCCATTTAGTTTTTTTTTTTTTTAGTGTTCAGACTATTTTAAAACTTTTTTTTTTGACAGTGTGTTGTGATCATTGTGTCACCATGGCAACTACAAGGAGTCCACCAATACAGATACACGTAGAACACCCCCAACACGATGTGACTTTGTCATAAAATATCCAAAAGGTAAATTAAGAGCCTGTTTACATGAGAACACACGGGTAAAAATGACAAAATATTTAATCGGAAGTGCCTTTCGTTTAAACCAGACATGTCAAACTCAGGCCCGGGAGCCAAATTTGGCCCGCAATATAATTATATTTTGCCCGCGAGATCATATCAAATATGTATTAGAACTGGCCGGCCTGCTACAGATAGACTATAGAGACATTATTTAAATTTTGTTATTATTTTATATTGTGCTTCTTCTGGATTCAATGTTTAAGCAAAACTATTATTAAACAGTTTTCAGTAAATATTTAGTTTGGCTCACGACTTTGTCCCAGTTTGACACACCTGGTTTAGACGGTGACGGCGTTTTTGGGGCTTGAATCTCGTCTAAACGCAGAATAAAAAGTGAAGACGTGACGCCACTTTTGGGTCTTCTGTTCAGACCGTCATCATATAAACGTAGCCTCAGAAATGAGTGAACAGACCCAAGAACTCACTGTATTACAACCCAAATCTGCATTTTAACAATATTCATTTTAGCTGCCTCCATCTGTATTAAATATAAGTAGCCTATTGAATGCTGCGATGTCATCTGAAAACCAGCAATAGTTCTTAACACATGAAATTACACGTTTTAGCAGCTACATTTAAATTAAGGTATTCTGTACATTTGAGACAGATTAGCTTAACTGACAACATAATATGATATTTGTTCAATTAAAAATCACTAAATGTTGTTTGTGTTATTATAATCCACCTTTGTTTTCTGCCAAACTCATGTGCTCCATCCATTTTGATTGACCCAAACTTTGCCAAAGAGTGTAGTGAGTCAAAATGGTCGTCTGCACTGAGCGTCTGTGTTCGCAACAATTAAAAAAAACACTCTAAGTGCGGTTATTTCTCAAATAAATGGCAAATTATGCATCTTGGTCTGTGTAATTGTGCATCCCTTGTTATTTTTAATTGAAAGGTTTATAAAGATTCATAAATATTCAAATACAAATGTAATAAACACCATGGAAATGCAGGAAGTGATGTGACTCTTTTATTTATTTATTATTCTTATCATAGTTAAAGATCTAAAGGTTTATAATATGCAAAATTGACTCTTATGAGCTTTGAGTTATGTTATAATGTTGTTACCGCATTAAAACATATGTGGAGTTTTGTTTTGTTTCATTCACACGTTTTGAGTAACCCTTTATGTCTGTCTACATCCCCAAAGCTCAAAATGCTCTGTTCCACCTTGTGATGTCACGAAGCGGTAGTTTCCAAGTTAACACCTATGTGTGTCAAATCCCTCAATCATCCAGGTAAAAAAGGAAAAATTCAATTTGTCAACTGGACAAAAGTTTATTTTGGTCAAATACGTTTCGCATATCATCCAAACTGCTTCTTCGGTTCTGGTCAAACGCTGGTGCACACTGAACATTCTGTGTCTCCAATAAACTTTTGTCCAGTTGACAAATTGATTTTCTCCTTTGCCAAATTAACGGCTACTTTTTACCTTTTGTTTAGTACATATTGGCAGTTCCAGGGCTGAAATCAGCCAAATGTTTCTAGTGAAGATGTATGGAGTTTAAAACACAGTGGAGCACTACCTGTATTACAACATGACATCACAAGGTGGAACAGATAATTTTACATTATAACATAGATTTAAAAAGACACCTTAATATGGGGCCTTTAATAATTATTTTAAGATTATATAATTACATGTCTAGTGAAGTACATTAGTTGTATGTGCTACTTCAAATTTGTAGTATTTTTACTGTTTGTCCACTCTTAGGATTTGGAAGAATACAATTTGAGATAAGCAGTAGTATTTGTGTGTCTGCAGTACAGTACACATAGTGGGCTGTGCTCTGGGTTAGTTGAATTTTGGAGTATTTCGGAGTGTACTACATGTGCATATTGCCAGTCATTGGAGCTGTGGTTGTCTCTGCCTCCACCTTGTATGAGTCAGAGATGCAGTACAGTGTAGGAGGGGCTGTGATTGGATACCCCACCACCACTGCTACTGCTGCTACTGCTGCTACTGCTGTTAGCTTGTCCATTTTCGCAACAAAATCAGTCTAAGTATCGAACTCAAACTGAAAATTCCAAATTACAATTACAACAGTTACAACAACAACTACTATTACTGCTACTGCTACTGCTGCTGCTACTACTACAACAACTACTACTACTACTATTACAACTACTACTACTATTACTATTGCTACTACTACTACTACTCCTGCTGCTACTGCTACTACTACTACTGTCAGGCAGAAATTGCGTATTCCAAAGGGTCCATATTACACTATTTTCTGATCTATGTTATAATGTTGTTTCCACATCACAAACACACAAACCCTGAATATTTAGGCTCTTTTCTCAAATGGAAAACACTCCGTTGCACCTTGTGATGTCATGCAGGGATACAGGAAGCGCTCCACTGTGTTTTGAAATAGAGCCCCGCACCCGCAGAACCGACACAAAACAGTGCGGCGAGGGACACATTTTGAAAGCTCATTGTAGCGCAGGCGGGACCGGGACTACACAACGAGGGAGTGGGCGGGTCGGAATGATAAACTGCAGTCCTGCAAACTAAAGATGAGTCTAAAGTAAAATATACTAATCATTAATATACGCCTATTATACATCATTTGTGCTGGATATTTTATTTGGCATTAATAAAACAATTTCAAGCAGTCTAAATTTGTGGATGTGGTCTAATCTCGCGCACATTTTAAACAATTCCTTTCCACTTCTCCGTGTTTGATAGAGCTAAAGAAAACAAATATCCCCATCTTGCAGAATTTGCGGGTGGGATTTCAGGATGAAATATCCCAGATGAGGGCGAAAGCGGGAATGAAAATTTAAAACCATAGAAAACCGTCTGACCTCTCAGCATTAGAATTCATTCGCTCGATGGTATAGTGGTACTTTTTTTATTTAACCAATCGCTGCTATTTGGTCGTGACGTATATAATGCGCCACTAACGGGTCTAACTGATAATTAAGCTTTTCCCATATCCCATAGGAAGAAGAGCAATAACGTCTTTCCTCTTGATAAAATTCACCAAACATTCTCTTTGTTCCGGCTTTAAATCCTCGATCTTGGGAATCGTTGCCAACACAGAATATATGGCTCTTTGCTGATTGGCTGGTGCCCGGACTCACACTTCTGAGATTCTTGCAAACCGTCTAGTGTATTTTGATTCCTGACCTAGTCGCTGGAGAGAAATGGAATTGAGCGGAGGCACTAGGTAGCACCAACCTGGCTACGCGGGAGCAGGACTGAAAATTCTATCCTGCGCTGACCTCTGTTTTGAAACTTCATACACCTTCACTAGAATCATTTGGATCATTTCAGACCTGGGATTGCCAATCTGAAAGGCTAGCTGTTAACTTGAAAACTACCTCTTCATGACATCACAAGGTGGAGCAGTGCATTTTGAGCATAGGGGATATAGGCAGACTAATAGTAAACGGTTACTCAAACATGTGAATGAAACAAAACACAACTCCAGGTATGTTTTTGAGAAGGTAACAGCATTATAACATGACTTAAAGCTCACAAGAGTCAAGTTTGTGTAATAAAGGAACTTTAATCTAGGCTTTAAAATGTATCAAAAACGTTAAAACTACAATTTGTACTATTCGATCATGTCCATAACGCTAACGGTTGTGTATACTGTTGCAAATACTCGCATTGTTCTCGTCATATCACTGTTACTGCATCCGTTATCTTCACTACAGGTTGAAGTTGAGATGTGTGTACTTAAATATGACAAATCCTATTTTTAAAGTAATGGCCAGCGCAGTGCCTTGTATCTTTGGAGTCCAGTGGTTTGAGGGAATACACAAACACATTCACAGCATGCTGTCATATCCGCTTCCTCAGACTGGCCTATAATTAGCCTCCTGCAAAACGGAGCTAACAGAGAGAGGCCAGAGACACAGAAAACAACATATGGGGGTACAGACATAGTAGTAATCTGTTTTTATGAATAAGATACACTTTTATGAGTAGTAGTAGTAGTAGTAGTAGTAGTAGTAGTAGTAGTAGTAGCAACAAATCCACACATCATTCCTCATCAAAACATACCTGGAGTTATGTTTTGTTTCATTCATGCTGAACACACAAACCCTGCATATTTAGGCTGAGTTCTTCTCTCAAATGTCCTTGTGATGTCATGTGGTTATACAGGAAGTGCTCCACTGTGTTTTTAAACTCTATACACCTTCACTAGAATCATTTGAATGATTTAAACCCTGAAATTGCCAATCTCTACTGAACTAAAGGTAAAAAAAATGAACTGTTAACTTGAAAACTACAGCTTCCTCATGATATCACAAGGTAGAACAGAGCATTTTGAGCTTTGGAAATGTAGACAGACTAATAAACCGGTTACTCAAACATGTGTGAATGAAACAAAACACAACTCCAGGTATGTTTTTGATGAGGTAACAGCATTATAACACGGCTTAAAGCTCACAAGAATTATGTCGCACACTGAATCCGTTCACTAAACCGGGCCCGGTGGAAGTATTTTTATGAATGGAACTTGATAAAACATCATAGAATGTGTAGTAGTCTGTTTTAATTTATGAATGAGATTAGAACTTTTACAAATCAAATCAAGAATGTGACATATACAGTATATAGTATGGATGTAACAATATCCAAATCTCGATATTATCACGATATACATCTCATGGTATGATATTTACTGCGATATTTTGAAGAAGCTGTTATAATTATAAATAGGACATGTTTCTACTTTTAAAATACCTTGACAAGATTTTGGTGTGAATTATTTCCATCATAATCCCAAGAATTCAAGTAAAAATCATATTTCTTCATGTTGTCTGCACTGAAATGAATCATGGGATATGTAGTTTCCAATGTTCATAAGCTGTTGCTGCTATAAAACCATGTATTTAAGCAAAGAAACTTGTGATTTGATATATTGTGACAACCCATGATACTATTGTGAGACTTTTGACGATACAATATCACGATATTGTGGTTAATGTTACATCCCTAGTGGTACACAGTGGTCGTATTTGTGGAATGAATACAACCTTTCACAAAATATGGAGTGTACTGCGCACAATAACATGCTCAGGTTAAATCTGATGTTTTTTTTTTTACCTCCGCCAAGGAGGTTATGTTTTTGCCGGCGTTTGTCTGTTTGTTTGTTTGTCTGTTTGTTTGTTTGTTTGTTTGTTTGTTTGTCTGTTAGCAACATAACTCAAAAAGTTATGGACCGATTTTGATGAAATTTTCAGGATTTGTTGGAAATGTGAAAAGGAAGGACTGATTTCATTTTGGGGGTGATCCAGAAGAAATCCTGGATTCTGGATCACTTTGAAATTTTAGTTAACATTGTGGTAAATGGGGCCAAAAATTTTGTTTCTCAATATCTCGGTTAATTATTGACCAAACCCCATGAAATTTGACTCAGGGATGGACAATGGGATCCTCTTTCATATTCCAAAGGCTGATCCGGATCTGATCCAATTTATATAAAAAATGGGGGTAGTCCTTGGCGGAGGTCTGCGCTCTCTGAGTGCTTTTCTAGTTTTTTTTTTGTGAATGGGGCTTGATGAACAAGCAGAGTAAAAGAGAGTAAAATTAGAATACTTGTACGCATAGTAATAGCATGCATATTGTGTTGTTATTACACATTAAAGGTCGCGAAACATTAAACTGACTCTTGTGAGCTCTTACCTTATACCTTATAGACGCACAACATTCAGTCAGCAGGTGTTATCAGTCAAGGACACAGAAATCTGGAACAACATCCCAGCTGCAATAAAAGACTCCACCACATTCAGCACCTTTAAAACTAATCTGAAACAATGGCTTAAGACAAACCAGATCTGTAACCACTAATGTTCTGCTCCTGTGTAAATGTCAGTGTTGTATGTCATGATTGTGTTTTATTGTGCTGTTTCTACCATGTTTGTCTATTGTGTGACGTGTCTTATGTCTCTATCTCTCTGACCTGCCAGGGACTACAGATGAAAAGTAGTTTTGTGGTAATTCTGGTGTATTTACAAGTATATGTTCATGAATATGCATTGTGCCTTTTAAATAAATAAACCTAAAAACGAATCATGTTATGATGTTGTTACCATCAAAATCATACCTGGAGTTGTGTTTTGTTTCATTCACACTACATCTCCAAAGCTCAAAATGTTCAGGTCCACCTCGTGATGTCATCGAGCTGTAGTTTTCAAGTTAACAACTACCTTTTATCTTTTGTTCAGCAGAGATTGGTAGTTCCAGAGCTGAAATGATCCAAATGATTCTAGTGAGTGTGTATGGAGTGTAAAAACACAGTGGAGCACTTCCGGTGTTGTAACATGACATCTGAAAAGATTAATTCATGTGTATGTTTTGTGATAGAAGTTCTTGAATGAAACTACCGTAAATTCATTTACAAAAACAGTTATTGTCTTCTGCACATGCTCAGTTGAATCCACCTTCTTTTGACTGAAAACTGAAATCAAATACAAACTGCACTAATGATAAAAATTGTGCGTATGATTCTAATTCTGGAAATTGAAAAACTACCACAAATCCATTCACAAAAACTATTATTGTTTTCTGCACATGCTCAGTCGAACCCAGCCTTTTTTTATGAATGAGTCTCCGAACAGAACTGCCACAAAATACTCCTGATTACTGCACGTATACTTCACGATAGTATTTCTGGAATTCAAAACTACGGCAAAAACCCATTCACAAAACAGACGAAGCTGGCGTTTTTATGAATGAGTACAAAATTATGTCAGAGGCTCTACGACGATGGAGGGAGGGAGGAGAGAAAGAAGAAGAAGAAGAAGAGGAGGAGGAGGAGGAGGAGGCTGCTCGGGCTGGTCTCTCAAGTAGCACGATCTGATCCGTATAACTAGCCCGGGCTGAATGAATGACGTCGCGCTGGCGTGGTTGGCTGGCCGGGACGGTGATGTCGTTAGCGTGGGGAGGGGGTAACGGGAGGATGGGGGGGTGGGGGCGGCGGCGGCGGCGGCAGAGTGGTTAATGTGAATGGGGGGAGCGGAGAGAGAGAGAGAGAGAGAGGGAGAGGGGAGGGGCTTGTGTATGACTCATGCTCGCTCCTCTGCTCATTGTCACTCCACTGCGGTAGCTCCACAAGACTTCGCTCCCTCTCTCTTTCTCTGTCTCTTTCTCTTTGTCTCTCTCTCTGTCTCTTTCTCTCTGTGGGCTCTCCCTGTATACTTCATTTTCTGCTTAACTAAGTTTACCAAAGATTAGATGTAATGTCTATTGTCTCTTTTTTTTTCTTCAAGTTTAATTATTCATTTTGCATAAGTAATATACAATGATGATGAGAAATTCAGAAATCTTTTGATAGTTATGTTGCCATAACTTTTGTGTATTTAAATTTATATATTTCTATGTATGTACATATGTATACGGACATGAAATGTAGGTATGTTTATATATGTTAAAAGATCTCTATGAGTATGTATTAGGGATGTATCAGTGAAATATTGTGATATTGTATCGTCAAAGTTCTCACAATAATATCGTGGACCATCACAATATATTGAATTACGTTATTAAGTAATAAGTAATTAAGTAATATACCAGAGATAGTATTTGTTCTCTCCTTTAATAGTTTGCAAAGATATTTAGTGCAGCAGATTAGTGAAAAAATATTTCACTTTGGTATAAAAGCATGAAATTTGGAACAGATACTCTCTAAGGGCCACTATTTTGGAAAAAAGCTTTGGCCACTCAAAAATTGAATATGGCAGCCATTTTTCAAGATGGCCACTGTTCTTGTAGAATATTTTTTCAATTTGTGGCCATACCAGCTTGTCAAAGCCTGATCTTGTCAGATCTCAGAAGCTAAGCAAGGCCGGGCCTGGTTAGAACTTGGATGGGAGACCACTATGAAAATCAGGTGCCACAGTGGAGCGCCAGTTGTAAAAAACTGTTTACTTTGTGTCCTTAGGCAAGGCACTTCCCCACATTGTCTAGTAGGAAAGTGGTGTGCACGTGAGTGATGGTGATGGTCAGAGGGACCAATGGTGTCAATTGGCATGGCAGCTGCGCTTCTGTTAGTCTGCCCCAGGGCAGCTGTGGCTACAATAGCAGGTTAACATCACCGGGTCTGGAGTGACTGAATAATTCTGTAAAGCATCTTTGTGACAAATGTCTGTGAAAAGCGCTATATAAATAAAAAATGTATAAATGTTCAGATGTGATGCAAACATATATTGCTATAATAAAATATTCAATTGCTATAATAAAATATCCAATTTATTCAATACTGTGGAACATTCAATATCATCCCCATGGAAACAAGCTGGTGGCGGACCTCCAACAGAAAGACCTTTAGATGACATATTCTGTTATTCTGTGGTGATGCTGCAATTAAAATATTTTGCAATTAAAACAATTGCTTGTAAATATGCATTTGGCAGTGCGTATTTAGGCCGAGTTCTTCTTTCAAACAGAAAACACTCTGTTCCACCTTGTGATGTCATGTGGTAACACAGGAAGTGCTCCCCTGTGTTTTTAAACTCCACACACCTTCATTACCTTCACTAGAATCTTTTGGATAATTTCAGGACTGCAATTACCAATCTGTACTGAACAAAGTTAGAAGTAGTTAGTTTCAAAACTAAATTGAAAACTACCACTTCATGACATCACAAGGAGTATTTTGAGCTTTGCAGATGTAGACAGCATAATAATAAACATATGAAAATGAAACAAAACACAACTCTAGGATTGTTTTTGATGGGGTAACAACTTGCGTAATATAGAACCATTAAACACAATATATTTTAGTCTATTTTTTATTTATTTTTTTACATAAAGAACTAAGCCAGAGCAGAAAAAAACACTGAACTGAAGTCAAAACCCATTCATGCTTTTGAACTTCACTTTGGTCCATTTGTGAATCAGTCCATAATATTGGATAGGAGCACTATAAAGTTCGACATGTACAAAGTGCTTGAGAGCGGATGCAGAGGAGGCCGAGTGCAGGGCCATACATTTTGCATGACGGAGCTTCACCTGCCGGAAACAGCTGGGACAGGTGCAGGTATGCGGTTTGTGTGTGTGCGCGGGGATTTACCGCGTTGTGGGGATTCAAATGTGTATACACGCTCGCACGATGGAGACCTGCTTACCTTATGAGGACAAAAACCAGGTCCTCACAATGTAAAGACTTGATTAATAGATCAGCAATGTGGTTTGAAGTTGTGTTATGTGTTGGAATAGGTTAAGGTTAGAGTGTAAGTCAATGTAATGTCCCCAAGAAGCATGGAGTGTGTGTGTGTGCGTGTTGGTGGGGTTCATTAATTATTCTATGGTTTGTACTGGTTCAGCGGACACAGGCTTTTACCGTGTACCGAGGAAGAGGAGGTATTAAGCACAGGTGAGTGAGTTCATATGAGGAAGTATCTGCAAAACAAAAAGTTAAGGAAGGTAACACAGATATGGCAGCGTCTCTTTTCTAAAGCAATTCGAGCATCCTGTTTCTTGTGATGAGTGCTTTTCACAACTTTCACAATCTTTCTGAGTTCTGCCATCGGGAGTGTGCCTATGTTCCCTCAGCCTTAAGTTCCCTAGATTATTATTTTTTTCTTTCCAAAATTAGGCCCTATCTTCCCACATTTCCTTTATCATCAATTTGCATCAGATTTTATCCCCATTTCTCCCAATTTTGTCATCAGTTACAACCAATCTATTATCCAGCAGCAGTAGACTACAGATATAATGTAGAGGTCAAAGGATCCTAGGTTGAAATTACTCTCAATTATCCCTTTAAATGCGGTATAAAAATAACTTGATTTAGAGTTTAGTTTTGAGAAAAATCTAAGAAATAAGAAAAATCTTAGAAATAAGGGAACAGAGGGCTGAGGGAACAGAGGGCTGACCCCCTGTCCCACCATCATGGTAATGCTAACAACAACTGCATGACTGCTACCAGGCCACCACTTTTATTTCCTGTTTCCCGGATGACAAGAACATTTTATAAGTCGATTCAGACAGCACATTGCGGTCACATTTTGACCCTAAAGGCCACTACACACTACAGGATTTTTTGGTCTTAAATGATTTTTAAATATGCGACAAAAAGCGCACACCACAGACACAAGAAGAGTCTTATGAGATTTGAAATCTCAGATGCAAAAACTGCAGCGCGATATGTCTGCAGACCACCAGCTTTAAAGTTGTGAGCGTGATCGCGTCAGCTGTTTCCTGTCTACAGTAAAACCACTCGCTTTGAGGCTCTTAAGTGTTCACAAGATCAGAGCCCTGCACTTCTAATTTAGATACACGTCAAAACTGTGTTATTATTATTTGTGAAATGTGGTGCAAAACTTCAGATACATGATTTTAATGCACAGATTGTTGGAGGTAAAGTACACAAGAAGTAGATTCACTATCACTAATCTGCAGCTTCACCCCAATCCATGCGCTGTGTGGATGTAAACAAACACACGTGAGGAACTACTCTTGCCTTTTTACTTTTAAAGAACGCTTCAAACTGGATTCACAATGCTGTTTTGTGTATATTTACAACTTTACGAGAGGTGAGGAATAATTGTTTTCTCTATTTCCTGAATTTGTATGTTGTGTTTCGTCATCTGTCGCTCAGTCTGCCCCTGACGCTCAGTTTTATTGGCTGTTACTGTGACATTGCTGATATTTGGTAGTTACGATCTGACAAAGCAGCTCAGAGTCACACTAACACCACGCACGTGAGGAGCGCCATGGCTTCAAAATCACACAAGACAAAAAGTTGTGGCATGCCTCCCCGAACTCTGGAAAAAGTTGCAGCCAAAATTGGGCAAATTCTCCTGTAGTGGAGCTGCTTTTATATTATACTGTTATTAGCCATCATGGTAATGCTAGCAACAACTAGCATGCTAACAGCCCATTATTGTTACTTCCTGATTTGTGGATGATAAAAAAATGCTTCATAATTAGATGCAGACAGGAAATAGTGGTTGCATTTTGACCCTAACAGCTGCTTTTACAATATACTATTGTTAACATCACAGTAATGCTAACAACAACTAGCATGCTAACAGCCCACCATTGTTACTTCCTTTTTTGCATATGATAAAAAGGCTTTATAATTAGATGCAAACAGCAGTTAACGGTCACATTTTGACCTTAACAGTTTCTTTTACAATATACTTCTATGTTAGCGATCACGGTAATGCTAACAACAACTAGCATGCTAACCACCCTCCATTGTTATTTCCTGATTCACGGACTATAAAATGCAAAGCGGTCTCATTTTGACCCTAACACAACTGCGTACAGCCATTTTAATTCAACGAGACAAATCGTGTTTTCACAATACTTTTCTGCAATACATAACCAATGTATTTAGCAGATCTACTCCAGTTTTATTTGCGCTTACTAAATTACTACAAGTATCCAGTTCCTGTGTGTGTCTGCCTGGCCCTCATTACTTTTTATTCCAGCAGGATAAACACTGACAGGCACTTCTGGTTTCAATTAACTCCCCTGTAACCCAACTCACCTCCGTAATGCAACCTTATCCTGTCTATTAAACCTACAGTAAATCTCACCTCGGGCACTTTTTATGCTCTGAATTTGTCCACGCTTAAACCTACACGACCGAATTAAAGCCATTTTGTTTTCTTTAAAGTGAAACTGATCTGCGCCTGGAGATCGGGTCGCGAGATAAAGGATGTAAGCATTTCCAGGCCTGTAATTACACACAAAGCTTTATGAAGATTTATGGAGAACATGAACGCTACATGATGCCTTCAGGGCCCGTGTCTTTGTAGTTGCGTTGTGTGTCACTTGTAAACCGTTTAGTAACTCGCTGCCATAAAAGGAAAGTTGTGTTTGTGCTTATGTTTTAGCTGGTCGTTTGGGGACGGTTTATGGTTTAAGATTTCAGTACGCGTCAAATATACGTCAGAGTTTTTCTTTATTGGTTATTCTCAACTATTTGTGTTGATATCAGTGTATTATGTTGAGAGGAATATTTTTATTGTTTCAAATTTGTCAGGACATAGAAAATTAGATTCAAATTATTCACGTTTTTCACAGGGACCCGTCCAGTTGGGATGCGGAGCTTTTCTACGGCAAAATATCTGTGAAAATGTCTTGCGTATTTTCCACCAGCTTCATAAATCTGCCTCATCACCAAATCTTCATCCAACATGGTCCACAAATTTATCCACAAATATCAAGGAAAGAAAGATGAAAACAAAGCTTTAACAAAGCTTTGGCGAACTACTGAGCAAAGCTAATGTTATGGTCATGAAAAACATTAATAAAATATTAATAAAACGCTAATAAAAAGGTCTTGTACTTATCAGTGGCATCTACAGTAGGGGTGTTCTGCATGTATCTCTAATGGTGAAATGTGTAGGAGTTACCATGGTTACACAATGCACACATGTGCAAACACAGCAAAAAAAACAAAAATTAATATTCCATTCCATTCCATTTTCTTCCGCTTATCCGGGGCCGGGTCGCGGAGGCAGCAGTCTAAGCAGGGACTCTCAGACTTCCCTTTCCACGCACACGTCCTCCAGCTCTTCTGGGGGAACCCCGAATGTTCCCAGGCCAGCCGAGAGACATAGTCCCTCCAACGTGTCCTGGGTCTTCTCCGGGGCCTCCTCCCGGTGGGACATGCCCGGAACATCTCCCGACGGAGGCGTCCAGGAGGCATCCGGAACAGATGCCCGAGCCACCTCAACGGGCTCCTCTCAACGTGAAGGAGCAGCGGCTCTACTCCGAGCTCCTCCCGTGTGACTGAGCTCCTCACCCTATCTCTAAGGGAGCGCCCAGCCCCCTGCGGAGGAAACTCATTTCGGCCGCTTGTATCTCATCCTTTCGGTCATTACCCAGAGCTCATGACCATAGGTGAGGGTGGGAACATAGACTGACCGGTAAATTGAGAGCTTTGCCTTTTGGCTCAGCTCCCTCTTCACCAATAATAATATTGTTTGTAATATTGTCTGAAAAAAACAAAAACAAAACAAAAACAACACTAAATGGATTGTGGAGCTTGTGATCGATATGAGCATTCATCGTTCTGTTTGATTTTCAATAGTGACTGTGATTTTATGTGTGAGAGACTTGTTTTAGCACAAATCAGCTCATCTGTTGTGGCTCTTTCTGGTCAGATTGTGTTAAAATAAAGCTCAGATTAAAGTGTAATTAACCCTCAGACAGAGCAGTGCCTCAGTTGGCATCACAACCTCCAGGAATGTTGATGAAAGTATCAAAAAGTAAAAGTATCAATAATCTGGACCAAAAGTGTTGGACTTGGTTCAGTGCAAGTCCATGTCCACAAGAAGTCCCTTAAAAAGACATTTGTTACAGGACAGAGAATTAGGTTAGAATTCAAAATCTGTAGGCTATACTTTATAATATTATTTGTAGAGTAAGTAATAGAGCAGGGGTGTCCAAACTATGGCCCTCGAAGTATTACTTTTACTGCAAAAGTATTTTACCATCATAATGTAAACTAACAAACACTGTGATATGATATAGACCTAATATTACTGTGAGAAGTCATATTAAAGAGTCATTAAACACCCTCCCAAAGCTTTACTCCGCTCCTGAGCAAAATCTGAAAAATCCTCCAGAGGGGGTGTTGACCGCTGGGTTGGGGGGAGCGGGTGTGGGGCTCTGGAGTGATGATTGACAGCTGAGCGACAACCACAACAATCCCACACTGGTGCTTCCAGACTTTGAAACAGAGCGGACATTTGTACTCAGATCATGCCGTTTTCCTTTTTTCCAGACACGGCGAGACATCACAGTGACCAGCGGTGCCAGGTAAGGGCGTGGCTTAGAGGGGCCCCTCACATCCCACCTGTAGACGCCAGTGGCTGCGCTAGTTGCGTAATAACCTGCATCTAACTCATTGTACGGCCATTAGTCCAACCTGGAAATTCAAATGTTCTAGTCGTAGTTGATCCTAAAGAGGCCGTTTTGACCCAGAAGTCACATTTTTAACAAATATGCACAAAAATGGCAAAATAAACCAGGGCTAGAGATACATTTCTATTTTAGACGAATTTACACAGATAATCAGAAGGAAAAAAAAGTGATTTTGGTGTTTAATGGCCCTTTAAACATGTGGTGGCTCAGTCAGATTTAATTCAAATAAACTGTTGTGTTAGCTATCACGGTAATGCTAACAACTAGCATGCTAATAGCCCACCATTGTTATTTCCTGGTTCGTGGATGATAAAAAAACGCTTTATAATATGTTTTGAGTGATTCACTATATACTTGTCATGGGGCTCTCATTAAAAACAGTCTGGACAGTCTTGTTAAAAAGCACATTATCACTACTCCCAGTGTTGGGAAGGTGACTTTTAAAATGTATTCCCCTACAGATTACTGATTACATACCCCAAAATGTAGTTTGTAACGTAATCCATTAAATTACTTTAGGTGAGTAACATAATCTGAATACTTTGGATTACTTGATTTGCTGTAGAGAAGCAAAGACGAGGATATCGTAACATAAGAAGTTTTGTCTGATAAAAGAAAATAAAAAGTCCAGACTTTACTGAACCAAATAAAATTATTATTGATAGAAGAGGAGGAGACACGGTCCACGCGGCATGGTTTAGTCCTGTTAAATCCTGTTTTAGACCTGTTTTAGACCTGGTTTAGACCTGTTAAATCCTGTTTTAGACCTGTTTTAGATCTGGTTTAGACCTGGTTTTAGACATGGTTTAGACCTGGTTTTAGACCTGTTTTAGACCTGGTTTTAAACCTGGTTTAGACCTGGTTTAGACCTGGTTTAGACCTGGTTTTAGACCTGGTTTAGACCTGGTTTTAGACCTGGTTTACACATGGTTTACACATGGTTTTAGACCTGGTTTACACCTGGTTTTAGACCTGGTTTACACCTGGTTTACACCTGGTTTTAGACCTGGTTTAGGCCTGGTTAAGACCTGGTTTAGACCTGGTTTAGACCTTGTTTTAGACCTGGTTTAGACCTGGTTTACACCTGGTTTTAGACCTGGTTTAGACCTGGTTTTAGACCTGGTTTAGACCTGGTTTACACCTGGTTTTAGACCTGGTTTAGACCTGGTTTTAGACCTGGTTTAGACCTGGTTTACACCTGGTTTTAGACCTGGTTTAGACCTGGTTAAGACCTGGTTTAGACCTGGTTTAGACCTTGTTTTAGACCTGGTTTAGACCTGGTTTTAGACCTGTTTTTGACCTGGTTTAGTGTCCGGCAATGAGTGGAATTACGGAAAAAACAGGGGGATATAGCCCAAAATGTAAAAACAGGAAAATCCCGCCGTGTAATCCATTTATTTCAACAAAGTAACTGTAATCCAATTACCACTCACTGAAAGAGTAACTGTAACTGAATACAGTTACTCATAATTTTTACTCTGATTACCTAACTCCGGTACATGTAATCTGTTACTCCCCAACACTGACTACTACTACTACTACTTAAACATAAATAAAAGTAAAATCACTTTCTCTTGTATTGAGTTTTTGAACAATAAAAACATGTGCACTTGAGTAACGCAGTATGGAAAAGTGGAATAATCAAGACAAAGCCATAAAATCACCATGGAGACAAAACTTTAACAACTTCTCAAAAGTCCTATTACTTAAGATCACAAAATGCCCAAATGTTGGCAAAATAACTCACATTTTGCCTTGAATCAGTGCAGTTAGAAGAATAGAAATGTGTTTGAGTTGTGCTTCCTGCAGGAGGAGCGAGTAAAAGAGGATAAAGAGTGATTATGAGTGGACACAGTGAACCTGCAGCCAACAGATGGGACGTGTCACCCCCGACAAGAACCACGGAAAAACACAAGACAGAGGAGAGAGAGAAAGAGAGGAGGAGGAGGGAGGAGAAGAAGAGAAAGAGAGAGAGAAGAGAGATGAGGGGCTGCTAGAGAAGTAAAGGAATACAGAAGAAAGGAGAGAGAGAGGAGGAGAGAGGAGGGGTGCTAGAGAAGTACAGGAATACAGAAGAAAGGAGAGAAGAGGAGAGAGGAGGCCAGAGAAGAAGAGAAAGACAGAGGAAAGGAGAAAGAGAGAGAGAGAGAGAAGGAGAGAGGAGGTGAGTTCAGAGAAGAAGAGAGGAAGACAGAGGACAGGAGGAAAAGAGAGAGAGGAGGGGAGGCCAGACAAGAAGAGAAAGAAAGAGGAGAGAGAAAAGAGAGAGACAAGAGAGGAGGTGAGGGCAGAGAGGGAGAGAGAAAGACAGAGGAGAGGAAAGGAGAGATAGAGAGAGGGATGGAGAGAAGGAGTGGGGAGGCCAGAGAAGAAGAGAAAGACAGGAGAGGAAAGGAAAGGAGAGAGAGAGAGAGAGAGGAGGGAGGGCAGAGAGAAAGACAGAGGAAAGGAAAGGAGAGAGGGAGAGAAGAGAGATGAGGGGCAGCCAGAGAAGTAGAGAAAGACAGAGGAGAGGAAAGAGAGAGAGAAGGAGTGGGGATGCCAGAGAAGAAGAGAAAGACAGAGAAAAGGAGAGAGAGTGAAGGGGAGAGGAGCGGAGGCCAGAGAAGAAAAGACAGACAGAAGAAAGGGAAAAAGAGAGAGAGAGAGAGAGAAAGAAAGTTAGTGGGGGAGAGAGAAGGAAAAACAGAAGGAGAGATGAGGGGAGAAGGGAGAGAGAGAGAGAAAGGAGGGGATCTTAGAGAAGAAGAGAGAAAGACATAGAGGAAAGGAGAGATGGAGAGAAGGAGAGGGGAGGCCAAAGAAGAAGAGACAGAGAAGAAATACAAAAAGACAAAGGAGAGAGAAGGACAGAGGAGAGGAGGCCAAAGAGAGAGAGAGAGAGAAACCAAGAGAGAAGGAGACGGGAGGCCAGAGAAGAAGAGAAAAACAGAGGAGAGGAAAGGAGAGAGAGAGACTGGGGGGGAGAAGACATAGGGCAGCAGAGAGAGGGAGAGCAGGGAAGAGAGGCAGACACACAGGGGAATAGAGAGAGAGGGAGAGGGAGGGAGGGAGAGAGAGAGAGAGAGAGGAAGAGGAGGTAATGAAGGTGTAATTTGTGAAGCATCTGTGAAGTGCCACGGTCGGACCCCGGGGGTTTCCTCTGCTCCGGAAACTACTCCCCCCTCTCCTCCTCTTCTCCTCTCCTGAGATCCCTCCTCTTTCTCTCTGCCTCTCCCTTTCTCTGTCTCTCTCTCTCGCTCCCCTGTCCCAGGAAGCTGGCAGGGGTACAGGTGCTGCAGACCACAGGAAAGACAGGAAATGATAAAGGGAACATGCAGTAATAGAAAGGAGATATGAATTACTGAACCTCACCAAGAGTCTTTGGAGCCACCATGTGCACACTGCAAAAGTAAAAGCAGTCAAACTAAAATCTAGCAATTAGGGATGTAACAATAACCAAAATATCGTGATATCGTATCATCAAACTTCTCACAGTAATATCGTGGATCATCACAATATATCGAATTACAAGTCTCTTTGCTTAAATCAAGAGTTATGGTGCAGCAATAGCTAAAAAAGACAGAGGGAACTACATAGACCATGATCCTTTGCTCCATTTCAGTGTAGACTACAAGAAGAAATAACAGTTCTAAACAATTTTAAGTCTTAGTTCTTTGGATTAAGTCTTGTCAAGGCATTTTAAGAGGAAAAAGTAGCATATTAACATTTTTAACTGTTTAGCTTTCACAAAATATCACAATAAATATTGTATTGTGATATGTATATCGTACAAATATCGTATTGAGAGATTTGGATATTGTTACATCCATAATTGTGACCCTCCCCACCATATCGTGACCTTTCCCACAATATCGCAGTAAATATTGTACAGTTCACACCGTGACGATATCGTATCATGAGACTTGGATATCGTTACACCCCTACTAGGAATGTTAAGATGACTTGAATTTAAAACTTTTGAGTAAATTTAACTTAACAAGCTAAATTATCTTAGCCAGGTTGGCGCCACCTAGTGCCTCTGCTCAATTTCATTTCTCTCCAGCGACTAGGTCAGGAATCAAAATACCCTACACGGTTCGCAAAAATCCCGGCAGTGCAAGTTTGGGCACCAGCCAATCAGTAAAAAGCCATATATCCAGTGTTGTCAGCGATTCCCAAGATCGAGGATTTAAAGCCGTAATAAAGTGAATGTTTGTTGAATTTTATCAAGGGGAAAGACGTTATTGCCCTTCTTCCTGTGGGATTTGGGAAAAGCTTAATATACCAGTTAGTCCCGTTAGCAGTGCATTACACATGTCGCGACCAAATAGCAGCGATTGGTTAAATAAAAAAAGTGCTCGCCTACTGCCGAGCGAACGAATTCTAACGCTGCGAGGTCAGACGGTTTCTACAAAGTGAAACTGGCTAAAATGATCTGCCAATGGAACAAGACTTTTTGTACTTAAAATATGAAAACACATCTTGCTACACTTAAGATAAGACAAACAACAACTCTTTGCACTTAAAATCAGAAACAAAATCTATTGTTGCTTGAATTAAGAAAAACACACTTGTTCCATTAGTAGATCATTTTACTTGTCAAGTTGAATCGACTCAAATTAAGTAAAATGTTCTTAGTTTGAGTCATTGTTTCTCAAAGACTTGTCACAATCTGCATGTAGGTTTACAATATACAGTTCTACAGACTATTTTGTTCCAGTATTGCTGGTTTAGTTGAATGTTGAAAAAAAAAACCTGGGCTACATTTAATGTCCAAATAGGTGACTTATGGATCCTTTTATTGCTGCGTCAATAACAGTTTTTCATTATTTAAAACTTGAGTAATACTAATTGTTCAGAGAGACACGGTCACTCAGTCAACAATAAAATAACCTCATTAATGTTCAATATTGCTCAAATCCACCTTTATTTTGTGATTTACGAATAATGTCTATTGACTTGGGTCACGAAGGTTTGTGACTTTTAAAAAATGGGTCCCCAGAAAAAAAGTTTGGGTTTTTGCAGTGTATTATAAAATCTTGACAAAAAAAACATGATTTTTAGATTTCAGTTTTTCGAATTTGTGTTTATTCATTTATTCTTGCAATGTGACAGTGCTCTGAGCGGAGGGAGGAATCAGAACGTCAAAAAAAAAAAAAAAAGAAAAAGAAAGAAAAAAAGAAACAATGCTAATACTTTGCCTTTCAACAATCTAGCAATAAAAAAAATAAATAAAAAAAATACAAAAAAAACAAAACAATACAATAAAAGTGACCATGGTGATCTAAATATGTCAAGTGAAAAAAAATGCTTTTTTTTGTTATACTTTGTCTGGAATGTCTGGAATGTTTCACAGTATGGCATTAAACCTTTCTATCTTCATGGAGATCAAACCAGACCAAGTTACAAGTCAGATCTGTGGAGAGGCGACCCCACTCACAGTCAGAATGCCTGTTTTTTGAGATATTTTTGCACGATAAAACCACTTCTAATTGAATAAATGTACGGTAGAGCTGTTTAACCAACCAAAAAGTTACAAAGTGTACTTTTAAACTGTGTACTTAAGTATGTAATTTTAAAACAACATGCCATTTTAAATCGCTGTACATTACAAAAACTCAAATGTAGTCAAGTTCAGATGAATTGAATTAAGGAAGTTTTATCATGATTTGAATCGATTTCACTTGACAAGTAAAACAATCTACCAATGGAATGAGACTTTTTGTACTTAAAATATGAAAATACACCTTGCTGCACTTAAGATAAGAAAAATACAACTCAAATCTAATGTTGCTTGACTTTAGAAAAACACACTTATTCCATTGGTAGATCACGTTACTTGTCAAGTTGAATTGACTCAAATAAAGTCAAAATGTTCTTGATTCGCGTCATTTGAACTTACTTAGATATCGCTTTTTGCAGTGTACAGTGGCCCGTATAGAATCACCACTCGTGCGCTCGTTGCCCCCTTGCCCCGGCCTCACCCTTTGACCCCCGCTACCCTCCACCCCTCCTCCTCTCTCCACCCCCCTCCCCCTCCTCACCTGCTCCGGGCTGGTCTCTGTCTGCGTTTGAAGCTCTCCACTGAGCCGTGAGGGGCACATAATGGCTTCCTCCATAATCAGTGCTTCCCCTGGGCCGTTCTCCGGATCGGCCCAAACGGGTGGGTGGCTGCTGGACCCGCGGTTAGACGTACACGGGTCATCATCTGGGGTTTACAGGTTCATTGTGTAACTTTTCTGGTCAGGGGCCAGTCAAATCCTTTCTATCTTCATGGAGACCAGACTAGACAAAGTTACAGGTTAGAGCTGTGGAGAGGTGACCCCGCTCACAGTCAGAATGTCTGTTTTTCTAGGTATTTTTCAGCCATAAAACCACATGTAACTGAATAAATGTAAGACAGAGTTGTTTAATGTCATACTGTGGAACATTCCAGGCAGAACAATGATGACATATCCATAAAAACAAGCAGACCCTCCATCAGAAAAGTTACTCAGTGCACCTTTGAATTGTATGAAAAACTTTTTACGATAAAAAAAGAGAAAAATCTATGAGGTATTTGATTGTAAAAACAGATCACTTCAAGATGTTCAAGTCATTTATTTTTGTGTTTTTTCTACTTCTGAAAAATGATCCCACTGATTCTTGTGAAGGTGTATGGAGTTTAAAAACACAGTGGAGCACTTGTTGTATTACCTCATGACATCACAATGTGGAACAGAGTGTCAAGCCATATACATATATACACATATACATATTTATCACACTAAAATTGATAAAATTGTTGTCACCAATAAGAGTAATGTAACTTTGTGTTACGTTAAAGGTAAAGTACACTATGGGGGTTGGGGGTTCCGTCACCTTGTATTTCTATGGAAATATCATTGCTCTGCCTGGAATATTCCGCAGTATGACATTAAACAGCACTACCTTACATTTATTCAGTTACAGGTGGTTTTATAGCTCAAAAATACCTAGAAAAACAGACATTCTGACTGTGAGCGGTGTCGCCTCTCCACAGATCTGACCTGTAACTTGGTGTGGTTTGGTCACCAGAACAGTTACATAATACATTTTAAATAATGCACAAAATCTGATATTTTCAAAGGACAGACACAAAAATGAAACAAACTAAATCATATCTAAAGGAGAAGTACAAGAAACACAAATGATCAAATCTTTTCATATTGTCCACATAAAGCTTTTGTCACTTTCGACTTAAGTCACAGTGGAAACCTTTACTGAAGTAAGAATACTGTTACTACAATAACTAGAAAAGCACTCAGAGAGCGCAGACCTCCGCCAAGGACTACAGTCCCCCTCATATTAATTGTGTTTCCATAAATATTGTCTCGTATCTTCAATTTGAAATATGAAGAGGATCCCATTGTCCATCCCTGAGTCAAATTTCATGGGGTTTGGTCAATAATTAACCGAGATATTGAGAAACAAAATTTTTGGCCCCATTTACCACAATGTTAAGTAAATTTTCAAAGTGATCCAGAATCCAGGATTTCTTCCGGATCACCCCCAAAATGAAACCAGTTCTTCCTTTTCACATTTCCAACAAATCCTGAAAATTTCATCAAAATCGGTCCATAACTTTTGAGTTATGTGCTAACAGACAAACAAACAAAACAAACAAACAAACAGACAAACGCCGGCAAAAACATAACCTCTTTGGTGGAGGTAATAAAACCCAAACAGAAGCTGAAAGTACTCTGAAAAGTACAATTTCTTTAAAAAGCCACACAAGTAATATATGTAACTACTGATACTATTCACTTCTGGATTTGGTAGCTGAAAACCTTCTTTTTTTTCACAACAAATTCCATTATTTGTCATACCAAATTTTAATTCCTTACAGTAAAGAAGTTTTGGGGAAAAAATTTGTGGAAATAAGCTTACACAAGACTGTTTACTGGTAGGATTTCTCGGATTATACGCATTTAGAGGCTCATTACTGCATTTCTCAGCCTTTTTTGTAGTTACTTTGTTGTACATAATAGTAGCTTTATTGATGACTCAAAATCATGCCTGTTTCCCACACTGCTAAAACAAAAGACATTAGTCAAAAGCGCTTTCACATTTTCACATACTTATTGTCCTTGCGCGGAATTTCGTCCTCTGTAATTGTAAACTGCCATATTAGTTCACACACTTTTGGATTCGTTTCAAGATATTTCTGATTAGTGGTATGTATTTTTTTCTTTTTTCTTTTCTCTCTTGACAGTTCTTGAAATTAGAAAGTAAACATAACCACTCAAAACATTGAAAGAATCTGCGTAAACCCCAAAAAGTAAAAACTACTTCAAGAACAACAACTACTACTACTGCCATTTTAGCTCAGATGCGGACTTTACTTTTTACAGTGAAGCTCTTGGTCCGAAGCAGGTGTTTGTTCCCAGTTTCCCTGTTGTTTTGGAAGTGTGTGTGTGTGTGTGTGTGTGTGTTGTATGTGTATGTGAGCTGGTAATTATCACACTGTGGGGAATGAAAATCTGTATTCACACTCACATCATGGGGACCTACCTTATGAGGACCTTATTATTACATCAACAGCATGCTTTAAAATTCTGATTAGGGTTAAAATAAGTTAAGATTGGGGTTTAGGTTAAAGTTAGGCAAGTGTAGACTATGGTTAAAGGTCCTACTGACTCTTGTGAGCTTTAAAAAGTGCATTGTGTAACTTTTTGGTTGGGGGTACCTTACATTTACTAAATTACAGGTGGATTTAGAGCTGAAAAATACCTTGAAAAACAGGCATTCTGACTTTGAGTGGGGTTGCCGCTTCACAGAGCTGACCTGTAACTTGGTCCGGTTGGTCTCCATGAAGATAGAAAGATTTAATGCCATACTGTGAAACATTCCAGACAAAGCAAGAACATCTCCATACAGCAGAGGAAAGCATTTGAAGAACCCTCCACCATAAACGTTACACAATGCACCTTTAAGTCATGTTAATATGCTGTTACCTCATCAAAAATATTGGTAGTGTTCAAATTATAGAATGTAATGATGTCATATTCTATTTTTTCTATTGATTACATTGTACTTTGCCATAAAATTTCTAAAAAAATAAATGCACAAATGTTGAACCTGATCATTTCTATGGCTGAGTAGACCAAAGACTCACTGTATTATAAAACAAATCTGCATTTTATCAGTAATAATTTTAGCTGCCCCCCATCTGTATTAAGTCATATTGGCCTATATTGGAGTTGTGCTTTGTTTCATTCTCACATGTTTGAGTAATTTACTTGTATTACCGCATGACATCACAAGGTGGTACAGATCGTTTTCAGTTTGATAGAAGAACTCGGCCTAAATATATGTGTCAAACATGCGTGAATGAAGCCAAACACAACTCCAGGTATGCTTGTGACGAGAAAAACATTATAACATACATTCGAAAATAACGTAATATACTTATTAAGGTTAGGATCAGTCTTCAGGAAACGAATTGAAGCCAGTGTAATGTCCCCAAAAGGCATGAGAACCCAAGACGTGTGTATGCGTGTGCGCTGTTCCCAAGGTCTTAGACATGGGGCTCTAATCTGACGTGTTTCACATTCCCAATTTCCTCCGCTGATCCTTCTCTCCTCCTCTGCTCCCAAACTGCCCTCCACATGTGAACACCAATGTTTATTTCCATGGAATTTGAGTGATATGCATTCTCCAGCACTTATCCACATAACTACAGAGTGATATGGGAATACTGCTATATGCATTTATTCTGATATTTGCACGAACACCGGAAAATTTGCAGTAAACTGGGAGGAAATCGAGAATTTAAAGGGTCTATATTACACAAAATTGACTCTTGAGAGCTTTAAGTCATGTTATAATGTTGTTACATCATCATAAATATACCCGGAGTTGTGTTTTGTTTCATTCACACATGTTTGAGTAATCATGCATTATTACTCTGTCTACATCTCCAAAGCTCAAAATGCTCTGTTCCACCTTGTGATGTCATGAAGCTGTAGTTTTAACAAATTAACAACTACCTTTTACCAGTGGCGGAGTTAGCAATTTGGGGGGCCCTAGGCGAACTTGAGTTTTGGGCCATCACTGTAATGCACCATTTTTTTTTTTTTTTTAATTTTTTTTTTTATATATTTATTGTCTGTTTTTCCCATTGTTCTTGAGACATGCACATCTCTACTTTTTTTTTAAATTATGGTGGATTGGAAACTTGTCTTATTAGTTCGGTAGCCTACTACATAACCAGAACTGAAAGTAGTTTTATTTTTTTGCTAGTACAATTACATTTTTGCTCACATCCATTACATATTATTATTATTATTTTTCTTATTATTATTTTTAAAAAGTAAATTACTCTCATTTAATGTCATATTGAGAGAAAATCAAATTGCTCTGAGGCCTTGGCCATTTGTGGCACTGAAGGCTACTGGCTGGGTTTGAGTTTGGTTTGGGTCCAGGTTTGAGGGCCCTAGGCAGCCACCTACTTTTGCCTAATGGTAGTGCCGGCTCTGCTTTTTACTTTTAGTTCAGTAGAGATTGTCAGTTCCAGGACTGAAACAGTGGTGGAGTTAGCAATTTGGGGGCCCTAGGCAAACTTGAGTTTTGGCCCATCACAATAATGCACCATTTTTCTGTGTTGGTTTTTTTTGTGTCTGTTTTTCCCCATTGCTCTTGAGACATGCACATCTCTATTTTTTTGAATTTTTGATTGGAAACTTGTCTTATTAGTCCGGTAGCCTACTAGATAACCAGAATTGGAAGTAGTTTTATTTTTTTTCTAGTACAATTACACTTTTGTTTACATCCATTACATATGATGATTATTATTTTTCTTATGATTATTGTTTAAAAGTAAATCATTATTTTCAATATCAATATTTCATATTTAACTCAATATTTAATGTCGTATTGAGAGAAAATCAACTTGCTCTGAGGCTTTGGCTAGTGGCATTGAGGGCTATTGGTTGGGGGCCCCTCCAGGTTTGGGAGCCCTTGGCAGCCGCCTACTTTTGCCTAATAGTAGCGCCGCCTCTACCCTTTACCTTTAGTTCAGTAGAGATTGCCAGTTCCAGGACTGAAATCATCCAAATGACTCTTATGAAGGTGCATGGTGCATTTCAAAACAGAGTGGAAGCACTTTCTTCCTGTATTGTCACATGACAGCACAAGGTGGAACAGAGTGTTTTCCATTTAAAAGAAAAACTCACCCTTAATATGCAAGGTTTGTGTGTTAAACATGAATGAAACAAAACACAACTCCAGGTCTGTTTGTAACAAGGAAACATTATAACATGGATCAGAAAATAGCGTAATATGGGCCCTTTAACCTGAGAGATTCTAAAATGTTGATTACTTTGGTTGAGAACTTTTTACTCTTTCAAACAATCATGCATTTTGCCAATAGTGTGTCCAGTCTTCGTGATATCAGCCCTTTTCATTTTTCTTCCCACTCTCCTCCAAACTCCATCACTGACATTATCCGGTATACATTTCTCCACAGGACTCGTCTTGGCTGTGGTGTTGACGTGTGGGTATAGAGCAGTTTGTAAGCAGATGTGGATGTGATCAGTGCTGAAACGTCACAGTCATGAGTCATCCCTCTCTCCCACCCTCCCTCCATCCATCTCTCCCTCCCTCCCTCCCTCCCTCTGCACGCCGGTTTGATCAGGTACAGTATAAAAGCAGCTCCATCACTCTTTAGACACACTTTCACTACACTCGTTTGTTTCACTTTGTTTCACACATCAAATATTCAAGTTTATAGTTTAAATGGTCTGTATTACGCTATTTTCTGATCTAAATTATAATATTTCCTCATCACAGACATATCTGGAGTTGATGTTTAACACACAAACCATCCATATTTAAGCTGAGTTCTTCTCTAAAACTGAAAACACTCTGTTCCGCCTGGTCATGTCATGTTGTAATACAGAAAGAAAGCGCCACTCTGTTTTTAAACTCTGTACACCTTCACTAGAATCATTTGGATCATTTCAGCTCTGGAAATGTCAATCTCTACTGAACTAAAGGTAAAAGTTAGCTGTTAACTTGAAAACTACAGCTACATGCCATAGTATGAACACTCTGAAGGTCTTTAACGGGACAGTCTGGAATTTTGGACATAGGGCCTCATTTCCTAGTGAGCCAGAGTGTTAGAAACGTGTTGAGACACTTTTTAAAATATTCCATCCAGTCCTTGTATTTGCAGAGGTTGTTGTTGCTAGGCTAGTGCATGTCAATGGCCATAGTTATCCTGCCATTAAGAACACTCTTACCCACTCGAACACCCGAAGCAAACCTATTATTACACCAGACTGTCGATGTAAATGTCTGTGTTGATAGAATAATGTTTGAAATAAAACTAACCTTGCATTGCATGAATCGTCGCATGTTGAGGGACTATTTTCTCATATATCAGTCCGCCACTGCCAAGCTTTCTATCAGGAAGTACAACTCGCTGCTGCTGCTCAGATATAAATCCTTCAAATGCAAGGTTGGTTTTACTTCTAAATTTATTCTATCAACAGAGACATTCACGTCGACAGTTTGGTGTAATAACAGATTTGCCTCAGGTGTTTTGTGGAGTGGGTAAGACTGTTTTTAGTGGCAGGCTAACTATGGCCATTGACATGCACTAGCCTAGCACCAGCAACCTCTGCAAATACAAGGACTGGATGGAATATTTAAAAAAGTGTCTTCACACGTCTCCAACACTCTGGCTCACTACGAAATGAGGTTCTATGTCCAAAATTCCAAACTGTCCCTTTAAAAGTATCTGTCTTTGCCAGCCAAGTTACGGCTCAGATCTGTGGAGATGTGTGTGAATAAATGTTTATTGCTAGTGTGGAACATTCCATGCAAAACAATGCACCTCCAAGCAGGAAAAAAACTGAAAAGTTACATAAGGAAGCTTTAAAGTCAAATGAGAGATGTTTCTTTCTTTAGAGGAGCACTGTGTAACTTTTCTGGTGGAGGGTCCGTCACCTGCTTGTTTCTATGGAGATGTCATTGCTCAACCTGGAATGTTCCACAATATGACATTAAATAACTCTACTTTACATTTATTAAATTACAGGTGGTTTCATGACAAAAAAAAAACAAAAACTAGAAAGTGGCGTTCTGACTGTGATCGGGGTCGCCTCTCCACAGATCTGACCCACAACTTGGTCTAGTTTGGTCTCCACGAAGTTGGAAACATTCAACACCATACTGCCAGACAAAGCAATAACATCTCCATGGAGAAAAGCATTTGACGGACCCTCCGCTCGAAAAGTTACACAATGCGTGGTAAAATTAACTTCTGCAACACCCGCCGACACCACCGGGAGGCGCCCACCGATCCCCGCCCCGCCGTTTGAGAAGCGCCGCTCGCATTAATGCACAAAGCCGTATTTAAACAGTAAACCTTCCTTATCTCCACCTTTCCCTCGGATGTGGCGTGTTTGTTTTGTTGCATCAATCGCTGTCCGTGTGTTGATTTGACCCCTAGTAACTCGCAAATACCCCATAATCTTGCTGTCAAAATAACGTCATATATTTAAACTCCTTATACATTTTGCAATCGTGACAGTTACTTGCGTTATGAGAGCGTAAACGTGACAGGAGAGGCCCACGTTAGATGTAGCATGTTCTAGTATTTGATGGCTGGGTAAACAGACAGCGGAAGCAGCGGGACAGTGTATCAGGGGCTATCGGCGCTAATGTTGACTCTGCACTTTGTTATCTGCTTGTGAACTCTGCACACCGACTCAACATAAACACTCATTCACCATAGGCCCGTGTCCGTACGAGCTAGTGTACTTCATATAAGGTACTGCAAAAGTTTCATTCGTGTACTTTTGAAATATCTTGGACACGTTACATTAGTCCCTGCCATAGACTGTACTGTATATATAAATGTGCATTGCTAACCTGCTTGCTGCCGCGGTCCAAATAGGAAGTGAGCATGGGTGCGCTTCCGGTTCCATCGACTCTGGCTTCAATTCACTTTCCATTGAAAAATCGTCGTTGCTCTCTCTGTAACTGCTGCTGTCAAGCTCCTCATTTTGCTCTTTGAAACTGCATTATGTAACATTTCTGCAATCCGGCATCAGTTTGTCTCCATGTTATTGAGAGGGAGGGAGTCAAGCAGGTTACAGCACTACACTACATTACAGTTCAGGTCTGTGGAGAGGAGCCCCTATTCACAGAAGAAATTATGGCATTTTTGAGCAACAGAAACACAAGCCATGAGTAAATGCTAGATGGATATGTTTAAAGTCATACCATGAAACATTCCAGGCAAAGTAATAACATCTCCATGAAGACAAGTATGTTGCAGACACTCCACACTCCACACTCCACACACTTTTGTATTTTGCTCTTTCTGTAAATCAATATCAACATTAATAACAGTTCATTGAGCTGCCCTTTTTCGTCAAGGTTGTTCCCGTTAGCATTAGCAACAGGTTTGATTGACAGCGTTGCTAATCTTGCATTCTATTGAATGTCGGTAATCAATAAATCTCAGTCAGTTCTCCCTAGATCCGTTGTATATGCGTTCCATTACAACGGTTGGGGAAAATATGGATGCCCGAGAAAGTTTAATGTAACGATTACCTATTGTTAGCTGTCGCCAACTCATTTATGGCAGTTTGACTATTACATGTTCAGAAAAAAACTTCTGCGTACTGTCAAATGATGTGAAAGAAAGTCTAAATGACACTACAAAGTTTTTAGAAGACACTTTCTCTACACAGACACAACTTAACATATCAAAATGACCAAAAGACAATTGAAGTGTGACGTCGCCCAGAACGCTTAGCTTCACTCAGATGAAGCTCCTGAGGCTAAAGGTTACAGGAGCGAATTTAGAGCCAGGCTCCATATTTGGAAATCCAATCCAGCTGTGAGTATTATAGCAAACACAAGAGTCAATCTTGACTGAGGTCATTAAATGTGCCCGCCCTTCTCACCAGAATGTGGGAAGGGGGCTTACTTAGCAATGAAATGCACTGTCAGTCAAACCTGTTGCTAACGCTAGTGGGAGTGACCTTGGAGAATGAAGGCGTCTGATTGGACCATTATTTATGTTCATATCTCGATTTAGAGACCGAGTAGTGAAATGAAAAATTCAGGATCATGTAGAGCAGGTTAATTTGAACATTTTAAGACCAAAATGACGAGGTTCACAGCAGCAGTTACAGAGAGAGGGGCCACAAGATCCCAATGTAAGTCAATTGGAGCCAAGGTCAGAAGGAGCCGGAAGAGCTGCATGTGAACTTCCTGTTTGGAACACAGCAGCTAGCGCGTTATCGAGTCTGTTTTGGAACCCCGATTTGATTGGCCGTTCTATTGCACTTTCTTGAAGTGGAGGTCAGTTTTCTCCAAGTCCTGAGCACAACAGAATGCAGTTTAATTGTTACTGTCAATAGCCTTGCTCCTGATTGACTCTTTAGTTGCTATGATACTTGCGCTCAGAATTTCAGATATGAAATATGAAACTTGGCTTCAAATTTGCTCCTATAACTGGCAGCCTTTGATGAGCTTCATTTGACTGGAGATGAACGCTCTGAGTCACATCACAGTCCTTTAGTCCACTTCTTTCTACAGTCTATAAGCACAGATATGTAGGCAAAGAGACACAATGGCAGCCCGCTCTGGTCAGAATTTATCCAGCAATAAAAAAAAGCCAACCCCTTTTGCAGCTTATTTTTACACATTTCGCCACCAACTCAAATTTATGTTGCAAAAGTTGTTTGACGTGATCTCCGCCAAAAGTAAATGAAATAAAAATATTGTAGGGAAAAAATAAAAACACAAAACTTCCACTTAAACTAATAGGGTTATTAGGGAACACATAAACAGCCTGAATATTCAACTTTGGGACCATTTATCATGCACAAAGTGTGAAAGAGCTGCTTCTGGAGTTTGATTCTGTTGATATTAGAGGTGTATCATTTCCCCCACGCTGGCTCCATAAACACAAATGTCATCAGGTTTAAAATAATGTTGAGCTTAGAGGGACTCAGATCAGGAGCTGGAGGTGAGTGTGGAAAACCAGGTGCTAATAGTGTGAAGCCTGTTTCCACTCAACAGGAAATACTGTCAAGGAGATTCAAATGTACATGCAAACCAGTGCTGGAAGAAGTACTTGTCACTTAAGTAAAAGTACAGATGCTGAAACAAAAAAAAAAAAAATAAAGTAACGTAAGTATAAGTAAAAGTATCACATGAAAAAATCTACTTGCAAATTGGTACACCATGTAACGTTTTGGTTTAAGGTCTGTCACCTGCTTGTTTCTATGGAGATGCCACTGCTCTGCTTGGAATGCTCCACAGTGTGACATTAAACAACTCTACCTTACATTTATTCAATTACAGGTGGTTTTATAACTCAAAAATATCTACAATAATAGGTGTTCTGTCTGTGAGCGCCTCTCCACAGATCTGACCTGTACCTTGGTCTGGTTTGGTCTCCATGAAGATAGAAAGGTTTAATGTCATACTGTGAAACATTCCAGACAAAGCAAGAACATCTCCAGGGAGAAAAGCATTTGATGGACCCTCCACCAGAAAATTTACGCAATTCAACTTTAAGTAAAAGTGTTAAAGTACCTGTTTAAAAATGTCCTTAAATAGTAAAAAGTATTTCACGTAGATTTTCAAGGAAAATTCTGTGTAACATTTATTTTGCCTGTTATTATAGAATAGAAATAGTTACTTTTTGTGTTATAACTATGTATTTACGTTTTTGTTTTTTTTATTATTTAGTTTTTTTAAATTTATGTTCTATGTATTACTGTCCGAAATAAATAAACATAATAATAATAATAATAATAATAATAATAATAATGATAAATTTGAGGTCTTAAAAAGCTTCCGATGTATTGATTTTGATAAAGATTTGTGCTGAATTTTGTTCAACAGAAACAATTACATTTATAATTTTTTTTGCTAGTTGCTTTTATTTGTATATTTTTGATTGCTTGAAGTACAAATGTGTTGAAAAGAAAACCCCTCAGTCTTTTTCAGAATAATAATAGTAATAATAAAAAAAAATACTTTTAGACTGCGTTTATATGATGATTGTCTGAACAGAAGATGTAAAAGTGGCATCGCGTCTTCACTTTTTATTGTGTGTTTTATTGAGTGTTTTTGGGAAGAAATCTGCGTGCATCCGGTGACGCAAAAGTCTGTGGAATTTGATTGAGTATGCATGCCAGGTTTCTGTGTACTGTATGTATGTGACGTAAATGTGTACGTGATGTGAGCAGATGTGACCAGAGTTTTGCGTCTTGGGCAGTGTAGACGGAAACGCTACGGCGGAGCGTATTCAACTTTTCCACTGTGGAGGGTGGTTTCAGATTTTTGCATTTTTAAGCCCCAAAAAAACATTTCAATGAAAGGCACTTCTGATAAAATATTTTGACGGTTTTCCTGCAAGCGTTCCCATGTAAACAGGTCCTTACTTTTCAGTCCAGTTAAAAATGTAGTGGACTAGATAGAAAGTACAGATCGGTGCTCTCAAATGAAGTACAAGTAAAACGTATCCACTTTAAAATCTACTTAAGGAAAGTAGAAATACCTAAAATGTATATAAGTGCAGTACTTTACTACTTTTCATTCATTATGTTCCACCACTGATGCAATCACATAGGCTCTGGTATTTCTGAGGGATGATTCCAGGACAACAGGTTTTGAGCAGAAGTATTCAGGGAACTAATACTATATGCTAGAGTTCAGCACAAACAAATACAGATGATAAATATCTGTTTTGGAAATCATGATTATGGAAAATGCCTGATGGTCACATTCTCTTCAAGACACTTTACATCAAGGAATCACTCACCCATTCACACACACATTCATACACCGGTGTACATAGACATTGGGGGCGGAATGGGTTCAGTGTCTTGCCTAAGGTCACAACAACAGCATTCGTCTGTGCGAGCTGGAATCACAACTGAGGGAAAATGGATCTGACAGCTCAACCAATGATGTTTATGTCGACAGAGGGATTTCAACAGCCAACTTTCGGATTAGTGGACTAACACTCTACAAACTGAGCTATTATCACCCATTTAAGCAGTAGACATGGAAAATAATTCAGGGGTGGCTGCAGTAGAGTAATAGAGGCTGTGTTTTGTTTCATTCACACATGTTTGAGTAATCTTTTACACCGTCAGAACTCAAAACGCCTTATTCCATCTTTTGACGTCATGGAGTGGTAGCTTTCAGGTTAACGGCAACTTTATATTTAGTTCAGAGGGGCAATTCCAGGGTTGAAATGTATGGAGTTTAAAAACACAGTGTTTTCAGTTTGAGAAAAGAACCCAGCTTGAGGGCCTGTTTGCACGAGAACGCCTGCTGTTAAAAACGTCAAAATATTTTATCGGAAGTGCCTTTCGTTTAGATCAGGGGTGTCCAGACTTTTTTCATCAAAGGCCATAGAGAGAGCCGTAGACTGATGCTCAATATAGTGAATAATTGAAATAAGTGCATGTTTAACACATTAGAATGAGCCATCAGTCTTTATTCATGCTAAGATCCTAAAAATCACACACAAAATATTTAATATGAGCTTTATCAAGGTAGACTTAAAAAAAAAAAAAAAAAAAAAACTTGCAGTAAAAAGTACATTTTTAATTGATGCAAGGTAACTTAGGGCAACTCACCTGGAAGCTTGAGGGCCAAGAAAAAATTGTCTGATTTGGCTGACGGGCCATGGTTTGAACATGCCTGGTTTAGATGGTGACGGCGTTTTTGGGGTGTAAAAAGCAAAAATCTGAAACCACCCTCCAGAGTGAAAAAGTTGAATACACTCTGCCATAGTGTTTCTGTCTACACTGCCCAAGACGCAAAACTCTGGTCAGATTGTCTCACGTCGTGTACGTGTTTACGTCACATACATACAGTACACAGAAACAAACATGTCGGATAATTTCCATGCATTGGACCGTTGGATCTAATAAACTTACAGGAGGCTCTCAACAAATGTACAGAATATGCCGAGATACGATTAGTGAACAGAGAAGGATCTGCAAACACTTCTGTCAAATTCTGGATGCACCAGGTTGTCCCAGGCGAGCCAGACGGATACGGACGAGACCTGGGAGAACCAATCGATGGTGGAACAACTTTGAAGGAGTTGTTCATGAAAATGTGTGAAAACTTCCATATATTCAAAGTCGTTTTAAGTGAATGCCGCCCGGCATGCATGCCCAATCGAATTCCACATACTTTTGCGTGACCTTATGCACGCAGATTTACTTCCGAAAATGTTTGTGAAGACGCAACGCCACTTTTGCGTCTTCTGTTCAGACCGTCATCATATAAACCTAGCCTAAATATGCAGGATTTATGTGTTAAAAATGTGTGTGAAAAAAAAACACACCGTCCAGGTCTGTTTTTGATGAGGAAACAACATTAGACAACATAGATCAGAGGTAACTTTAACCTATTTTAACCTATATCTACACTTTAAATCATGTTGCTGATCTAATAATGTAGGACACAGTACAGCTTTTGGGCCGCACGATGTGATAAATATCCGCCCACCCCTACTCCCAACAAACCGTGCAGTCCCTCAATGTGTCAGCTGTGTGTCCGTTCAGAGGATAAACATTAGCGATTGTCATTCCACCTCCTCTCGTGTCCTCCGTCCTGTCGGGGAAATGGGAACCAGACGTTAGCACTGCTCCAATCAAGATGTCCACCGCTCCACCAGTGCATTATGGGACGAGTAAACACAGAGTTCCGATGGTGCCGCGGGGTCCCTGGGCAGAGGCAGCAGGGGTGAGGGAGAGGGGCCGCAGCACACTGTCCCACACGACGAACAACTGTCAACATCGGGATACAAAGAGGACGGATTTGATTTGGAAAAATATGCAGCTTAATCAAGTGTTTGCAATGGAGTGTAGCGGCAAAATAAGCACGTTACATCAGGAATTACTCGACTGACTTGAGCATGCATTTGTAATTACACAAATTATTTCGATTTTTGGTCATTCTGGTCTTAAAATGTTCGTATTTCTCAACACGCTCTACACGATCCTGGTGTTTTTATTTCGCTATTTCTGTAAATCTGTTCCTATTCCTAGTATGGATCTAGCTCTAAAGTTATAACCGCAGCCTCAGTGAGCTTCATTTGACTGGAGACGAGCGCTATGGATGACGTCACACTGGTCGGAATTGAACCACCGACCCTCCAGTGATAAGAAAAAGCTGACTCTGGTTGCAGCTTATTTTTACATGTTTCACTACCAACTCGAATTTATTTTGCAAAGTCGTCCACTGTGATCTCCGCCAGAAGTAAATGAAATAAAAATATTGTAGGGAAAAAAATAAAAACACAAAACTTCCACTTTAACTAATAGGGTTATTAGGAAACACATAAACAGCCTGAATATTCAACTTTGGGGCCATTTATCATGCAAAAAGTAGGAAAGAGCCGCTTCTGGAGTTAGATTCTGTTGATATGAGAGTAATAATCCTTTTGTTTGTAAATCAGTTCCTATAGGCTTTATTCACGCTTATGTCACACACCAGGTAGATGTATGGAAACATGAGACGACAACTTCCAGTGTAGTTACCAACAATGGACCGACCGACCATTGAAGTACCATATTTTTTGGATTATAAATTGCTCTGTAGTATAAGTCGCTCCAGCCAAAAAATGCATAATGAAGAAGAAGAAAAAAAAAAAAGTAAATCGCACTGGATTATAAGTCGCACTTTTGGGGGGAAATTAATTTTATAAATGCAGAGACCAGGACCATTTCATCTTGAATGGCAAGTTCTAGTAACAACAGAACAGAGAACCGTCACATATGAACAGTTCTTCAGATAACTATAGCATAAACAACAGAACACGTTTACCAAACTCAACCCAATCTCACTCTGTGACCTGTGAAATGGAGCGCCGCCTTCTCTTCCGCGTTGCTGCAAACTGTAATTCTAACTAGAACTCAGCATCAGTTCCAGTTCAAATTATTCGCTGAAGTCCAGGCTTTGTTGATGCATCCAGTGATTTCCAGGAAACTTGTATGTTGCACCCTCCCAGTTACTGTAAATCTCTGTTCTCCATCTCTGCTTTCCGCCAGTCCCCCACAAGTTTCTCGCTCACTCCAAACTTTCTTTCTGCTGCTTCAGTACCGTTTTCGGCTGCATCTTTCGCTACTTGCAGCAGGATAGCAGCTCTTACTGCAGGAGACATGCGCAGTAGATTAAAGTGACAGTGGTACAGGAGTAATAGGAGCAGCAGATACTGACACACAAACCAGTATCGTGAGGCTGTCAGTGTGGAAAATTTTAATATATAAGTCACACCAGAGCATAAGCCGCAGGACCACGCAAACCATGAAAAAAAGCACGACTTATAGTCCGAAAAATACTGTAAATATGATCAGCAGTAAAATGAAGACTGCATACGTATGTGCTCTTCGGAATCATCTTGAATTTGGCGCCTCTTTCTTCTAATCGCATGTACCCTGTGCACTCGGAGTTGTGGAAATGATGAAAACTGAAATGTGGTTGTTGATTAGCCGAACGTAACAGAACACTACAATGACATGGAGATGAAGACAACTGGGCCATTTACTCAATTTTTCCTAGATTTTTGTCAGACTTAGGCTGCGTTCAGAGCCTGAAGTGACCCAAATCTGATTTTTTGGCCCCTATGTGACCTGTATCTGATCTTTTAATGACAGTCTGAATGACACAGATCCGATTTTTTCAAATGCGACCCAGGACACTTCGAAATGTGGTCCTGAAACCGATACATATCCGATCATTTGACATGCGACTTCAGTCTGAACGGTTAAAGCAGATGAATCCGACCTACACGTTATCAACAAGCCACAAACGTCACTATTCTGCGCTGAAGTAGGCGAAAATTGTTAATGAACTCCGTGTCACTAAAGCGAAGCACATCACCACTCACCACTCTTGGCTACGTCTCCACATCCACACGTTCCTTTCAACGGACGTCGCTGCTGCTGCCCCACAAAACACCACGGCCACAAACCTCGTCCTTCTCCTTCTTCTCTTTAAAACAAGTAAGTTGTTCATGTTCTGGCTCCGGTACAAGAGAAACTTTAAAATCTCCAGGTGCTCAATGCTCGCGTCCATGTTTGGACAACTTCCGTAAACACAGAGCACGCACGCTGCAGTTGACGTCATCGTGTCTCCAGTGCGCATGCGGGACACTTTCGGGCCGTTTACCGTTCATACTGGAGTCACATACAAGTCGCATTTAATTGACAATGTGAACGACCTCGCAAAAACATCGGATTTCACAAAAAAATCGGAATTGAGCGTTAAGCCCTGCAGTCTGAACGTAGCCTTACAGAGCCCGCCGGAATTTGTTATCGCATCTTTCCAAACGTCTTAATATGTAACTGGCTCCAAATTCAGCCTTTATCACTGCAGGCCTCGCTGAGCTTCATTTGACTGGAGCCGAACGCTGTGGGCTCCGCTTCTTTACACGGTCTGTGCTCCCGTCATACTTCATAAGTGAGGTTTCTGTGTAAAATCAGCAGACCTTGCAACACTTAGGCCTGGTTATGAGCGTCTGGTGCGCACACACACACACACACGCACGCATACACACACATACAGTGCAGGGCAGAGGACATGTTCCCCTGTGTTTGAGTGGGACTTAGGTGTAAATCCACTCACCGTCGCCGTGGCTACAGTTAAGTTCCTGTATTCCCCGGCGTGGCCTCCCTGTTGACTGCTGTGTAACTGCTAGTCAAACACAAAGTCCTTATCATAGGTAAACAGTACGCAGCCACTCAGCCATCCGGCCACAGCCATACTCACACGATAAACATCTCGAGCCGCGTTCAAATCTCATTTCCGCTGTCCGATTCGGAAACTTGTTTATTTCCAAAAGCATCTGGAATATTAACGTGCCCTTGAAGGAATTTCCGGGTTTGGGCTCATGCAGGGAACACATGCATCTCTCTCTCTCTCTCCGTCTCCCTGTTTCGCACTCCCCTCTCTTTATCTGTTCCATTTCTCTCCCTCTCTTTCTCTCTGTGTGTGTTTCTCACTCCCTCTCTTTATCTGGTCTCTCTCTGTTTCTTACCCTGTGTTTATGTGCTCTGTCTCTCTCTCTCTCTCCCTGTTTCTTACTTCTTCTATCAATCTTTCACTCTTTCTCCCTCCTTCTCGCTCCTTCTGTTTCTCTGCTCTCTCTCTCTCTCCTTCTCCCTGTTTCTCACTCCCTCTCTTTATCTGGTTTCTCTCTCTTTATCCCTCTCTTTATATGCTCTCTCTCTCTCGCTTTCTTTCTCCCTATTTCTCACTCCTTCTCTTTATCTGCTTTCCCTCTCTCTCCGTGTTTCTCACTTCTTCTGTTTATCTGCTCTCTCTATATTTCCCTGTTTCTCACTGCCTCTATTTATCTATTCTCTCTCTGTCTCTCTCTCTCTCGCTGTAAGTGTCTCTCTCTCCCTGTTTCTCACCCCTCTCTTTATTTGCTCTGTCTCTCTCTCTGTCTCTCTGTAAGTGTCTCTCTCTCTGTTTCTCACCCCTCTCTTTATTTGCTCTCTCTGTCTCTCTCTGTTTTTCACCCTCTCTCTTTATTTGCTCTCTCTGTCTCTCTCTCTCTCTGTCTCTCTCTCTTTGTCTCTCTGTTTCTCACCCTCTGTCTTTATTTGCTCTCTCTCTCTCTCTCTCTCTCTCTGTCTCTCTCTCTGTCTCTCTCTCTCTGTTTCTCACCCCCCTCTTTATTTGCTCTCTCTGTCTCTCTCTGTTTTTCACCCTCTCTCTTTATTTGCTCTCTCTGTCTTCTCTCTCTCTGTCTCTCTCTCTCTCTCTCTGTCTCTCTCTCTCTGTCTCTCTGTTTCTCACCCTCTGTCTTTATTTGCTCTCTCTCTCTCTCTCTCTCTCTCTCTCTCTCTCTCTCTCTCTCTCTCTCTCTGTCTCTCTCTGTCTCTCTCTCTTTGTTTCTCTGTTTCTCACCCTCTGTCTTTATTTGCTCTCTCTCTCTCTCTCTCTCTCTCTCTCTCTCTCTCTCTCTGTCTCTCTCTCTGTCTCTCTCTCTCTCTCTCTCTCTCTCTCTCTCTCTTCTCTCTCTCTCTCTCTCTCTCTCTGTCTCTCTGTTTCTCACCCCTCTCTTTATTTGCTTTCTCTCTCTCTCTCTCTCTCTCTCTCTCTCTCTCTCTCTGTCTCTCTGTTTCTCACCCCTCTCTTTATTTGCTTTCTCTCTCTCTCTCTCTCTCTCTCTCTCTCTCTCTCTCTCTCTCTCTCTCTCTCTCTCTCTCTCTCTCTCTCTCTCTCTCTCTCTGTCTCTCTGTTTCTCACCCCTCTCTTTATTTGCTTTTCTCTCTCTCTCTCTCTCTCTCTCTCTCTCTGTCTATCTTTCTCTCTCTCTTTCTTTCATTCTCCCTGTTTCTCACTCCCTCTCTCTTTTACACACTGCAAAAAACTATCTCTAACTAACAAAATCTAACTAAACGAAAATGACTTCATTTAAGAACATTTGACTTGCTTAGATTCATCTTGGTGCAAAGTGAAAAGAGTTGTATTTTTCTTATCTTAAGTGCAGCAAGATGTATTTTCATATTTGAAGTACAAAAACTCTTGTTTCACTGGTAGATCTTGTTTTATGTGAAATGTACTCAAATTATGATGAAACTTTCTTAATTCGAGTCGTCTGAACTTGGGTAGATTTTGGTTTTTGCACTGCATGTTGAAGTACTGATTTGCCAAGTTTGGATAACCAGTGCATTATTAATTTTTTCTCCACGTGATCAGCTTCATGTTACGATTGTGGGTTCTTTTTATGGAAACAAAAGAAATACAACAACAACAAAAAATAATAATAATAAAAAAATCATATTAAAGGTGCACTATGTAACTTTTTGGTTGGGGATCTGTCACCTGTTTGTTTTTATGAATACATCTTTGCTCTGACTGGAATGTTCCACAGTATGACATTAAACAGTTAAAAAAATTCAATTACAAATGGTTTTACAGCTCAAAAATACCTAGAAAAACGAGCATTCTGACTGTGGGTTGCCTCTCCACAGATCTGACCTGTAACTTTGTCTGGTTTGGTCTCCATGAAAACGGAAAGGTTTAATATTACAGTGCATGTTTTGTGATTGTGATTAAAATGCTCTGCTTCAGTGTTCTGGTTGAAGGTTCACCACCTGCTGGGGCATTAATATGTTCTTGATTTGTCTGGAATGTTCCACAGTGCAGTGCGCAAAACCACAACGTCTCCATGGAGAACAGTCCACAGCAGGACTCGAATGGACTTCATTTAACAAATAAGAAGAATATGTGTGAATGCGCCCGCAATCCCAAATTGGGATTGTGCAAGATTTGTAGGATAACAAAATAGCTGCTGGTTATTTAAAGGTGCACTGTGTAACTTTTTGGTATGGCATCTGCACCTGCTTGTTTCTGTGGATATGTCATTTCTCTGCTTGGAATATTCCACAGTATGACATTAAACAGTTCTGTCTTGCATTTGGGTCTGGTCAAGCGGTAACGGAGGAAAACAGGAGCAGATTTTTTACATTCAAATAGCTCTTATTCAGAAACTAGAGGGACTATTGAAATAAGTAAAGTATCAGAATGTAGGAAAGAGTTAACACTCCAACAGGGTAAAGTTAAACCTGTGATATTCTTTCAAGTTGTTGACAAAAATTTTTAAAACTCATGTCGGTAACGGAGGGAATGAAATATGCAGCACTTTTTGGGCAATAAATACAAACTGATAACTACTGGTTCTCACTTACATATCCTTAACAAACTGGTTTGAATATTTGCTTAATATAGTTTTCTACCATATGGTACAAGATTAGGTTGAAAAACCTCTTACTTTTTGAGTAATGAGATTTTTTTATTAAGAAAGGTCATGGTAACGGAGGGAAAATTATGCAAGCAAGTAGAAGGTGCATGATTTTGCATCATTTGTCAGCTTTTTTCTTCCGAATACTTTAATATTACTTCAAAATGAAAGGGAACTATTTCTATAAAATATGTCAGTCCTTCCAAGTAAATTTTTATCATTTTAAATACTTTTTTTTTTTTTTAAATCATGTACTTTCAGGAGGCCCCGGGGAAGACCCAGGAGGGACTATGTCTCCCAGCTGGCCAGGGAACGCCTCGGGGTCCCCCCGGAGGAGCTGGAGGACGTGTCTGGGGTGAAGCAAGTTTGGGAGTCCCTGCTTAGGCTGCTGCCCCCGCGACCCGGCCCCGGATAAGCGGAAGAAAATGGATGGATGGATGGATGTACCTTCATCAACAGTTCAAAGATGGAATAACACAAGATATGATGAAATACATCCATTTATTTACATGATTTGCAGGTCTTTGAAATTTGGGAAATAATTTTTGTCCATGTTTCATACATGGACTGTTTAAAATGTATGTAACTTTAGAACCAAAAAATGGTACAGAAAAAAGGTTAACAGTTTCATAAACTAGAGTACATATGTATCTGTTGAATACATGTTTATATCAGATGCATTAACTTGAATTTTTGGCCTTGCTGTTTACTTCTGCTTGACCGCGCCCATTTATCAATTAGAGGTGCTCAAATATACCTGGAAAAACAAACACTCTGACCAGATCTGACCTGTAACTTGGCCTGGTTTGGTCTCCATGATGATAGAAAGATTTAAAGTAAAACACTGTGAAACATTCCAGACAAAGCAATAACGTCTCCATGGAAGAAAAAAAAAAGCATCTGACAGACCCTCCACCAGAAAAGCATATTTTTTTACCATTCAACTTCCATCTTCAGTTTTCTTTGATTCTTGTAGTTGAGAAAATGATTCCTTGTTTAATGCGATCAGACTATAGACTGCATAAATATTTGGACATAACTAACACAAAATTCCAAATAGGAAGTTCGCATTTGGCTCTTCTGGCTCCAATTGGGTTACTTTGAAATATTGTGGCTCCTCTCTCTGTAACTTCTGCTGTGAGACTTGCTATTCTGGTTTGTAAATGTTCGTATTAACCCACTCTACATGATACACGTGTTTTTGTTTTGTTTTTTTGGTTTTTTTTGCCAATAGTGAAGAGAGCTTTGCATATGACTGTGTGTAAGAGGCCTGTTTGTGGGCACACCCCTCACAGCCTGAGCCTCACAATGAACCAGAGATCCGCTGTAAAAGTCTAAAAACAAACAGACTCACTTAAGAAGGAGAGAGAGAAATGAGAGAGAGAAATAAGAGAGAGAGAGGAGAGAGCGAAATGAGAGAACGATAGATAGGGAGGGCAGAGAGAGAGAAATGAGAGACAGAGAGAGAGAGAGGGTTGAGAGAGAGAAATGAGAGAAAGGGCTGAGAGAGAGAGAGAAAGGAGAGAGTGTAATGAAAGGGCTGAAAGAGAGAAAGTAAAGAGAGGAAGGAGAAAGGAGAGAGAGAGAGTAGAGAGAGGGCTGAGAGAGAGAAAGGAGAGAGAGAGTAGAGAGAGGGCTGAGAGACAGAGAAAGGAGAGAGTGTAACAAGAGGGCTGAGAGAGAGAGACTAGAGAGAGGGCTGAGAGAGAGAGAAAGGAAAGAGTGTAACGAGAGGGCTGAAAGAGAGAAAGTAAAGAGAGGAAGGAGAAATGAGAGAGTGTAATGAGAGGGCTGAGAGAGAAAGGAGAGAGAGAGAGTAGAGAGAGAGACTAGAGAGAGGGCTGAAAGAGAGAAAGGAGAGAGTGTAACGAGAGGGCTGAGAGAAAGGACAGCGAGAGAGAGTAGAGAGAGGGCTGAGAGAGAGAGTAGAGAGGGGGCTGAAAGAGAGAAAGGAGAGAGTGTAATGAGAGGGCTGAGAGAGAAAGGAGAGAGAGAGAGAGAGTAATGAGAAGACTGAGAGAGAGGAAGGAGAGAGAGAGTAATGAGAGGACCGAGAGAGAGAGAGAAAGAGAGAGAGAGAGAGTAATGAGAGGACTGAGAGAGAGAGGAAGGAGAGAGAGAGAGAAAGAGTAGAGAGAGGGCTGAGAGAGAGAGGAAAGAGAGAGAGAGAGAGTAATGAGAGGACTGAGAGAGAGAGGAAGGAGAGAGAGACAGAGAGACACAGAGAGAGAGTAGAGAGAGGGTTGATAGAGAGAGAGAAAGAAGAGACTGTAGGCAAGAGGGCTGAGGGAAAAAGGAGAGAGAGAGAGATGGAGAGAGAGGGTAGAGAGAGAGGTGGGAGGGAGAACAAGAGAGAGAGCAGGAGAAAGAGAGGGAGAGAGAAGAAAGAGAGATCTGAGAGAGAAAGGGAGTGATGAGAGAGCGATCAGGGAGAGAAACCGAGTGAGGGTAGAGAGAGAGACATGAGAGGGAGAAAGAGGGACAGAGAGAGGAAAGAGAGAAAACTGAGAGAGGGAGAGAACAAGAGAGAAAGAGAGAGAGAGAGAGAAAGTGAGGGGGAGAGTGTAGGTGGAGAAGGAGAGAGAGAAAGAGGAGAGAGAGAGATAGAGAGAGAGAAAGTGAAATGAGAGAGAGTTTTGAGGTCGAGAGTGCTGAGTTGTAGAAAGAGAAGGGAGACTGGGACACGGAAAAGAGAGAGAGAGAGCGGCTTAGAGAGAGGGAACGACAGAGAGTGAGGAGAGAGAGAGAGAGGAGAGAGGGAGAGAGCCGCTCTGACAGTATTTATAGCCTCGTGTTCTGACCAAAATTATCAGTGTACCACAAAATAACTTCCTCTGGCCTCAACCACCAAATAACAGGAAGCTTCCAATTGTGCGTATTTATTAATTTGAACACACAGGCTTTGAGAGCAGCTGAACTTACATAAGCACACACACACAGACACACACACACACACACACACACAGACACACACACACACAGGTTTAAATAGAGCCCTCTCTTCTCTTCAGACTTCCTCCTCGGTGCGTGGTCGGGCCTATGGTTTTTACAACAGGCTGCTGTACATTACTGCTCGAGACTTTGGGGAAGGAGAGGGAGTCCGGATTTAGTTTTCCTCTGCAGGTGCTGGTCAGCTGACGGCGCTGACGTGAACGCCGCACAAGTTGGGGCTTTTTTTGTAGGTGGAGTCAAATTTATAATGCGGGTCGAGCTCGGGTTTATACCAGATGCCCTTCCAGACTTACGAGACCCGCGTGGCTTGATTAAAACGTTAAAAAGTCACATAAGTCTTGGTTGTTTTTAAACTGCTTTTGACAAATTATAGTCACATACTGTATATAAACTTCGGAGTGAGCGGAAGGAAGGGCATCTGGGTTTATACCATATGCCACAGATGTCAAACATAAGGCCCGGGGGCCAGATCCGGCCCTCCAAGACCTTTAATCTGGCCCTCGGCTGATTTTCTACCAAAATATTTTAATTATATTTTCTATTTAAATATTGGTAATTTGTTCTCCAGTGCCTCTGTACGTGGCCCCTCCCACCAGAGCAGCACAAATGAAGACTTGTCTCTTTCCAAACGCTCTTAAAGGACGATTGTTTTGACTGTTGACCGTGACACCCTCATCAGAAAAATGTCAAAAATGAGAAAAGTAGACGCAGAGTGAAAAATTTACTTATTCCTGTTTGCATACGAGTTCATGTTAAAACATTGTGTTGAAATTGTATTTTTCTTAAAGTTTCAGGTTGTTCATAATATTATAACATTTTGTAAAATAAAGAGTTCATCAATTAAAAAAGATTTCTGTAATAGATTTGCATTTCTCTGCACAAATATTTGAACTTATTGCTATTTTTGGGGTTTATATGACATGAGTTTTCTGATCCGGCCCCTTTGGGATCAAAGTAGGTTGGATACGGCCCCCGGACCAAAATGAGTTTGACACCCCTGCCATATGCCCTTCCAGACTGACAAAACCCATGTGGCTTGAATGAAACGTTAAAAAGTCACATACTGTATTTTTCGGACTATAAAATGAACATAAAATCCTTTAATTTTCTCAAAATTCGACAGTGCGCCTTATAATCCAATGCTCCTTATTCTGGTTGTGCTTACTGACCTCGGACTGATTTTATGTGGTACACCTCGCTTAAAAATCTGTCAAAATGTTTTAGTATAACTTTGGTAGGCTACGAAGCTGCACAGCTTGATGGATTGTCGGAACTGTTACGGCCCCAGGCCTTAGTTCTAATATTTCTGCAGAGTTCTCTTGATTCCTGCCGCACGAGCCCTGGTCCGTGATTGGTGGGGCAAGTCGACGCCCACCTCACCTGCAGCCACCGCCCCCTATTTAAGGAGATTGCCAGCACCTGTTCGGGGCTGCTGGCCTTGGTGGCCAGTCTGCCATTTAGTGTTTGTTTGTGTGTTTAGTTTAGTTCTGTTTTGTGCCTTTTTTTTAAATTTGGTCACTCGATTCTGTTTGTGGGTTTATGTGGTTTAATTTGAGGAACTTGTGTTTTAGTTTAATGTGTGTTCCTAAGTTTTACCACTCGTTTTTTTGTAAGCCTGCGTGACCCCTTTTCTGGCACAAAACTCTGTTTATTCTGTTGTTCTGTTTCTTAGTTTAGGTTGTTTTCTGTATATTTTTAGTCTTTTGTTAATTTACCTTTACATTCCTGTTAATTAAACATTATTTAATTTATTCCATTTTACATCTTGGTTTTATCTTTGTTACTTCCCTCACCCCAAACGAGCTGGGTCATAACAGGAACATTATGGCCACTGTAGTCAGGAGCCTCGCAGAGTCCGACAGAAGCTGAATCGCATCAGCGCACAAGGAGCGAGCTGTTTTTTCAGCGCTTATAGTTTATGCAAATTAGCCATGTGGTTTTATGATTTGTTTCTATAAAACCTAAACATATGTGTGCAAAGCTGCATTAAACACATGGTTACTCAATGTATATTTGAGTCCTCCTCATAGGAATAAAAAAAAAAAAAAAGCAAACTTAAATGATCCACCCACATTCACATTCATAATCCACATTCACCAAGACAGGGAGGCAACATGGATCGTGGATGTCTGGGCTAAGGATCAGTCTCAAGTGTCGTCTGTTTGTTTCGCTTAATGTGCCTCATAATCCGGTGCACCTTATGTATGAAAATACAGAGAGAATTCAACATTATTGATATTGCACCTTTATAATCCGAAAAATACAGTAAGTGTTGGTTGGTTTTGAAACTACTTTTGACAAATGATATTACTTGTATGACTAGAAGGTATAAGTCTGGAAAATTTGCCATAAGAATTATCTAGAACTCACTCACGCATTAAATCCATGCTTGAGTGAATGAAGTGTGTTGCCCAAAAGCACAATGACAACAGACACATTTGTCTGTAATCTGTAAATCATCAACTTTTTTAGATTAAAATAAAAAATATACTCTAGTGAGCTTTACGACACCTCCTCAAAAACATACCTGGAATTGTGTTTTGTTTGTTTCAAAGTGCTCCCTGCCATTCTACCTTGTGATGTCATGAAGTGGTAATTTTCACGTTAACTGCTAACTTTTACCTTTTGTTCAGTAGAGATTGAAAACTCCAGGGTCTGAAATCATCCAAATGATTCTAGTAGTTAAGTTATCTGTTTATTTCATTTGTCATTAATTTTTTGTGTATGTGTGCTTTTTTTTTAATTTACATCACCCTGTCAATGGACTTAGAATGTTACTTATTTTTGTCTTTTTCCAACATGTGCCTTTTTGTATTTGTAAAATAATAATAATAATAATAAATAAATAAACCATGGTGGAAAGAGGACTGAAAATTTTTACTTGAATAATTACAGTTGTAAGCTAAAAACTCACAAAATTACCAGTACAAGTATCATACTGTATATAATATGAAGAATGCATGAAAAATACCTCTTGAAGTACTCTAAAACGCTTACAGTACTTGTCTAAACTACATGTACTACTCCAAAAGTACCCCCAAAAAATGACACAATCAAACACACTGCTTGTTCTATTTGTGGCCTGTGTGTGCGCTGCCTTCAGGTGCATAAATCAGAGTGCGTAGGTTTCAGCGCTGCTCAAACGCATTAGCAGACCGTGCAGCTGGTGGACATGTTAGAGTCATGTGCACATGTGCCCGGCCCGGTCACATGTGAATCTGTTTGTGCATGCGCTGGAAAACCAAACCCAAAAGAATATAACACAATACCACACACAGACGCTATGTTAAGACTAGTTTTATTAAGATTACTCAAAACAAAACGCAACTCCAAGTATGTTTTAAGGACGTAACAATGTCCTAACATGGCTTAAAGCTCACAGAAGTCAATTTTGCGTAATATAGAACCTTTAAGAAGTTGTAAACAATGTACAACAAGCTCATTTGGCAACATTTGTATTGAAATGTTTAGATAAAATTACAACGGAATATTTGTTTTACAATACTGAGAATATCCAAATGCCTGTAGTACTTTAGGAGCACTGTTGGGCAAGTTACTTCAAAACTGTAATGCGTTATTTATTACTTGTTACTGTCATTTTAAAGTAATTTGCTTTAATAACTGTGACTGAACCAAGACTAAACCAGGTCTAAACCAGGACTAAACAAGGTCTAAACCAGGACTGAACCAGGATTAAACCAGGTTTAAACCAGGACTGAACCAGGACTGAACCAGGACTAATCCAGGACATAATCAGGTCTAAACCAGAACTAAACCAGGTCTAAACTAAACCAGAGAACTGAAACCAGACTAAACCAGGAATAAACCAGGACAAAATCAGGTCTAAACCAGGACTAAACCAGGTTTAAACCAGAACTGAACCAAGACTAAACCATGTCTACACCAGGACTAAACCAGGACTAAACCAGAACCAAACCAGGACTAATCTTGGACTAGGACTTGTAATCTAGGACTGCCCCTGAGAGAACCCTGAGCCCATGGAGCAGGGTGTCCGCAAAGCGCGATCAGACGTCAACTGCGATTACCTCATAGAGCGTGGAGCTCTGTGCCGCTCCTTTTACCCGCAGTTACCCAACGGTCTAGGCGGGCGCACCTCTGGGCCCGTCCCGACATTCAGAACCATAACGATGGCGTTTCACCACTGCTGATATCGCAGTGATTTTAGCGAATTTGTATGAAGAAAACCAAAAAACCCACCACTTCAATCCAGTTTAAAAAGCATTGTAATGCGCGTTACTGACATTTGTACAGAGTAAAATATGACCATTACTGCATTACAGCACAAAGCAATGCATTACGCGTCACTCCCAACACAATTTAGGAGATAGACTTTTCTGTCTCTGTAACAACTAGGGATGTAACAATAACCATGGTATCGTATCATATCAAATTCTCACAATAATGTTGTGGCCCATCACAATGTGTTGAATGGCAAGGTTTTTCACTTAAGTATTAAAAAAGAGGGAACTGCATAGGCCATGATCCTTTACTTACTTGATTACATAATAAAATAACTATTATTAAGCACTTTTAAATCTTATTTCTTTGGAGTATGGCAGTATTGATTCACACTGAAGACTGATCAATTTATTTAAAAAGGAAAAATTTGCCAATGTACAATTCTGTTAACCTCTCCAAAATATTGCAATAATTATCGTATCGCAAGAGGTATATCGTGATAATATTGTACCGTGAGATTTGGATATCGTTTCATCCCTAGTAACAACACATGATTGAGTAACCTTTTATTTGATTCTTTATTTTTTCTTCAGGTCCCATCCACACTAGTACGTATTCGAGTCATTTTCGTTGTGGATGCAGTGTTCGTCCACACTAATCTGATGGAAAACAGCTCCAGAGATGGAACGATCTGGTGTCCGCCAGCTCCTACGAATTCATCTGAGTGCTGATCTGATCCGGCACTGTGTGGACGCCTGAAAACGTTGATACACTTACGTAGGAGCTCTAGTTGTGTTTTTATTGGACCATGTCACTGTGACTTGTGCCTTCCTGATTCGCTGGGTTCGTGACATCGGTCATGTGACGCTATTACGGAAAACAGTTTAAACAAACCATAGACAAATGGGAAACAGCGGACCTAGAACTACTTGCACTCCCTCTGTCACAGAAAGAACACTTATATTCCACTGAGTTGGGTCTTTTTTAAGTCTGACAGAAGCTGAACCGCATCAGCGCACAAGGAGTGAACTGTTTTTTTGAGCGCTTAGTTTATGCAAATTAACCATGTACTTTTAAGTTTCATTTCTGTAAAACCTAAACAAACATGTGCAAAGCTGTGTGGATAGAGAAGGCTTGGGGACACAGAAACAATGTGTCTGGATGCAAATTGTTGCCGATATGGTGATACTGTGAGGGTTTCATCCTGCCCCTCCTACCTCTCCCTTCCCTGCTCTTTCTCTCCTTACCCTATTTGGTTTTTCCTGGGCGGATCCCAATCACTCACCTGCTGAGCTCCACTCCTGATCCTCGTCAACTAATCATCTCCAGCAATAAAAGACCTGCTGACCTGCTCTCCAGTGCCAGATCGTTCCGTCAACTAAGTGGTGAACTACTCAGGCTTTTTGTATTTTTGAGCATTTTGAAGGGTTTTGACTCTTACCTGTTTACTTTTGTCCGTTCCCCAGTTCAACCGTTTTGGAGCCAGCCTCATCCCGTTACCACCTGTTCCGCAAGCCTCTGGTCAGCCTCTTCACCATCGCACTTCAGCCAACCTGGACCCATCCTACCTCCCCTGGAATCTATCCCCCTGTCCACGACTTTTTTGTTAATAAATACTTTTGTTACTGCATATTTGGGTCCGACCAGTGATTCCTTAACAGATACGGTGATTCATTTCAGTGTAAACGTAACCTTAGTCTGTCAACATCTCTGAGCTCAAAATTTCAAGCCACATTTTACATTTTATTCTAAAGAGATTGGCAATTCTAGGGCCAAAATGATCCAAATGATTCTAGTGAAGGTGCGTGGAGTTTAAAAACGCAGTGGAGCATGTGAGTATTTTCTGTTTGAGAGAAGAACTCATTCTAAATATGCAGTATTTGTGTGATGAACATGCGTGAATGAAACACAATACAACTCCAGCACAACATGGATCAGAAAATACCATAATATTGCCCCTTTAAAGAGTCAAAAGTTTTAATTATTTTGAAAAATATTTGTAACTTCTTTCTCGATCGTGCTGAAAGGTGAAATTGACACGTCTTTCATCGTCTTATCTAGGTCAACCGGTAAGATGTGTTCTCTTCTAATCCTGTCAATTATAAGCTATTGTACACTGGAAACAATACAACAGGCAGGTCCATCATTGAACTGTAAACAGAAGTCAGTGTTCTCAAATCCACAGGAAGTCTGAAGTGAGATTTGTTTGTTTGCGGTGACAAAGTGTACAGACTGACCCGCGCCCGAGCCACTGTCAACATTCACTGTCTCTAAACCTGTACGCACAAGAGTCCATTCACTCCGTAAAGGGCCTGTCTGTGGGAGGAGAGTCTACTTCCTCTTTGAGTCCAAACAATATCCACGTGAAATACTGTCAAGTACTTAGGCGCAGTAGAGGAACAAAGAATGAATGAGGTACAAGTATTGAAGTGCTGTGCTTAAGTCCAGGTTTTAGGTATCTCTATTGCGTTGTGTGGAGGGTCCGTCAAACGCTTTTTTTTCCCCATGGAGATGTGATTGCTTTGTCCGGAATGTTTTACAGTTCTATCTTCGCGAAATCAAACCAGACCAAGTTACAGGTCAGATCTGTGGAAAGGCGATCCCCGCTCACAGTCAGAATGTTGGTTTTCAAGGTAGTTTTAATTTATAAGACCACCTGCAATTGAATACACGTAAAGTAGAGCTGCTTAATGTCATATTGTGGAACATTCTATATTAAACAGCTCTACTTTACATGCATTCAATTGCAGGTGGTTTTATAACTTAAAAATATCTTGAAAAACAGGCATTCTGACCGTGAGTGGGCTCGCCTCTCCACGGATCTGACCTGTAACTTGGTCTGGTTTGGTCTCATGGAGGTAGAAAGCTTTAATGCCATACTGTGAAACATTCCAGGCAAAGCAATAACATCTTCATGGAGAAAAACATTTGACGGACCCTTTATGGAATCAGTTTTGAGCTCTTTTAAAACATCAAGCAGAAAATTATAAATCAAAATTTAAAATTTAAAAATTTAAACAAAAAATAAAAAAAATATATATATATAAGATTGCAATAAAATTATTTATATTTAATATCCGTCTTTGCTTCTTTTATTTTTGTTCCGTGTCTTTCATAGTTTTGTTTGTTTTTTGTTCTGATTCCAGTCTTCTCGTTTGTGCTCCCTGATTTTTTGCTTACAGTTTTGGCACAAGAGTGACAGGTTGGAGGTGGGTGGGATTTCCATTGGTGCATTCCCATTGGCTAATTTATGTTTGATGAACAGCTAAGCTTGGCGCCTGCTCCGGAAGCTGATGTGGACGTTTCCTGTTGATGTTTTGGTGGGCTCAGTCACTCAGAGCTTTTCTAATATTCAACATTCTCTGGTGGAAGGTTCTTTTGGAACAATGTTTTTCTATACAGTGGAAGTACTGGACAGACTGAACGTCAAACTGCCAAAACTTCAACAAGAAACGTCCACAACAGCTTCCGGAGCAGGCGCCAAGCTTAGCTGTCCATCAAACATAAATTAGCCAATGAGAATGCACCAATGTAAGTCCCACCCACCTCCCACCTGTCACATTTGTGCCAAAACTGCAAACAAAAATCAGAGAGCACAAACGAGAAGACTGGAATCAGAAGAAAAAACATGGCATCAAACAAAACTGAGAAAGACATGGACCAAAAACAAAATGTTTCCAAAGAGGCAAAGGGGAATATTTTACAGGATTACACAAATTGATTTATTTTATTTTAGTTTACTTTTTTGTTTGATTTTTTTTTTTTTTCATTTGTTTTTTGTTTTTTGGTTGATGTTTTAAAACCGTTCTTTGAACTTTTTGACTCAAAATTGATTCCATACTTTAACGTCACACTGTGGAACATTCCAGGTAGAGCGATGACATCTCCATAGAAACAAGCAGGTGACGGACGCCCAAACAAAAAGTTACACAATGCATCTTTAACAGTTTTAAAGTTATCTTGACCTTTCCAACACCAGTATAGAACCGCACGGTAACTTAAAGAAATTCACGGTGGATGAGTGGCTAGCAAGAAGGTTCCAGGTTCGATTCCAAGGCCACCCTCTGTGGAATTTGCATGTTCTCCCTGTGTGTGGGTGGGTTTCCTCTGTCCTGTCCAACAAAATCACAAAGATGTGTCCTAATCTACCTATTATTTTGTATCAAAGAGTTTTATTTCATCATTGTGTTATCAAAATTGTTAGAATGTATCGATGTTATTCCTTGGAGTTTGAAATGTTGGAATTGTCTAGGCAGGTCTGTGGGAGAGGGAGCAGCTCTGTGTTGCGTAATGAGCGTGTGCCTGCAGCCGACAGCTCTTTAAAGGCACTTCCCTCTTCTGCCGTCACCTCCAACTAAACAAACACGCTCGATCTGCTCACACACACACATGCACACACGTGTTAGTGTACACACATATTGGAGAGTCTCCAGAAATTCTTATGGGCGTGATTGACAGCTGGGTTAACCAATCAGAGAAACAGATGATTTTGCCAAAACAAACATGGTGGTTTATAAGTGAAAAAAACAAACAAACCTGCAGATGACTAAAAAACAGCATAGAATTCTGCAAAATCGACACGCAAGATGAGAAAGATGAAAAGAAAGAAAAATAAATATAATGCTATTTTCTGATCTATGTTATAATGTTGTTTCCTTATCGCAAACAGACCTGGAGTTGTGTTTTGTTTCATTCACACATGTTTAACACACAGACCCTCCATATTTAGGCTGAGTTCTTCTCTCAAACAGAAAACACTCTGTTATATCTTGTGATGTCACATAGTGCTAATACAATATAGGAAATGCACCACTGTGTTTTTAAACTCTGTACACGTTCACTAGATCATTTGGATGATTTCAGCTCTGGAATTACCCATTTCTACTGAACTAAAAGTAAAAGGAGCTGTTAACTTCTTGAAAACTACCACTACATTACATCACAAGGTGGAACAGAGCATTTTGAGCTTTGGAGATGTAGACATAATGCACACTTTACCACTTGGTAAAGTGTCCCCCTCTCTACATCCACAGACAAACTCACTGGTTATTGTTCATTTACAAACGTTTAATTGGTAGGATCACTCCTGCACATCCACAGCTCCAGACGCACTCTGTGCTCCAACAGACACATGGCCCTGGTAGTTCCTAAAGCCCACAGCTTTGAGCGGCTCCTCATTTCAGTTCTGCAGCAAGTGACTGGAACCATCTTCAACAGACTTTAAAACTTAGATCGTTTAAACCTCTGTCAACTTTTAAAAACTCCATCCAGAGTATTTTAAAGAATCATTACACATGCTTTTAACACGTATATATCTTTAATTTGCAAATGTTTCACTGTCTCACGTCTCTAGTCACTGTTTCATATAGTTATAGTTGATGTGTGAGTGTGTTCTGTTTGTGCTTCTGTTTAATTCTGCCTCTTAGCCAGGTCAGCATTGCAAATAAGAAGGTGTTCTCAACTGACTTACCTGGTAAAGTATTGAGCAAATAAAATAAAATAATAAACCAGGATTACTCAAACATGTGTGAATGAAACAAAACACAATGTTTTTAATGAGGTAACAACATTATAACATAGATTAAAGATATTATATTATAATATACTCAAAAATATTACTCAAAATTGACTCTTGTGAGCTTTAAGTCATGTTATAATGTTGTTACCTCATCAAAAGTTCTGTTTTGTTTCATTCACACATGTTTAAGTCATCTTGGTTTATTAGTCTGTCCACATCTCCAAAACTCAAAATGCTCTGTTCCACCTTGTGATGACATGAAGCGGTAGTTTTCAAGTTAACAGCTACTTTTTACCTTTAGTTCAGTAAAGTTGAGCTGAAATTATCCAAACGATTCTAGTGAAGGTGCATGGTGTATGTTTAAAAATGCAGAGGAGCACTTCCTATATTCAAATCCAAATCCACTTTTATTTCTATAGCACATTTTACAAACAAAGTTTCCAAAGTGCTGCACAGAGATCATAAAATGAAGACCACAAAAAGATAAAATTTGGTCACACCAATCCTAAAACAATAAAACCAATAAAAGCAAAAAAAAAAAAATCATAAAACAGCAGTAAATAGTGGTGTTAAAAGCCAGAGAATAAAAGTGGGTTTTAAGATGAGACTTAAAACACTCCACTGTGGGGAGCAGAGTGTTCCAGAGTTTGGGGTTGGCCACAGAGAAGGCCCTGTCCCCTCTGGTTTTAAGTCTCGTCTCGGCATCATGAGCTGGAGCTGGCCCTTGGACCTCAAATTGTGCGCTGGGGAGTAAATTTGGATGAGGTCTGAGACTTATTATGGGGCCAATCCATGCAAAGCTTTAAAAACAAACAATAAAATCTTAAAATCAACTGTAAAACAAACTTTAAGCCAGCGCAACTACACTAAAATCTGGGTTATTAACATATCAGATCAGAAAATAGTGTAATACGGGTTCCATTTTGTGTAATGTAGAACCTTTAATCCCAAAGAAAATTCAAGTTCAGAGAGGCTGCTGTGATTGGATGATTGTGTGTTTCTAGTATTCCACACCTTCCTGCATTTGAAGCACAGAAAGTAGGAGAGACCGGCCCACCAGGCAACACCGTAAATAAATTAAAGCATTTTCCTTCGCCAGTCGAAAACCAGAAGCTTTCACGTTAACTCGATGTTCTTGACTTTCTTCTTCTACTGCCGTTTTAACTCCTAACAGGCTGCGCGAGTCTTTCCCCAAACACAAAACATATCTGACCACATGAGAGGGCGCCACATCAGGCCCTCATGTTTGTTTCATCAAAAATAATTACGTTAACGTGCCCACCGCTCGTATTTTTCATCCTCTTTCAAACTCCGCTGCAGCTTTTCAAAATAAAACACAGATCTTCAAAATAAAACACAGGAATGTGCAGGAAGCCGGGTTAATAAACACAGGAATAAATAATGTTTACGACGGCAGATCTGAAGCTCGACTGTAAACTATAAGATTTGTGTGATTACTTCCTGGTGTGAATGCCTGATCCCGCTCACCTCCGCACTCGCTACGAATCTACAGGATCAACAGTTTTACAAATAAGGCTTGCATTACGCTGGTGACTGTTTATATTTCCTGTTTACATGGCCATCGCTGAGTCCGTCTGCACCTCTTCCATCACGGTGGGGTCTGCTAACAAGGTGATGGGCTTTGGTTTCCATAACGCTGAAGGAAGTTCCTAATTTGGGGATTTTATGTGTGAATGGAAATAAAACTGATTTTGATTATGATGTTGAAATATTGAAACTGGCAAATTTCACATTCCAGATTTGACCTTCTGAATTGTTTGCAATGGATTTTAAAGCTACAATTGCCAAAACACTGGACTTACAATGTACTTATGATGGACCTTTCCAAACAGTTTAAAAGGTCCCATATTATGCAAAATTTACTTTTGAGAGCTTTTATAAGCCATATAACATTGTTGTTACTTCCTCAAAAACATACTTGGAGTTGTATTTTATTAGTTATTTTTATCAGACCAAGAGTTTGTTTTCATACCCAACAGTTTTGACTGCTCACTAGCAGTCTTCTTCAGAGTGGTCTCGTGATGTCCAGTCAGCTGATTAAAAGAGGTTTTGGCACTGTTTTCCTACCGGTGGAGGCAGGACGACAGCGTCATCTTCACTCCAACTTCCTCAGGACAGTATCCTAGGTGTGTGAGAGTAAAAGGGCCCCCTCATCCTGGTTTATAGTCCTGTGGCACCTGGGAAACTCTCCTGAGGAAGTCGGACAGCAGATGGCACTGCTGTTTTGTTTGATTCACACATGCTTGTGTAATAATTTATTATTAGTCTGTCTACATCTTCAAAGCTCAAAATTCTTTGTATTAACAGCTGCTGTACATTTTCAACTGTACCTTTTCAACTTTGTGTAATAGAAATGGGAAATTTCAGCACTGAAATTATCTGAATATTGCAATGAAGGTGTATGGAGTTTAAAAACACACAGGAGCACTTCCTGTATTACCACATGACATCAGAAGGTGAAAGTGTTTTCAGTTTGAGTGAAGAACTCAGCCTAAATATGCAGGTACTGTGTGCTATGTGTGAATGAGCACATTCTACAGAGGAACCACTGAGAGCATCCTTTCCAGCTGTATCAGTATGTGGAGCAAAGCTGCACTGACCACAACAGGAGAGTCCTGCAGTCCTGCATAGTAAACACAGCCTGGACAATCACTGGTGTACCACTCCTCTCCCTGCAAGACACAAGACACAAGACACAAGACACACCACCTGCCTCACCGGTAAAGTCACCCTGTACACAATCTGTTCAGCCTCCTGCCCTCTGGAGATACAGGAGCTTCTGTTCCTTCACCAGTAGACTCACTAAAGCGTCATCCACCAGACTGTTAGGATGCTGAACTCTCTCTCCTCTAACCACCAGTCTGCCAGGAAGCTAGGAATCTGTGTCTCCCTAAAGAAGAACTTTTTCCTTTTATTTTACTATTACTATTACTATTACTTTTAGAAGATTGAACGTGAGAAAATCATTTAAATTATTTTTATATGTTCATATGAAAATTTGACAACTGAATTTGAATTGCATTGAATGAAACAAAACATAACCCCAGGTATGTTTGTGATGAGGAAACTACATTATAATCAGAAAATAGTGTAATATGGGCCCTATAAAGTTAACTAGTTCTGTTTTTCACTTTAAAAAATGAGGCACAGCGTGTTCAAGGAGGTTTATTTCCCTCCAGATACTCAAACATTCTGTTAAACTGCAAGCACGCACTGCAAAAACTCAAATCTAGCCAAGTGAAGATGACTTGAATCAAGAAAGTTTTATTATGATTTGAGTAAATTTCACGTGACAATAAAACGATCTACTAGTGGAACTTTTTGTACTTAAAATATGAAAATATATCTTGCTCATATTTTCATCACATCAATAAGAAACAAAAAGAAAGTTGAATCTACTCAAATAAAGTAACATATTCTTAATGTAAGTAATTTAAACTTACCTAGCCGTTGCTTTTTGCAGTGTGTATACCTCTCCACATCTTCCCTGTGTTTTGGAGTTCGTGTTTTGTCCCTGTGGGCTGCAGTAAGCACAGGGTTAGGTCAGGTTAGGGTTGGGCAAGACATAAGGACAAATGACTAAATGAGCTCTTTCTTCTTTGGGTTTGGAGCGCCTTCGTGTTTGGAGTTTATGTCCCAGGACCAGAGAGCAGAGGAGTGGAGGAGGCAGAGCCAGCTCCTCTCTCTGCTCTGTGTGCTCTTGGGCAACGCATTGGTTTACACAGGTTTGAAAATGGATCAGGATTACATATGGGTTTACACTAATACAGCTTGTCTTTTTCAGATTTATTTTTTATTTTTTTGTAGTTTTCAGTTTGATCTGTAAATGTGCATGTTGGAGACTGGTCAATTCTGGCTTTACTTTATCAACTGAACACATTTTTATTGGATTTTTAAGAGCAGTTTTAGTTGCTTAACTGTGATTTGAAGGTGCATGTATTTTTTTTTATTATTCATTTTTGCTTGTCTTCTTTTCTATGACTGTTGGCAGTAAATGTCTTCCTTGCATTTATTTAAAACCAAAAAATAAACAAACAAAATAAATACTGTTATGATCTGTATAAGCTTTAGGGAAGGGCTTGTGGCCTCTGTGCTCCTCTCTATGTTATTAGGTTCTTTTTTCAGACCAAGAGTTTGTTTTCATACATGACAGTTTGAACTGCTCACTATTTCTCTTCCTCAGAGTGAGTGGGCATGTTTCCGTATTCCCACCGGACTATAAACCGGGATGAGGGGGCTTTTGACTCTCACACACCTGGGATACTGTCCTGAGGAAGTGGGACTGCAGATGGCGCTGTCGTTCTGCCTCCACCGGTAGGAAGACAGCGCCCAAACCAGTGTAAATCAGCTGACAACATCATGTGACCACTCTGAGGAAGACCTCAGGGAGCAATTGAAACAGGTATGAAAACAAACTCTTCTCTTTCTGTTCGCCCTCACAGCTTTTGCCCCACCCAGAATTGATGGGTGGGTCCGTTGTATCCAACGCCCCCTGGCTGCAGGATCTTGAGGCTGCCCTGTCTATATTTTGGGGTCAACTAATATTAGTATATTAGTATAAGTTTCCAGATTCTATATAGTCAGTTGTAAAAAGATAGCTTTGTCAGATTCCAGATAGTTAATTGTAAAAAAAGATAATTATGTCACAGATAATGACCTCAACACCAAACTGGTCAGCTTAGCTTTGTGGTGCATTTTTATTTTATTTTTTGTATGAAAAGCGCTCTATAAATAAAGTTTGATTGATTGAAATGCTTAGTATGAAAAAAGAACCTAATAACATAAATGATCTGAAGACAAAATGAACCTCATTGGACTATTGTACTCCTCTCCTGTACAGTCCATCCCACCTGCACCCTGCCACTGCTGTGGCTCTGCCCGCTGCTCCGCCTCCCTTTCGGGTGTGTCCATAAAGCCCGCCGCCAACAATCAACAATCCTGCTGGGCTGCTCACACTGCACATACACTGCTTTTATTCGCATAACATACACCACACTACACACACACTACATTAGACATGTCAAACTCAGGCCCAGGGGCCAAATTTGGCCCGCGATATAATTATATTTGGCCTACAAGATCATATCAAATATATATTAGAGCTGGCCCAACGGCAACAAATAGGCTATAGAGACATTGTTTATTTAAAATTGTGTTATTATTTTATATTCTGCTTGTTCTGGATTCAATGTTTAAACAAAGCTATTATTAAACTTTTATTTTAATAAGGAAAAGTTACATATCTCGAAAGAAGAGAAAACATGCAGATGTTGTTGTAAATTTTCAATAAATATTTAGTTTGGCCCTTGACTTTTTAAGTTTTTAATTTTGGTCCTCTGTGAATTTGAATTTGACACCCCTCCTCTACATACTGACAACCTCATACATTTGCTTTTATAAAGATTATTTAGTTATCTTCATTTGTTAAATTTGCATCTTCCTTTTTTGTTGTATACCTGAGCCTAGCAATACAAACTGAAACGTTTGTATTGTCAGTGGGCTTGCCTCTCCTCAGACCTGACCTATAACTTGGACTGGTGGTGTCATCTGCTTGTCTCCATATAGTCAGATAAGTATAAAGCCATACTGTGGAACATTCCAGGAAAAATTGTAACGTCTCGACAATAAACAGGTAGTGAACCTTCCAGAAAAGTTGGGCAGCAAATTTACAAAAGAGCCATACCCGATTATCTCCCATGCATTTGAGCAAAGTTTGTCTTGCCCCAGTACAGATGTATTGTACAAAGAGGTACTGAGGTCAAAATAACTCTTGCTCCTAATTATATAGCGTTTTATTTTTCGAGTGATCAGGAAATGAGCAGTTAGCATGCTAGTTGTTGTTAGCTGCAAAACGTGTGATGGCAAAACTCCACTCTGACCTCTGTAACTTGTGAAATGTACTTATAAAGTCATCGTGGTGAATAATTAGGATGCTTTGAATACATATGGTGAGTGTGGAATAACTTTGGATGACTGCAAACCATTAAAAATTACAGTAGAAAGTAATAAGTATAAAAAAAAAAACTTTATGATTTGGAAGATTTTTTGCTGCTGTGGCTTTTTCTATGCTTAGTCCACAAGACCAAATCCATGAATGTAAATGTAAATGTTCAACTTACCTCAACATAAACCAGCTGTGACCCCTATTTTTAAGCTCTCTTTCTTATTCAAACTCTTTTCCAGCTCTTGTTTCTCCACTGGGACCGGGACCGTGCATTTGAAGCCCTCAGAGATGTAACCGAACACTGTAGCGGGGGGTAGGACCAGAACCAGGCTCCAGAAATAAGCCCTGCATGGTCCGGCCTCCAAACCCAGCCTGGATGTGGTGAAGATGTCAAATTACTTAAGGAAACTGCACAGACCTCAAGAGGCTGAGAGCGGAGGAAAGAGAGGAGAGGTGCTTTTCTGTAGGCTACAAAACACCAACATACATACTTGTGTCGAGAATTTGCCAGAGAATCAAAATCCAACTGTAATGAAGAGTTTTGTCTACTTAAAGGTCCCATATGACACTATTTTCAGATCTTTTATAATGTTTCCTCAACAAAAACAGAACTGAAGTTGTGTTTTGTTTCATTCACACATATTGCTTTTATGCACAAACTCTGCATATTTATCTTGAATTTTCTCAAAAATGGAAAACTGTTCCACCTTGTGATGTCATTTGGTAATACAGGAAGTGATCCATTATGTTTTTAAACTTTGCATATCTTCACTGGAATCATTTGGATGATTTCAGTCCTGGAATTTCCAAAATCTGTTGAACTAAAGGTAAAAGGTTGCTGTTAACAAGGTGGAATAGAGCATTTTGATCTTTACAAATGTAGACACTAGGGGTGTAATGGTTCACAAAAATCACGATTTTGTACAAACCTCGGTTTTGAAGTAACGGTTCAGTTCATTTTTGGTACACTATGGGAACAAAATGCAAAACCATTTTTTTGGGGGGTTTATTTGTGTTTTTATTAAACCATGAATTTGTTTTAACATTATACAAATGGGAAAATAAAATAAATGCAAAGTGCTGCTTGGTAATACTAATAAGTTAAATAAAATATTCTCAAATAAGCAACAAATGTATGAAATATTATAAAAAATAAATTCCTTGTAAACAAGACTTTTCAAAAAGTAAAACGCATTTCCAGCATAAACAGTTCCAGCATTGAAGTTTTACTCAATCTTCATATTTTTGGCCCGAAAAAAATAAATTGTCCACATTATCTGCAGTAAGTGCAGATCTGCTGCAGCTATGGGGAGGTGGAGATTTAGTGCCGGTGAAAGGCAAAAGTGACGACCGGGCACGACCGTAGTTTCGCAAGAATTCACATGGTTCGGAGGGACATAGTCAAGGCGGGGGGGGGCAATTGTTGTCAAAATGGCTGCCCTAACTATAAAGCGCTGGAAGAAACACTGCCAGACCACGTGAATATTGAAGAGCCGAGCCTCCGTGTAGTTGCACATGTAGTGGTGGAATGTAAACACACACAAGTTACGCAAACTCACTTGTGCACAGACCTGCATTGAACCAAACGTCCCGTACCGAAACGGTTCGGCATGAATACATGTACCGTTACACCCCTAGCAGACACAGTAATAATGCAGGATTACTCAAACATGTGTGAATGAAACAACAACAAACACAACTCCAAGTCTGTTTTTGAGGAGGTAAAAACATTGTAACATGGCTTAAAGCTCACAAGAGTCGATTTTGCATAATATAAGACCTTTAAACCAGTTTGGTTAGGACTACTTTATAGCTGGATGATTTTATTGTGCATGTGGTGGGCTGAGAAAGTGGAATGCAGCATACAAACTGCCTGGAATCGAACCTGGAACCTTCTTGCATTGCTGCCAAAAGATGATCTAGCTTCCTACCTATCTTTTTTTTGTGCCAAGGTGCCACTGAAAAAAACAACTACAGACTCCTTTTACAACATTGAGGAGATAATTTGACTTTGACCAAATGTGAAACCATGCCTGTCCTGCCCTCTTTAAGCAGCTGTGTTATACTGTGATCTGCTATACTGTTGCTGTGAGAGATCTATGGAGTTTGTGGACTTGGACTTGATGGTCTTGAGGTTTCCTGAGGTTGAACTTGTGGAACAGGAAGAGCTGAGGACCTGGCCCACCACAGCTCCACTTCAGAGCTCATATTGGGGAAACACGGCGGCCGCAAATGATTTAGGTCAGATCAAGAAGGACACTGCACTTCCTCTCTGGGGTCTGAGAAGTTGAATAATGATATTGTAAAATGACTTTTCCATCTTCTCACAGTTTGTCATAGTTTGTATCAAGCTACAAGTCATAATGGACATATATATACGGGAGGAAGAACAGGACAAATGGAAATGTGAGTATAAAACCTCTATGACAGACTGGGGAGAGCAGATGGGGTTTCAAATATGTGGGGTGAGTTTAGCATTGTCCAGCATACAGTATATACTATATTGATACTTTGCAGTGACATTACATTGTGGGTGTTCTACGTGTATGTGTGTGGCGAATTTGTTCAAGCAGTTACCATGATGACATGATGATTAACACAGCAAACACTGTCAACATAGTTTTAAGGTAGTGTGAAAAGTCACAAAAAATACAAAATGACATTAAACTCATCCATCTCCACGTACACAGGCAGGCATCGTCCAGGTCAAGTCATTTTTTATGCATTTTTGTGGAGACAGTTTCACAATTTAAAGCCATACTGTGGAATATTCCAAGCAAAGAACATCTCCATGGAGAACAGAGAAATTATGTAGACTTTTTTAAAAGAGCCATTAAACACCCTCCTGAAGCATTACTCCTCTCCTATGCAAAATCTGAAAAATCCTCTCTGGGTGGTGCCCGGTGAGTTGAGGGGCGTGGGGTGGGGTGTGGGGTGGGCTCTGGCGCGATGATTGACAGCTGACTGACAGCGACAACAATCCAACATGGCGCGGACCGGTGCGCTCTGGAAACAGAGCGAACAGTTGTGCTCGGATCACGCCGTTTCCCTTTTCTCCAGACATGGCGAGACATAGCGGTGACCGGCGGTGCCAGGTCAGCGTGGGGCTGAGAGGGGCTCCGCACGTCCCGTCCGTAGATGCCAATGGCTGTGCTCATCACATCATAACCTGCATCCAAAACCCAGGCGAGCGTGTGCACAGAGTGCTGTCTCGTGTGTCACGTGATTGCTTTGACCAATCAGAACGAGAGGAGCTAGAGCGAAACAGAGAGACAACTGAAGGATTTTGAGCTGAGAAAAAGTTTATGATCTAAAATTAGGTAAAAACCACAAAATACAACATTTTTGAAAGTTGTAGTTGCCCTGTCAGCTAAACACGAGCAGTTTGTGATAACATTGCGCTCTATGAGAAAAAATCCCCAGGGGATTTTTTTCCACTGTTGTACCAGTGAGTGTCAACTGGAGGCAGCTACAAGTAGCAACACCCTATCCAGTTATTTTAATAGATCCAAGCCTGCATCTGACTCACTGGCGGTCATTAGTCCAACCCAAAAATTCAAATGCACTACCCATTAGTTGATCCTAAAGAGGCCGTTTTGACCCAAAAAGTCAGATTTATTTATTTATTATTATTATTTTTTTTAAATATGCACTAAAACACCAAAATCAGGCCAAGGATAGGTATAGATTTCAATTTTAGATCCATTTACACAGCTGATCAGTAGAAAAAAACGCATTTGGTGTTTAGTGGCCTTTTAAAGATGATAACAAAAAATGCTAGATTTGCCTAAAACAACATATTAACATGTTTTATAAGATTCACTTTAATATTTTGGCTCTCTGAGTCTCCCCTAACACTACTGCACATCGAATCAAGCTTGTGAAGTTACTGTGTACAGTTTTGTATCATGTTTTTGTATATTCATGAAGGAATGTGTGGGAGCATGGGTGGTGTAGGCTTGTGAGCGGAGCTTCGGACAGAATCTTACAGTTAACTAGGGTTCGAGTAAAGCACAGGAGGGATCATTAAATACTCAAACATACATGGATGACATCTTAGACCTCTTCAAGCATGTTTCTGGATGAGGGAACACTGTTATAACATGATACAAAGCTAAAAACACTTCAGTAAACCTTTAGAAATGTCAACAGTGCAAGAACACAGAATCGTCCCTATGAAAATCTACACCATACACGGCTCACCTCATCTATATTTAAATCTCCCGTAGTAGTCGTGCTCCTCCTCTTCACCTTTCCTATAGACACACTGTGTATTTAGCCTTGGTCCTCTTCCTCTGGGTGTGTGAAAAAGGGATACCAGGATAGCAACAGCGGACACTTAGCAACCACATAATTGTTAGTGAGGATCAAACTTCAATCAAACACATCCCAGCTGCTTCTGCTCGCCTTTTCTCCCATGATGCCTTGGTGTCAGACGTTTTCCCATAATGCCATACTGCTTTGCTATAGGTTTGTTATAGTGAAGTTGTAAGCATTTATTCAGTGATAGTTACATGTATTCAGTTATTTTACATTCAATTCTGGAGTTGTGTTTTGTTTCATTCATGTTTAACACACAAACTCTGCATATTTAGGCTGAATTTTCACTCAAACGGGAAACATTTTCTTCCACCTTGTGATGTCATGTCGTAATTCAGGAAGCTCCACTGTGTTTTTAAACTCCATACACCTTCACTAGAATCATTTGGATAATTTCAACCCTGGGATTGCCGATCTCTACCTAACAAAAGTTAAAAGGTCGCAGCTTCATGACATGACAAGGTGGAACAGAGCATTTTGAGCTTTGGAGACGTAGACAAAAGATTACTCAAAGATGTGTGAATGAAACAAAACCCAACTCCAGGTCTGTTTTTGAGGAGATAACACTATTATAACGTGGCTTAAAGCTCACAAGAGTCTGTTTGATGTTGAGGTCAAATCCTGTTACACCAACATGGCCTTGTATTTTTATGTAACCACTACATTGTCCATTCATCACATGTGCCTTTGAAAGCCCTGTATTACACAAAATGAATCTTGTGAGGTTTACATCATATTAAAATGTTGTTACCTCATCAAAAACATACCTGGAGTTTTCAGTTTAACAGCTATTTTTTACCTTTTAGTTTGGCAGAGATCGGCAATTCCAGAGTTGAACTTATCCAAACAATCCTAGCGAAGGTGTATGGAGTTTAAAAACACAATGAAGCACTTCTTCCTGTATTACTGAGTTGTTTTTTTTTCCATTTGAGAATAGAACTCGGCCTAAAAATGCAGAGTTAAGCCCAGTTTATGGTCATGCGTCGAATCGTCTGCATCACGACACAGAGAGTCTGCATCGACCGGCGTACAGCTCAGAAATTTTCTAAAAACGCATCAAACCAACATAGATAGCAAGGGGAAGCGACGCAGACAATAAGAGCTGTGATTGGTCCTCTCTACCACCGCTGTACATACATTTCCGGTACTCCTCTTTCCCGCTTCATTTTGTATACGCGAACACCATTTTAATAGCCTGATTCATCAGTCGGTTTCACTTTGTGGAAACCGTCTGACCTCGCAGCATTAGGATTCATTGCTCGAAGGTAGGCAGGTATTAAATTTAATGAATCGCTGCTATTTGGTCGTGATGTATGTAATGCGCCGCTAACGAGGCTAACTGGTATATTAATCTTTTAAGGGCAGTAATGTCTTTCCCTTGATAAAATTCACTAAACATTCTCTTTGTTCCTACTTTAAATCCTCGATCTCGGGAATCGTTGCCAACACAGAATGTATGGCTCTTCGCTGATTGGCTGGTGCTCAGACTTGCACTTCCAGGGTTCTTGCAAACCGTCTAGTGTATTCTGATTCCTGACACGGTCGCTGGAGAGAAATGAAATTGAGCGGAAGCACTAGGTGGCGCCAGCCTGGCTACATTTTAAAATCCTCCTCCGAAGAACATGGATGAACTAGAGGAACATCTGACTGACAAGATGAAGAAGTATGATCACCTCTTCAATTCCTCTTCCAAAAACTATTAAGACAGCCAAATGACAAGTAATTCATGGAGGGAGATCGGCAAAAACTGCGCTGGTGACATTCCACCAATGAGTTCATGCGATTTCGCGTCCCATAGCGTTGTGGTGGTGAATTACTTTGTGGCACATAGACCTCGACGCAGATCAAATAATAAGGCGATGGCAGCAGTGACGCAGAACCATAATTCGGCCTTTAGTGTGTTAGATGTGTGGATGAAACAAAACACAACTCCAGGTATGTTTGTGATGAGGAAACAACATTATAACGAAGATCAGAAAATGGCATAAAATTGCGCTTTCAGTTATACATACAGTAGATTTTCTGTGTAATTTGTATATTTTATCTCTTTACTTTTATAATTTGGGTAGCTTTAAGTCTTCCCAGGCATTGACAACAGGAAAAGGAGTGAGCTACAGTAGATCAAACTCTTCAGCTATTCCCTTGACACATTGTGAAAATCCAAGGACACTGTTGTTGATTTTACAGTATAGCGGCTCCTTCCTGGACAATTATGTAACACAAGAAAAGAGTTTTATTCACAGTAACTTTGTTTTGACCTCAGCACTGTACGACACACACAGCTCAAGGCACTTCCTGTTGAGCTGTTTCCATGGCGACCCATTCAGAAGTTCAGTCCTGAAGCACGAGAAACTAGCACACTGTTTTGAAATATGTGAGGAATTATACAATGAAATGTCTATGATCGCAAATGACTTTTTAATGCGTTTTGTGTGTTTAAATTAGAATTGTGCATGTTTCTGTTTATCTCTCTGTGCTACATTTTCAAATAGTTGGCTTCTAAATAAAATATGCTATGGTAGAACACGATTTCAAACTAAGTAAAAAAAAAAAAGCATAATAAAGGCCTTGTATTCTGCAAAATTGACTCTTGTGAGCTTAAAATCATGTTATAATGTTGTTACCTTCTCAGAAACATACTTGAAGTTATGTTTTGTCTCATTCACACATGTTTGAGTAAGTCGTTATTATTAGTCTGTCTACATCTCTGAAGCTCAAAATGCTCTGTACCACCTTGTGATGTCATAGTTGCAGTTTTCAAGTTAAAGGTACAGTCTGAAATTTTGGGCATAGGACCTCATTTCCTTGTAAGCCAGAGTGTTGGAGACATGTGGAGACACTTTTTAAAATATTCCATCCAGTCCTTGTATTTGCAGAGGTCGCTGGTGCTAGGCTAGTGCATGTCAATGGCCATAGTTAGCATGCGATTAAAAACAGTCTTACCCACTCCACAAAACACTCGAAACAAATCAGTATTTACACCAGACTGTCGTTGTAAATGTCTGTGTTAATAGAATAATGTCTGAAATAAAATTAACCTTGCATCTCATGAATCGTCACATGTCGAGTGACTATTTTCTCATATATCAGTCCGCCGCTGCCACGCTTTATGTCAGGAAGTACAACTCGCTGCTGCTACATAAATCCTTCAAATGCAAGGTTGGTTTTACTTCAAAAATTATTCTATCGACACAGACATTCACATGGACAGTCTGGCGTAATAACAGATTTGTTTCGGGTGTTTTGTGCAGTGGGTAAGTCTGTTTTTAGTGGCAGGATAACTATGGCCATTGACATGCACTAGCCTAGCACCAGCGACCTCTGCAAATACTTGAGGACTGGATGGAATATTTAGAAAAATGTCTCCACACGTCTCCAACACTCTGGCTCACTAGGAAGTGAGGCCCTATATCCCAAATTCCGGATTGTCCCTTTAACAGCTGCCTTTTACTTTTAGTTCTGTAGACGAGCAATTCCAAGGCTGAAATTATGAAGTACGAAAACTTTCAGAAATACTCATGTGTATAGAATAGAAATCCTTGCATATCTGGGAAATCCGTGCCTATTTGGCTGTAGCTGAGCATAAAATAAATGTTCTTAAACTCTCGAATGAGTCTATCAGAATATGAATTAAAAAGTTACAACAACAGGAATTACATTTTCATTTTGTGATTTCGGGATCAGTCTTCCAAATGATTCTAGTGAAGGTGTGTGGAGTTTGAAAACATAGTGGAGCACTTCCTGTATTACCACATGACATGAGGTGGAACAGAGTGTTTTCCGTTTTAGAGAAGAACTAATAAATATGCAGGATTTGTGTGTTAAACAGTTGAATGAAACAAAACTCAACTCCAGGTCTGTTTTTTGATGAAGAAACAACATTATAACATTGATCAGAAAGGACAGTGTTTGACTCGCATTTCTTAACGTGAACTCAAACAAAGGTGAGAAATCCGTTTTGAACCACAAGTGTGAATGGTCCAAGCCTCCTCCTAAGTTTTTTTCAGTGACCCCTTTAACCACATCCTGGCCTCGAAATGCTCCACCACATAATCTCCTCTTTGGACCAGAGGACTTCTCAGGCCAGAGACGAAACCACAAAATGTACGAGACCCCGGGGTGAGCTGCATCCACCACACTCGGATATGTGAGCAGATAAGATTTAGAATGTAAGTTCCTAGAAATGTTTTATGATTTGTGGAAACTAACATTTGCTCATCCACATTTCACTTTTGCTTGGCAGGAAGTAGACATATGAGTTGCACTATGTAACTTTTTGGATGGGGGTCTGTCACCTGCTTGTTTCTATGGAAATGTCATTGCTCTGCCTGGAATGTTCCACTGTATGCCATTAAACAACTCTACCTTACATTTAATACATTACAGATGGTTTTATTGCTCAAAAATACTTAGAAAACAGGCATTCTGACTGTGAGCGGTGTCGCCTCTCCACAGATCTGACCTGTAACTTGGTCTGGTTTGGTCTCCATGAAGATAGAAATGTTTAATATCATACTAGGAAACATTCTGGACAAAGCAATAACATCTCCATGGAGAAAAGCATTTGACAAAACCTCCACCAGAAAAGTTACACACTGCACCTCTTTTATTGTCCACCAACCGGGAAGTAAGGCTGGTGCGCTGTTAGCATGCTAGTTGTTGTTAGCATTATAGTGACTGCAAAACTGTGCACTTGATAGATGAGAAAATTGCTTAAAAGATCATTACTGTGGATAATTTGGATGCTTAAGAATACGTTTGGAAAGTGGATTGCTGCAAATAATGTTAAAGGGCCCATTTCATGCAAAATAACTCTTTTCACATTGTATCTTTTGCACATATACAAGCACAGTTTGGGTTTTGGAACATCCATTACACAATAGTTATGAAATGTTACTGATTTCTTGGAGGCAGTCACAGACCAGGAACTATGAAAGGCCGGCTATTGCTCATCCCCCCGCCTGTTCTGAGAAAGCACAGGCTCCGCCCTCCAAACGTGACGTAGGCTCTGAGTGAGCCGCCCTTCCTCCGCCCATCTCAGGGAGGGAGGGGGAGACAGACGTGCACCCTGATAGCGGCAGGAATAAACTTTTATTCATCATGGAGATACAGCGCGTTCAGCCGCATGTGTTGGACCCGGAATTGAACAGGACTTGGAGGTGCACGAAGCTCAAGCAAAACGTCGACATGAACTGAACATTACTGATTGGTAAAGTATTAATAAACACTAGTAGATAAACGTATTATATCGTTTACACTGCAGTGTAGAACAATTAGCTTATGCTGTCGCTTTTGTTTAGGTGTTCACGTGGGAATTGTCAGTCGATGCGAGGTGGAGGTGGAGGTGGGGCGGAGCCGGTGGAGTGGGGGAGCGGGGCGGGTGCGAAGCATTTTCTGCTACATCAAACGCGTCATAGGTGTAGCTGGCCACGTCATTCTTGTAGCAGCTTTAGTTCGATGTCACGTGGGAGGGTGGCAGAAATACGCTGCTATTTGTTTAAAAACTGCCAAATCAATATAAAAACCACTTCGGCGACATATACAAGGCCCACATATCACTCTTAGAAGGTAGAAAGCTCTGAAAAGTTTATTTTGTTGAAAATTAGGTCTAAATACAGTACAATATACTACAATACTACAATAACCAACAACATGATTAAATCCACTACCATTATTATTGCAATATCCTGACTGCTGTTTGCCAGAACCTCAAAAGGAATGAATCATCTCATAATGTCATTGAATCCTTATGCTGATCCCAAGCCAGGTAGGGCATCTGGTGTAAAAAATGTTGACTCAGTGCAGTGCTGGATCATTTATTCATATTATTCCATCTGTTTCTTTTATGTTGACGCAAAGCAAGTATGTGGCTATTACACCCGTGGATCATTATGTTGGAATTTGCATGTTTTAAATCACAGTATTAATCTAAAATGATTTAATAAAAGAAAAAGGTCTGCTGATTTCCGCATTACAAAACTGCAGTGCCCGATGGGAGAAAAGAGTCAACAAAGAGTCAGCACCTCGGATGGATAGCTGCAGATCACCAGCAAGATTTTTTCATTTATACCAAAATGACAACAACGCAACCCTACTGGATTCTACATGTATCACCAATTAAGAAAATAAAATTGGAGAAGGACGTAAGCAAAATAAAAGCAAAGTGAATACCGGTGTCAGTGAAAACAAAATGACAAAATGACATTTGAAAAAAAGCGATTTAAAGCGATTAAAGTTTACTCAAACATGCACAAATCACTCCAAATACAAGTTCAAGTGAGTAAATGTGGGAGGGGAAACAACTTTAAAGTTAAAAGCTCGATTTTGTGTAACTGATCCACTTTAATACTGAATATTAAGGCAGTAAAATATGACTTAAAGGTGCATTGTGTAACTTTTCTTGTGAAGGATCCGTCAAATGCTTTGGAAATGTTATTGCTTTGAAATGTTTCACAGTATGATATTAAACCTTTCTATCTTCATGGAAACCAAACCAGACCAAGTCACAGGTCAGATCTGTGAAGAGGCGACGCCGCTCACAGTCAGAACTCCAGATTTTTGAGGTATTTTTGAGCTATAAAACCACCTGTAACTGAATAAATGTAAAGAAGAGCTGTTTAATGTCATACAGTGGAACATTCCAGACAGCAAGGACATCTTTACAGAAACAAACAGGTGACGAACCCTCCACCAGAAAAGTTACACAATGCACCTTTAACATAAAAGTACATTTGAATACAGTGTAAGTTATTATCCTACACACTGTAAGCTAATTACTCAACATATACTTACTTAAGCAATTTCAGCCTATTATGTTTTATGTGATATTCGTTATGTTTTTATTACTTCCTTGGTATTTGTGATTCATTATTCAACCGCAAGAGCTATAGGAACAAAATTACACTTTTATTACACACTTATATTTAGTGGCTTTGTTTGTTCGTTTCGTTATTTTCTCGCCTTTTACGGCCTTATAATTAGAAAATTGTCTCCTCAAAGATTTTAATATGTGAGATTTCTTTACTGTAACCTTCACCGTGCATGTTTACTGTCCACATCTATGGAGCAATAAAGAAAAGCTGTACGTAAATAAGCAGTCAGTCGCCGTTTTAAGGGTCATATATAATCATGTAGCTCTCACCGCCCTTCATTGTATATTTTAGGATATATTATGGAGATGCGCTAAACACTGATTTAAAAAAAAAAAAAAAAAAGGGTCTGTATTACGCTATTTTCTGATCTATTGTATAATGTTGTTTCCTAATCACAAACAGACCTGGAGTTGTGTTTTGTTTCATTCACACATGTTGAACACACAAACCCTGCATATTTTGGTGTATACTGAGTTCTTCTCTCAAACTGGAAACACATACAGTGAGTGCTCCATTTTGTTTTTTAAAGTTCATTCACTAGAATCATTTGGATGATTTCAGCCCTGCATGTCTCTAGAGAACTAAAGGTAAAAGGCAGCTCTTAACTTGACAACTATCACTACATGACATCACAATATGGAGCATTTTGAGAAATGTAGATAAAACATTTGGAAATGTAGATAAAAATGATACATCATACTACTACTACTACTACTACTACTACTACTATATATTTTTTTTACTTTTACTTCATACTTACTACTTTTACTTTCATCGAAATATTTACGCAAAAGCATCTCAAAATGAAAAGTTATTCCTAATTACCGTATTTTTCAAACTATAAGGCACACTTAAAATCCTTATTTTTCTCAAAAATCGACTTTAAAATCTGGTGCGCTTTATGTATTAATTCTGGTTGTGCTTAGTGACCTCAAACTGATTTTATGTAGTACACTGTGCTCAAATATCTGTCAAAATGTTTTAGTAAGACTTTGGCAAGGTATCAGTCTCAAGTTTCATCCGTTTGTTTTGCTTAATGCAGACATATCAAACTCAAATATACAAATATGTATTAGAGCTGGCTATTATTAAATATTTATTTTAATAAGAAAAGATTTAACATTACATATCTCGAAAGAAGAGAAAACATGCAGATGTTGTTGAAATTTTTCAATAAATACTTAGTTTGGCCCATGACTTAGGCCTAGTTTTTAATTTTGGCCTCTGTGAATTTGAGTTTGACACCACTGTCTTAATTGTTTTATAATCTGGTGCGCCCTACAGTCTGAGAAATATGGTAAAGTATTTTGTCTTATGAAAGGTCCTATGTTATGCAAAATGCATTCTTCTCAGCTTTAATCCATTTTATAATGTTGTGACCTCCTCAAAAACAGACCTGGAGTTGTGTTTTGTTTCACTCACACATGTTTGGGCAATCCTTTATTATAAGTCTGTCTACATCTGTAATGCTCATAATGTTCAGTTCCACCTTGTGATGTCATGAAGCAAAGCAGTAGTTTTCAAGTTAACAGCTATTTTTTTACCCTTTAGTTCAGTAGAAATAGGCAATTCCAGGTCTGAAATGACTCAAATAATTGTAGTGAAGGTGTATAAAGTTTAAAAACACAAAAGAGCACTTATTGTATTGTGTGTTTTGTGTTTGAGAGAAGAACTCATCATAAATACTCAGAAAATAGCGTAATATGTTTACATTAAGTGTAGCTCTTTCCAGTGTGATGTTGAAACTCTTTTCTAGGCCCCTGCGGTTTCGCCTGTGACCTTTGACTTTTGTGAGCTCACGACACAGACTTCACAGGAAGCAGAGGTCAGTCAACAGGAACCTGCTACTGCTAACTCGCGCTAAAGCCAACACGGAACCTGGGTGCGAAATGCCCCGGTGACCTCCACGACCCCGGCCCCTCGCCCCCTCACGGCCCAGGTCAGAGCGCCGTCCACAGGTCCTCCCATACCCTCAGATCTGCTTCAGCCTCAATGATCCGTTGAAACTACATGCACAGAAGACTTTTTAGAATGGAGTTTGTTTAGCAGCGGTTGTCATAGTAACGCTCCCTGTCGCTGATTGGTTTCACTAAACACATGTATGTTAACAGGAAGACAGGTATGTTCACGATATGCAGAGGAAAACAAGACAGATGCTTGGGAAAAGACAACTGACGAAGCTGAAGGTTACACGCGCTAATAAAAAGACTGACCTGTTTGTATGATGTTACACAATCTGCCTACATGACTCGAGTGCTCATACAGGCCTGTTACTGTAAATAGTGAATCATACATTACCGCTCAAAAGTTTTAGAACACCACACCTTTTCCAGTTTTTTACTATTTACCATTTACTGTTGACCAAAATGTATTCTGAACTTTAGATTCTTGAAAGTGTCCACCTTTGGCAGATATAACAGCTGAACACACTTGTGGCTCGTTCTTTTTACAATAGAAATTAAATATTCTTCAGAAAGTTCTTCCCAAGTCTTTTGCAGAAGTTCCCATACATGTGTGGCACTTGTAGGTTGCTTCACTTTTCTGTTCAGTTCTTCCCAAAACCAGCTCAATGGGGTTTAAGTCTGGAGACTGTGCTAAACACGCCATGTTTTCAAGCTTCACCATCTTCTTCTTTTTTCCTGAGGTAGTTTTGGACTTGTGTTTCGTAACTTTGATTGTTTTTTTTTTTTAACCTCTGACTGTTCAGTTCTTACCTTTGTACCATTTCATACCCCTGATACCTCATTTCAGGCTACGTTTACACTGATGCAAATCACCGAATCACTGTATCACCATATCACCGTATCGGAAACGATTTGCATCCAGACACATTGTTTCTGTATCCGCAAGCCTTCCCTATCCACACAGCTTTGCAGATATTTGTTTACATTTTACAGAAACAAAACTTAAAACCACATTGCTAATTTGCATAAACTCACACGACTCAGTGGATTATATGTGTTCTTTCTGTGACAGAGGGGTGTTCTGCTGATAGTGAGTTTGTTCTGTACTTCTATCGTTGGAGATGGTTCATATTAAACTTTTCAGAGATTATACGTCTGCAGGTCACACACATAGACTGTATTTATGAATGGACATATATCTTAGCCTCTTAGCGTTTTGGTGGTGAATTACTTTGCGGCGCATAGACCTACATCAGCTTATCAGTGTTTTCAGGTGACCACACAGTGCCGGGTAAGATCAAATGAATTCAAATTCGGCACCAGATCTGGAGCCGTTTTCCATCAGTTTACTGTGAATGAACACTGCATCTGCAACGAAAACTACTCAAATACGTACTAGTGTGAATGGAGCCTCAGAATTGCAAGTTCCCGAGGAGCTAGGTATGTAACAATATCCAAATCTCTCAACGATATTTTCACGATGTACATCTCATGGTACGATATTTAATGCTATATTTGGGGATTCTCAAAATTGTGAATATATGCTTTTTTTTTCTTAAAATGCCTTGATAAGACTTAATCCAAAGAACTAAGGTTTAAAAGTACTTAGAACTGTTATTTCTTCTTGTAATTTGCACCAAAACAGATCAAAGTGTCATGGTTAACGTAGTTCTCTCTGTTTTTTAGCTATTGCTGCACCATAAGAATGAATTTAAGCAAAGAAACTCGTGATTCGATATATATTATGATGGCCCACGATATTATTGAGAAATTGCAACATTAAGCCTGGTGTCCACTGCAGGATATTAGAAGATTAATAGACGTCAATCTACTAAACACATTTGTATGATGGTGCACATGATCAGTCATGGATATGACTAAAGTTCAAGTTCCAGGCTGAGGCTAGTGCTACGTGCAGCTTTGTTTTCACATTTGTAAAAGTTTGTAAATACCACTCAACATTTTCCCCATGATCGTAAAAAGTTTTGTCGCAAATCTTGCAGTACAGAGGACAAACAGCTTTAGAAGAAGAGTTGGTCCTGGTTAGTTCTTGAGACGTTGAATCTTTAGGCAAGACACTTCACCGTGCCTTTTCTTTTCTATATTATCTGTGATTGCTGCATCCATGGGTCGTCAAACAAGACCTGAAAACCGACGTAAACTACTAACATGAGTTGCTCAATATTGAGTTGGTACTGAAGAAGAGGAAAAACAATGGTGTGGATCAGAGGCATTCGGAGCATTTGACTAAACAATGTGTGCGTGCTTGAGTTATGTAACGTTATGAGAGCAGCCGCGGGGACAGGGACAGGGACAGGGGCTCAATGATCAGATTGTCTTCTTGTACACTGCAGCTCTGTTCGACGGTGGCCATTTGCATTTGGGAACATTACGAAAGGAACGGATTCATCATTGCACAATACCTAAATTATACTCGGGCATGAATATTGTTACTTCAAGTTGATACTGCGAGAAGAATAAAAACAGCTAAAATACTGTAAATATTCTGGTAATCCCAACTTTGGCACAGACTTCATCACCTGCTTGTCTCTATGGAGTCGTTTTGCTTATAATGTTCCAGAGAATGGCATTAAACTTATCTCCATGGAGACAAGCAGAAGTGAAGTAATTGCCATGAAGAAGTAAATGCTTTTCAGTGAATGCTCATGGTACTTAACTGATCTATCTCGCGTTTATACAATTACGGGTGTTTCCATTGCTTAAAAATACCTTGAAAAATCTGCTTCTTACTTGAGTGGGATTGCCTCGCCACAGATCTGACCTGTAACTCTTCCTGGTGGCATGCTTGTCTCCATGGAGATAGATAAGTTTAATGCTATACCAAAGACTGGAAAAAGAAGCGGACTAAGTGAGCGTGAACCAATAGAAAAACGAAGCTCATCGAAGATCACTGTAGAACCAAAGTGGGTTAATACCCTAACATATTTATTTAGACCAAAATGAGGAGTCTGACAGCAGCAGCGACACATAGCAAAAAATGGAGTGTTAAAATTGACTCTCACAGAATTTATTTGAATATTTTCTCAGGGTTATTTATTATTTATTATTACCTATTACCTTATATTTTTGCTCTTTATCATATTTATTGTGGTGTGTGAGCTACTGTGTCCAAAAATAATTTTCCTTGTGGATCAATAAAGTTTGTTTGAGTCCAATTTGTTCTAGAGTTAATTTAACACTTTTGAAAATGTTAATTAAGTAACACTGGACCAATGTTTCTGTTTAACCCCGAAATCAAGAGTTATATTAACGTTTTGAGAGTAAATGGATAACAGTTTGTAGGGTTATCCTGATTTAGCTACAACACACAGAGATGTTTTATTTTTACACTTAATTTGAGTTCATTTAAGTACAAAATTGATTCAAAGTAGTCTTCTCTCGGGGAAGTTTGAAGTGGTGTGTGGGAGGTGCCGAATTAACACTAAGGGCTAAGAGAAGTTTGATTGATTGGTTTATCTATTTATTTTGGGCAAGTAAGAAATATACATTCTTTTACAATGGAACACATAACATCAATAAAATCATAGCGGAAATAACAACAACAACAAAAAAATAGATGAAAATAAAATAATAAAAAAATAAAGATGAAAACATTTGCCCAAAAAGGTGTGGGGAGAAGAAAATTTATTTAATCCCACCCCTTTTCCCTCTTCTAATCTAACACAATGAGCTTTCTTTAGAATTTTTTAGACATTTTACATTAAACTATATGAAGTATTTACAAGTGCGGACAAAGAGTCACTGTTATAGTTTGGTAACATAAATGTATTGCAATAATACAAGTTGAATTAACACTAGAGAAAGCTGAATTAACTGAATTAACTGAATTACAAATAACCCCAACTCGATCCCCCATTTAACTTTCAAATAGTTTAAATAACACCTCCAGTTTTTGCTGTGCAGACAGACGGTCAACAGTTTTTCAATAGAAGGTAAATTGGAGCTAAAATCAGTGGAGCCAGAAGCGCCCCCATGCTCATTTTCTGTTTGGATCGTGTCAGCTATGTCCATACTGTGGAGCATTTCAGGCAAAACAACTTCATGTCTGTGGAGAAATGTGACAGAGCAGACTTTTAAGATACGGGATAACTCCTCTTCTGTCAAATAAAACTCCAGAAAAGTCCTTTAAGTTCATTTACAGTGCCTTATATAATCATTCAACTCCTGAAATGGATAAAAGTTGGAGATGAGAAAAGCCTTGTTTTCCGTTTAGTACTATTCCAAGTATTTCCGAGGCTAAATTTGAGTCAGCGTTGGCCCGAGCTGGACGTGAATATATAAATGTTATTGTGGTTTAGGAGGAGGAAGTTTTGACAATGCTCTCTGAAGGAATGTACTACAGACTGCTCCAAAGGGGAGTGTCCAGAGCCACTGCCAAGACCCCTCTGTCCAGCTCCTCACAACACTAGGACGGAGGAACTCGGGAACTTTAACACTATTTAAAGGTTTTTCTGTCTCCATGGCGATGCTATTGTGAAGCTGTGAAGAGAAATGTTCCATACTATCATGTTAAACTTGTCAATGGTCATGAAAACAAGACAAATAGGAGGAGTGACATGCATGTATAAAGAAGTGGGAGAAGGAAAAAGAGTGTGACGTCATCCAGTCAAATGAAGCTCATCGAGGCAGGCAGTGGAAGGGGCGAATTTGGCGTGAAGTTGGCCCCCCATCAAACGCAAACCTACACTAAAACTATGTCCATTGTTGGTGCTTCGTTTGTGCCTCTTTGTGCTGCAAAAAGTTTTAATTTGTGTTGTTTTAGTTTTGGAGATAATAACAATTCTTTTATAGGTCAAATTGGGGTCAGCCAGCCCCCAGGAAGCTTCAAAATGGTCTAAAACGGCACAAAATGGTGTCATTCGTTTGTGCCGTTTTGTGCTGCAAAAAGTTTCATTTGTGCGATTATGATTCTTAAGATATTAGCAGTTTTATTTTGGGCTGATGACGTCATCCAGCCCCTCAAAATGTTACATACAGCTCAAAACAGGCAGAAAATTTTACGAAACGTTTGTATTTCATTTGTGCTGTTTTGTGCTGTGACAATTTTATTTATATTTATTTGTTAATTATTATTTTTACGGAAATTATATGACGTCGCTTTAGCAAAACTCTGAAAAATTAGAGCAGATAAACATGGAAAAGTCTGTATCAGTCTTTAGTAACTTGCTTTTGATCCATAATTTCTATAATAATACAGATTTTTCCACAACCTGAGATTATTTATCTTCACTAGTTTTGTGGAGTTTGAGCTGAGCTGAGTGGCAAATGATGTCATATAAATAAAATAATAATTACTAATTTTTAGAAATATACTTGCACAAATGAAAACTGTCACAGCACAAACGAAATAGTTTTTCAGTTTTCAGGTTTTTGAGGTTGTTTAACATTTTGAGGAGCTGGATGACGTCATAGGCCCAAAATAAAACTGCTAATATCTTAAGAACCATAATCGCACAAATGAAACTTTTTGCAGCATAAAACAGCACAAACGAAGCACAAACAAATGACTCCATTTTGTGCCGTTTTAGAGCATTTTGAAGCTTCCTCGGGGCTGGCTGACCCCAATTTGACCTATGAAAGAATTGTTAATATCTCAAAAACTAAAACAGCACAAATGAAACTTTTGCAGCACAAAACAGCACAAACGGAGCACAAACGATTGCCATAGTTTTAGTGTAGGTGTGTGGTTGACAGTGTTGGGGAGTAACAGATTACATGTACCGGAGTTATGTAATCAAATTATGAGTAACTGTATTCAGTTACAGTTACTGTTTCAGTGAGTGGTAATTGGATTACAGTTACTTTGTTGAAATAAATGGATTACAGGGCGGTGTTTTCCTGTTTTCACATTTTGGGCTATATCCCCCTTTTTTCTTTTTCTTTTTTTTTTCTCCTCGGTAATTCCACTCATTGCCGGACACTAAACCAGATCTAAACTAGATCTAAACCAGGACTAAACCAGGTCTAAACCAGGTCTAAACCAGGTCTGAAACAGGTCTAAACCAGGTCTAAACCAGGTCTGAAACAGGTCTAAACCAGGTCTAAACAGGTCTAAAGGTCTAAACAGGTCTAAACCAGGTCTAAACCAGGTCTAAACCAGGTCTGAAACAGGACTAAACCAGGTCTAAACCAGGTCTGAAACAGGACTAAACCAGGTCTAAACCAGGTCTGAAACAGGTCTAAACCAGGTCTAAACCAGGTCTAAATCAGGTCTGAACCAGGTCTAAACCAGGTCTGAAACAGGACTCAACCAGGTCTAAACCAGGTCTGAAACAGGACTAAACCAGGTCTAAACCAGGTCTGAAACAGGACTCAACCAGGTCTAAACCAGGTCTAAACTAGGTCTGAAACAGGACTAAACCAGGTCTAAACCAGGTCTGAAACAGGACTAAACCAGGTCTAAACCAGGTCTAAACTAGGTCTGAAACAGGTCTAAAACCAGGACTAAATCAGGACTAAAACCAGGTCTAAACTAAATCTAAACCAGGACTAAACCAGGACAAAACCAGGTCTAAAACCAGGTCTAAACCAGGTCTAAATCAGGTCTAAAGCAGGACTAAACCAGGTCTAAACTGGATCTAAACCAGGTCTAAACCAGGTCTAAAACAGGATTTAACAGGACTAAAGCATCCTGCGTGGACGTGTCTCCTCCTCTTCTATCAATAATATTTTTAATTTGGTTCAGTAAAGTCTGGGCTTTTTATTTTCTTTTATCAGACAAAACATCTTATGTGAAGATTTCCTAGTCTTTGTTTCTTTACAGCAAATCAAGTAATCCAAAGTATTCAGATTACGTTGCTCACCTAAAGTAACTCAATTGATTACGTTACAAACTACATTTTGGTGTATGTAATCTGTAATCTGTAGCGGAATACATTTTAAAAGTAACCTTCCCAACACTGGTGGTTGATGGGGGCCAACTTCACGCACGTACAAATTTGGAGCCAACTGATTTACGGACAAAACAGCGAAATAAATAAAAACACCAGAATCACGTAGAGCGGGTTAGTACAAACATTTTACAAACAAAATGACGAGCCTGAGAGAAGCAGTTACGTTTTTGACGGGCGATATTTTTTCAATACAAAGTGAATTGGAACCAGAGTTGATGGAGCCGGAAACGGGCCCATGCTCACTTCCTATTACGGAGAACATGGTTACATATCAGATCACAGGAAGAATGCATGTTTTTCAAAGTAGTTTTAAACAATAAAAAAATTCTAGTTGAGGGAAGAGATGCACTAAAAATTTCTCTGATCTGGCCAAGATTTTACAACTTAAAGGTTGTATAGAGGATTTTTTTAAGGGAAGAGAAATACAGTGACAGTCCTTGTGCGCGTTCAGAATTACTGTTGAAGTTTCCTGTCTAGAGGTAATTTAGTGACCGACGCGTCAGTTTTTAGACCCTTCGTCTGTTTCAGTTGCACCATCGGTGGAAGGAATCTCCAAGAATCACCTCAGTTTGTCTTCGCTCCTTTTCTCCTTCTCTTCTTCTTTCAGCGACCTCAAAAACGGACTTTCTTTTGCGGCGAACTGGTCGTGGATTCTCGTCCGCCATCGCGACAAACTTTGTGCGAAATGCGAGGAAGCGACAGTTCCTCTAAGCCTCTAAGAACCGCTGCATAAACCACATAATCCCCACGCGCCGACGACTCAGTTACACTAGGGAGTTTGATTGACAACCTAACAGCCAATAGAAAATGAGGGAGCCTCGTTTTCTATTGGCTGATGTTTATCTGTCCTCACTACGTCCACAGTTGATAGATTTTCATTCTTTTTTTTTTGGTCATCATAATTACAAAGCTGCTGCATCTCTGTAATGGTATTTTAAACTTTCATTGACAATTTGAAACAAAAAAAATCCCCCATACAACCTTTAAATCAGGTTATTCATCTTGTTTGTCTGAGACTGTTTAATTCTGGTTTATTTAAAAATAGAGGGTTCCCACGGTCATGGAAGTTTTGGAAAAGTCATGGAATTTTTGATCATTCTGTTAAGTTCTCACGAGGCTGTTATGATTATTTCTGAACGTGTGCGCCTTCTGTTTAAAAGAGACGACAATAAATGCACTGACGGTTTTTTGAATGTTAAAAAACTATAATAACAAACCATAAGGTGAGTGAAAGTGTTGACATTTCATATTTAGTCGTAAAAGTCTGATCAATTCTACACATGTAGGTGCCGTAAAATCATGGAAAATTCACTTTAGGTCCTGAAAAAGTCACGGAAAAGTTTTGAAATTTTGTCGGAACCCTGAAAATAACTTTTATGCCATTTTCAGATAGATTTAAGTGTTTATATCTTACATTTTGGCCAAGCTTTATTGCAGTGTGTTTAATGCCAAATTGTGGAACATTCCAGTTAAAGCGATTACATCTCTATGGAGACATAACGGACTCCCAACCAAAAGTTACACAGAAGTTCTAAAAGAGAAAGAGCTTTTTGAATCCAGACTCCGGTGTTTTATCGTCTGTGAGCCAGGAATTGCGCTGTTAGCATGCTTGATGGTCTTATTTACTGTCTGGTTATGAAAAGCGCAGATAAAGTTGTTGTGTTGAATCGTCAGGAGGCCCAGAAGGCGTCAGGTGAGTGAGTGAGGCTTTTGGGTCGGTTCTGATCTGGTAGAAGAACTTTAATCCTGTGGAAATGAGCTGGAGGTGAAACTTAACATGAGTTTAATTTGTGTTTTTCATCGGAGACGACGATCTGAAAGAATGCAACTGTTTCTGTGCACACGTCCAACACACTCGCACACCACAAACTCCAAACTCAAAACACACACGGACGGACGGAGAGAGAGAGGGAGGGGGGGAGAAAGAACGAAAGAAAGAGGGAGCGAGAGAGAGAAAGAGAAAAAGATAGATAGAGGGAGAATGACAGAAAGAGGGAGCGTGAGAGAGGGTGAGAGGGAGAGAGACAGGGAGAAAGAAAGAGGGACTGTAAGAGAGAAAGAGGGAGATAGATAGATAGATAGATAGATAGACAGTTGGAGGGAGGGAGGGAGAAAGAAAGAGGGAGTGAGAGAGAGAGAAAGGGAGATAGAAGGAGAAAAAAGAGGGGCCTTGAGAGAAAGAGGGAGAAAGCAAGAGAGAGAAAGATAGATAGATAGACAGACAGAGAAAGACAAAATGAGAGAAAGGAGATAGAGGGAGAAAGAAAGGACTGTGAGAGAAAGAGGGGGAAGAGAGATAGAGGGAGCGAGTGGGAGAGAGGGAGAAAGAGAGAGGGAGAGAGAAAGGAGAAAGGAAGAGAGACACAGGGAGAAAGAAAGAGGGACTGTGAGAGAGAGAGGGGTAGAGAGAAAGATAGAGGGAGAGAGGAGGAGAGAAAGAGGGAGAAAGAGCGCAAGAGAGAGACAAAAAAGAGAGAGAAAGAAAGAGAGAGAGAGAGAGGGAGGGGGGGAGAAAGAACGAAAGAAAGAGGGAGCGAGAGAGAGAAAGAGAGGGAGAGAGAAGAGAAAAAGATAGATAGAGGGAGAATGACAGAAAGAGGGAGTGTGAGAGAGGGTGAGAGGGAGAGAGACAGGGAGAAAGAAAGAGGGACTGTAAGAGAGAAAGAGGGAGATAGATAGATAGATAGACGGTTGGAGGGAGGGAGGGGAAGAAAGAAAGAGGGAGTGAGAGAGAGAGAAAGGGAGATGGAGAGAAGGAGAAAAAAAGAGGGGCCTTGAGAGAAAAAGAGGGAGAAAGCGAGAGAGAGAAAGATAGATAGATAGACAGACAGAGAAAGACAAAAGGAGAGAGAGGGAGAAAGAAAGGACTGTGAGAGAAAGAGGGGGAAAGAGAGATAGAGGGAGCGAGTGGAAGAGGGAGAGAGGAGAAAGAGAGAGGGAGAGAGAAAGGAGAAAGGGAGAGAGACACAGGGAGAAAGAGGGACTGTGAGAGAGAGAGGGGTAGAGAGAAAGATAGAGGGAGAGAGGAGGAGAGAAAGAGGGAGAAAGAGCGCAAGAGAGAGACAAAAAAGAGAGAGAAAGAAAGAGAGAGAGAGAGGGAGAATGACACAGGGAGAGAGAAAGAGAGAGAGAGAGAGAAAGACAGAAAGAGGGAGCATGAGAGAGAGAGGAGAGGGAGACAGGGAGAAGAGAAAGAGGGAGATAGACAGAGCTATAGATAGATAGATAGATAGATAGATAGATAGATAGATAGATAGATAGATAGATAGATAGAGGGAGAAAGAGGGAGCGTTAGAGGGGGGGAGAGAGAGGTAGAGGGAAAAAGAAAGAGGGAGTGAGAGAGAGAGAAAGAGAGGGAAAGAGAAAAAGGGAGGGAGAGAGAAAGTTACATAGAGAGAAGGAGAAAGAAAGAAAGAGGGGCCTTGAGAGAAAAAGAGGGAGAAAGCGCACGCGAGAGAGAAAGATAAATAGATAGACAGATAGACGGAGAAAGACAAAGGGAGAGAGAAAGGAGAGAGGGAGAAAGAAAGAGGGACTGTGAGAGAAAGAGGGGGAAAGAGAGATAGAGGGAGCGAGTGGGAGAGAGGGAGAAAGAGAGAAAGGAGAAAGGAAGAGAGACACAGGGAGAAAGAAAGAGGGACTGTGAGAGAGAGAGGGGTAGAGAGAAAGATAGAGGGAGAGAGGAGGAGAGAAAGAGGGAGAAAGAGCGCAAGAGAGAGACAAAAAAGAGAGAGAAAGAAAGAGAGAGAGAGAGGGAGAATGACACAGGGAGAGAGAAAGAGAGAGAGAGAGAGAAAGACAGAAAGAGGGAGCATGAGAGAGAGAGGAGAGGGAGAAAGAGAAGGAGAGAGAGACAGGGAGAAAGAAAGAGGGAGATAGACAGAGCTATAGATAGATAGATAGAAAGAGGGAGCGTTAGAGGGGGGGAGAGAGAGGTAGAGGGAAAAAGAAAGAGGGAGTGAGAGAGAGAGAAAGAGAGGGAAAGAGAAAAAGGGAGGGAGAGAGAAAGTTACATAGAGAGAGGGAGAAAGAAAGAGGGGCCTTGAGAGAAAAAGAGGGAGAAAGCGCACGCAAGAGAGAAAGATAAATAGATAGACAGATAGACGGAGAAAGACAAAGGGAGAGAGAAAGGAGAGAGGGAGAAAGAAAGAGGGACTGTGAGAGGAAGAGGGGGAAAGAGAGATAGAGGGAGAGAGAGAGGAGAGAAAGAGGGGGAAAGAGAGAGAGAGAGAGAGCGCAAGAGAGAGACAAAAAGAGAGAGAAAGAAAGAGGCAGAAAGAGAGAGAGAGAGAGAGCGCAAGAGAGAGACAAAGAGAGTGAGTGAGAGAGAGGGAGTAAGAGGGAGAGAGGGAGGAAGTATCAGACTACACGGGCAGAATACTTATCACGACTGAGGAGCAAAGAGCTGCCCATTAAGATTCCAGGCTTCCACTTCTCAACTTCCCCAATAAGAAAATAATGGCACGGCTCTGAGCCCCACAGAACAGGACCAGAGCGAAGCCGGACAGAGGCAAAGGTCACACACACACACACACACACACACCGACCGTTCACACACACCGACCGTTCACACACGCGGCTTTAGGATCTGACATGTACACGGCAAACGTCTGGACCAAAATCTACAACTTCAAACTGTGAAACGATGCAAAGAGATCAACAGCCAGACTTTTAAAACTTTCAACAAAATCAGATCTGCCCCAATGTTGATTGTGTTGCATTGTTAACACTACTACTACTACTACTACTACTACTACTACTACTACTACTACTACTACTACTACTACTACTACTACTACTACTACTACTACTACTACTACTACTACTACTACTACTACTACTACTACTACTACTACTACTACTACTACTACTACTACTACTACTACTACTACTACTACTACTACTACTACTACTACTACTACTACTACTACTACTACTACTACTACTACTACTACTACTACTACTACTACTACTACTACTACTACTACTACTACTACTACTACTACTACTACTACTGACTACTACTACTACTACTACTACTACTACTACTACTACTACTACTACTACTACTACTACTACTACTACTACTACGACTACTACTACTACTACTACTACTACTACTACTACTACTACTACTACTACTACTACTACTACTACTACTACTACTACTACTACTACTACTACTACTACTACTACTACTACTACTACTACTAGTACTACTACTACTACTACTACTACTACTACTACTACTACTACTACTACTACTACTACTACTACTACTACTACTACTACTACTACTACTACTACTACTACTACTACTACTACTACTACTACTACTACTACTACTACTACTACTACTACTACTACTACTACTACGCTACTACTACTACTACTACTACTACTACTACTACTACTACTACTACTACTACTACTAGTACTACTACTACTACTACTACTACTACTACTACTACTACTACTACTACTACTACTACTACTACTACTACTACTACTACTACTACTACTACTACACTACTACTACTACTACTACTACTACTACTACTACTACTACTACTACTACTACTACTACTACTACACTACTACTACTACTACTACTACTACTACTACTACTACTACTACTACTACTACTACTAGTACTACTACTACTACTACTACTACTACTACTACTACTACTACTACTACTACTACTACTACTACTACTACTACTACTACTACTACTACTACTACTACTACTAGTACTACTACTACTACTACTACTACTACTACTACTACTACTACTACTACTACTACTACTACTACTACTACTACTACTACTACTACTAGTAGTAGTACACTACCACTACTACTACTACTATTAGTACCACTACTACTACCACTACTACCACCACTACTACTACTATTACTACTACTATTACTACTACTACTACCACTACCGCTACCAGTACTACTACTACTACTACTACTACTACTACTACTACTACTACTACTACTACTACTACTACTACTACTACCACTACTACTACAACTATACTACCACGACTACTACTACTACTACCATATGGACAGACCATGCATGTCTCTGATTGGCTATAATCCACCTGTCAATCAGATTCACCCGCGACCTGACTCACATCGTAGTAAAGTATTGAAAAAGTGTGTATTCTGGATAATTTGGTAATAATTATAAGGTACTTTTATACACTCTTATACTTTAGACCCGCCCACACTTTATCACTCATTTGTTTCTTTGTGTAATTTTTTTGTTTGTTTTGGGGTCCCTCGCCTGCTTGTTTCTATGGAAATGTCACTGCTCTGCCTGAAATGTTCCAGAGTGTGACTTTAAACAGCTCTACTTTACATGTATTCAATTACAAGTGGTTTTATTGCTCAAAAATACCTAGAAAAACATTCATCTTTCAACTGATTGCAATCAAATTTAGGATTGAATAATGGAACTTTTGCTTATTTATACTGACAGTGGAGATGGTGAACTTTGTGGTAGTTTCCATGTGGATAAAAAAAAAAAAAAGCAACAACAACAACAACAACAGACAAACATTTAAAGGGTCCATATTACACTATTTTCTGATCTATGTTCTAATGTTTCCTCATCACAAACAGACCTGGAGTTGTGTTTTGTCTCATTCACACATGTTTAACACACAAACCTTGCAATTTTAGGCTGAGTTCTTCTCTCAAACTGAAAACACTCTGTCCCACCTCCAACTGTGATGTCACTAGATAATACAGGAAGTGCTCCACTGTTTTAAAACTCCATACACCTTCACTGGAATCACTGGGTAATTTCATATGCCAGATCACATGTATGCCAATCTCTACTTGACAAAGCTGTTAAACTGAGCACTTTGAGCATTGGAGATGTAGACAGACTAAAGGCCGTCACATACTACAGGATTTTTCAGTCTTAAACTTTAAATGTCTGATTGCAAAGTCTGCAGCGGGATATGTCTGCGGACCACAGGATATAAAGTTGTGAGCGTGATCGTGTCAGCTGTTTCCTGTCTACATTAAAACCACTCGCTTTGAGACTCTTAAGTGTTCAAAAGATCGGAGCTCTGCACTTCTAGTTTAGATACAAGTCAAAACTGTGTTATTATTATGTGTGAAATGTGATGCAAAATTTCAGATACATGTTTTAATGTACAGAATGTTGGTGGTAAAGTACACAGAAAGTAGAGTCATTATTGCGAATCTGCAGCCTTCACCTCAATCCGTGCGCTGTGTGGATGTAAACAAACACATGAGAGGAACTACTCTCACCTTTTTACTTTCTAAGAATGCCTCAAACTGGATTAATAGTGCAGTTTTGTGGACTGGATGTCATTATTTGCAGAGGACAATTTCTATAGATAATGTGGATGAGATGCTGCACTTTAAATTTACCACTTTACAAGACGTGAGGAATCGCCTCATTATTTTTGCTATGTCTAAAGTTGATATGTTGCGCCTCTGTGTCCATCACTTCACCTGCCCCAGACGCTCTGTTTTATTAGCTGTTGCTGTGGTTCTGGTTCTGATCTGACAGAGCAGCTCAGAGTCACACTGACACCACACACACGAGGAGCACAGCAGCTTCAAAGTCACACACAAAGACACAAAGTCGGGTCATGACTCCCCAAACTCGGAGAGAAGGAAATCGCAGCCAAAATCAGGCATATTCTTCTGTAGTATGTGGTAGGACTGAACGATCTTTTGTTTTGGACAGAAAATCGCGATCTCAGACAACATAATTTATAAAACTATAAGTGCTGATTTTTTCAGCACTTATAGTTTATGCAAATGAGCCATGCGGTTTTAAATTTCATTTCTGTAATACGTAAAAAACTGTGCACAAAGCTGCATTAAACACACTATTACTTAATGTATACTGAAAGAAAGAAAGGAAAGCAGAGGACAGAGAATGTATGTAGAGCGATGGTAGAGAGGATCAATCACAGCCCTTATTGTCTGCGTAAACTGGGCTTCACGGTCCAGCGTCAAATCATCGGTGCAGCACTCTGGGATGATGTAAGTTTCTGTGATGTTTGCAAATGTTCATGTGCACTGAAACTTGATTTGAAAAAAAAAATAAAAAATCGTGGATGGAATTTAAATCGCAGTATCTGCCAGAAAAGAAATCACAATTCAATTTTTAGTCTGATTCATCAGCTGGATTCACTTTGTAGAAAACGTCTGACCTTGCAGTGTTAGAATTTGTTCGCTCAATGGTAGGTGGGTACTTTTTTTTATTTAACCAATCGCTGCTGTTTGGTCGTGACATACGTAATGCGCCACTAATGGGGTTAACTGGTATATTAAGCTTTTCCCAAATCTCGTAGGAAGAAGGGCAGTAACGTCCCACTGATAAAATTCACCGAGCATACTGTTTGTTCGGGCTTTAAATCCTCGATCTCGGGAATCGTTGGCAACACAGAATGTATGACTCTTCGCAGATGGGCTGGTGCCTGGCCTTGCACTTTCGAGGTTTTTGTGAACCGTCTAGTGTATTCCGCTTCTTGATCTAGTCGCTGGAGAGAAATTAAATTGAGCGGAGGCACTAGGTTGAAACAAAACACAACTCCAGGTCTGTTTTTGAGGAGGTAACAACATTCTAACATGACTTAAAGCTCAGTCAGTCACTTTTGTGTAATATAGGACATTTAACAATAAAATTCAACATCACCCAAACCCTATCCACATTTTTGTCTACATGTTTCACTGGGCCTCTTCAGCAGCGCACATCCGCCCGGTGCAGCCCTGCCCTCCCATGCGTGCTGGTGCATTGTGGTCCACCGCGGCGCTCCGTGGAGGGAGGGGGGACCCGGGGCTGCCAGTGCCTGGTGATAAGGCTCTCCCTCGGGGGAAGCGGTGCAGGACAGTGGCCCTTTGTCCTGGAGCATTACTTGGTCCCGTGCCAGTGGTCCCAGTCAAAGCCCTGCGATGCTTGGCTTGCTCCTGCCACTCCGGTGAGGGTGTGGAGGCCCCTGGTACATAGGCCCCTGCTCTGGTTGACTGAAATCTGGAACCTAAAATCACACCTATATAATCTCTGCTTTCTCCCCCACCTGCTTTTTTCATGCATCTGCTGCAGACTGAGAGGGTCAAGTGTGTAATTACATGCAGAAATTACTTTGGAAAAAAAAAAAAAAAAGCTTCCGTTGCTTTCTGAAAGTTGTATTCAAGTATTTTTAGTGCCTAGCTCAACCAGAAGGGCCTATTATGCTATTTTCTGTTGTTTCTTTATCACAAACAGACCTGGAGTTGTGTTTTGTTTCATTCACACATGTTTAACACACAGATCCTGCAGGCTGAGTTCTTCTCTTAAATGAAAAACACTTTGTTCCACCAAGTAATAGAGGAGGAAGTGCTCCGCTGTGTTTTTAAACTCCACACACTTGAATCATTTGGATAATTTTTGCTTTGGAATTGCCAATCTCTACTCATCTAAAGGTTAAAATGAGCTGTTAACTTGAAAACTACCATTGCATGACATCAGAAGGTGGAACAGAGCATTTTGAGCTTTGGAGATATAAACACATTAATCAAAACGGGGTCAAATGTGTGGATGAAACAAAACACAACTCCATGTACTGAAAAAAGAACTTGTAAGATTTAAAATCCTCGTTACAATTACACGAGAAGTTTTTATGTAAATTTTACTGCTGTATTATCAGTCAGTCTGTATTATCAGTCTGTATTATCATCAATTTACTTAGTAGTAGTTAGTAGTAGTAGTAGTAGTAGTAGTAGTAGTATTAAGTAAAATGTACTTACCACCACGATTAATAGTCATGAATTTGAGTAATTGTTATTGATTTTTTTTAAAGTTAGAAGTCATATATGTAAATAAATTAAGTAAAATATATAAAATGTTATATAAATAATTAATTAAAGAAATTATGGTACTTCAAAAAGTCCAGCCTTTGTCCCACTTGTTGGCTTGAGTATACGTTAACACTTTCTGACTTTAGATGCTTTAAGGTCCCCCTCAGTAAATAGACTAGTCTGTAGATGCAAAGGACTGAAATGGATCCATTGTAAGATGAAAACCAAACTATGCTATTGTCAAAGTAGCTGTACTGAACTTGTGTGAATCATTAACTGTCGTGCTCACGTACATTTGCACTTTATTACTGTAAAAAACACTGAAAAAGCTACATGTATGAACAAAGTGCAAATTGTGACATTGTGGTTTTGTCTTGGAACTTGACATTGCTCACACATGTTCTTTTGGTGCTCACTTTTATTCTTTAATTAACTGCATTGCTGTAATGGAATAATTAAGTAAATGGTCACGGTAAATGATCATACTTTTATACAGCGCTTTTCCACCTTCAAGATACTCAAAGAGCTTTACAACAAGAAACCACTCACACATTCACACACATTCATACACCAGTGTACGCAAACACTGGGGGCAAGGTGGGTTAAGTGTCTTGCCCAAGGACACAACGACAGCATTCATTTGTGGGAGCTAGAATCGCACTGCCAACCTGTGGGTCAGTGGATCAGACGCTCAACCAATGAGCGTCAGATCAACCAATTTTTTTTATTTTTTTATTTTTTTTATTGAGAGTGGGATTCAAACAACCACTTTTACCAACTGAGCTAAATTTTATATTTGTAGTATTTACTGAGGTATAATAGGCGAGTTTCATTGTTGACAAAAGCGCGCGTTGCATGCTGGGAATTATTTTGGTCGGCGGCAATAAACACTAATTCAACATGACGGACGGAGTGAGAAAGGATGTAAAGTGTATTGATCCCGGTTATTTATCCACTATAACGGCAGAGGACCCAAGACGATTTGACCAGAAATTGGTCATAAGCATCGACGCCAAATCACCCTTTTCAACCCCGACAGAGCCTGGACCAAACCAAATTTCTGGTCAGAATTGCCAACTACCTGGACAAATATTCACTTCGGCAATATCCACAATGACTTGTTGGAAACTCCTGGGCCATTCACAGCAGAAAAGATGAAAGCCTCCAAGAGTCTTGATGTGTTGTTGAACTTGTTGGAGTCCACAGTTTGCTAGGATCTTCTACGTTTGCTCTGCGATTGTTTGAAAGCCATTTAATTCACCGTTAGCGGTTCTTTTCACTCGGAATACGAAAAAGACATTTTCCTTCTTCCGTGCTTCTATTTGTGCATCCGATAATGCAGCAGGAATTTACCATTATCGGGGATAAATACGCGAGGTTACGCACTGTGTTTGACCGTTATCGTGTTTCTTGCCTCCGACCAAAATATTTCCCAGCATGCAACACGGGCTTTTAATAACAATGACGTCAGCTGTAACTCGCCTATAAATAAGTAACTTTTATTTATACATTTTTTGTTTGACACTTGAAATGACTTAGTTGCATTAAGTTACATTAATATTATGCAAATGCTACCACTTTTCCTTTGATAAATATTACCAATTATATTACCAATATCACCAACAGTAAACGTGTGCATAAAGGCTGACACATCACAATCTAAAAATACATGTATTAAAAAAAAAATCTTATTAACTTGAAATAGATGCCCGAAGGTGTTGCAAATGTGGTCTCCAAGTTCAGGGACTTATTTAGAAGGACTTTGGTGTTACTTAGTATTTTTGGGTTTGTGAGTAGCGACTAAACCCCTTAAAACATATTAGTGATTCTATAGTAGAAGTTACTCATTAAACACAAACTACTTCAACTACATGAGTAAAATAAGTAGATTTTGTCCATTTTCTATTAAATAAGTTGTAGTTTTCACAGAATGTTATTTCAGTGTAAAAATGGTCAAAGTTGATCTACTATATTTTATTCCCCCTAGAAGTGATTTTTTTTTTCAGTGTATATTTTTGTGGAGGTAACAAGAGTACATTTTGTGTCACACAGGACCTTTAATCTTGTACCAGCTTTTTACCGTGCGTAAATGATAGTAAAATACTTATGATGGACTTTGGATCAGATAAGCATATTCCTGCTCACGCACACACACACACACACACACACACACACACACACAGGAGCACACACAGACATGACAGAGAGAGAGAGAGAGACAGAGAGAGAGAGAGAGAGAGAGAGAGAGAGAGAGAGAGAGAGAGAGAGAGACTGGAGGAGAGAGAGAGAGAGAGAGAGAAAGATAAAGCAGACAGAGGAAGAGGAAGAGAGAGAAAGAGAGAGGAGTGAGGCAGAGAGAGTGAAAGAGAGGGAGGGAGAGAGAGGAAAGGAGAGAGAGGGAAATAGAGGGAGAGAAGGAGTGAGAGAGAGAGGGAGGGGAAGGGAGAGAAGGGGTGAGAGTGGAAGAGAACTAGAGAGAGGAAAGGAGAGAGAGTGAAAGAGATTGAGAGAGGGAGAGAAGGAGTGAGAGGGAATGAGAGAGAGGGAAAGACAGGGAGAGAGAGAGAGAGAGAAAAGAGAGAGGGAGAAAGGGAAGAAGAGGGAGGGGAAGGGAAGGGAGAGAAAGGGTGAGAGTGGGAGAAAAGTAGAGAGAGAAAGAGAGAGAAGTAATGAAAGAAAGAGTAAAACAATTGGGCTGAGGGGGAGGTAGAAAGAGAGACAGAGAGAGAAGAAGAGAACAGAGAGTGGGTGAAGGAAAGAAAGAGAGAGAAACAGTTGGGTGGGAGGTGAGGTAGAGAGAGAAAGACAGAGAGACAGAGAGAGAGGCGGTTAAAGCTGGAAAGAATGAAAGAGTTGGGGAGGTAGAGAAAGAGAGAAACTGTAGATTAGGAATAGTTTATTTGTTTTTTTGTTGTTGTTGTTTTTCAGACAATATAAGAAACGACCTTGACATTTTTCCACTGAAACTTCTGTCGACGGAGACTCACATTTGTGTTTGCTTTTGCTTTGCTTCATTTAGTTTCACCTGTATTTGAACCTGTGTGTGTGTGTGTGTGTGTGTGTGTGTGTATGTGTGTGTGCGAGCGCTCTGGTGTCACTTCTCGTCCATGTGATGTCAGGATGTCCTATTTAAACAGTGAGCAGCTCCTGTCCCACACAGACATGTCCTATTGTCTCTGTGATCACAAGAGTCTGGCTGAGTCACTGTCACTGTGTAAGCACAATGTGAAGAGGAACTCTGCATGTGACGTCATGTTCTCTTGAAGTAACCCGCTGGATGTCTACTGGTCTGGAGGCACGTTGGCAGAGTGGTTAGCTTTGGGCGTATTACTCAGCTTGCAATCATGTCCGAGAATATGCAAGAAAAGTGTGAATTTGCAGTGTAACCATAAACGAAACATAAGAACTTCTCCACAGTATACACAGTTTCAATGTACACTATATAACATTATCCACACCTTCTGTTTGCATGGAGATGCTAAAAGTCTGCCACTTGTTCTTTCACACTGACAGCAGTTGGTGCACCAAACGTTCCATTTGAACCAAAAGCTCTTAGTTCTGTTAGTTTTCGTTGGTGTGAAAGCATCAATCTTACTCGGATCTGCACTAAATCAAACAGACCGAGACCTTAAAAAAAGACATGGTCTCAGTCCACTTGACTCCGCACCAAATGCCAAAGTCTGGTGCAAGTCCAAACCACAGACAATAGAAACAAACTAGTAAACAAACTATTCAAAATGTATCATGGGAGGGCAAGCTTGGACTCCCGAATTGAGTGCACCAACCCGCCCCAGTCCTCAATTTGCACCGTCCCGTATTGAGTACGTGGGGTGTGAAGGAGGCTGGGGTTGGCTCTGGACGCCTGCCTCGCGGCTGGAGGTCGTTAGGTTTGCTTCCGGCTTCCACTTGAGGGGGATAGGGACTGGCCTGCACCCTCTGTACCCTGTGGAGGCGCTCCATGGGAAGACCACCAGGCGAGATGGTACGTCTCCGCTTTGCTTCCGACAGGTCTGACGTGCGGGAATGCCTCAGCATCAGGAATGCCTCAGCGTCCCCGAGTCGAACCTGCTGTTGAACCCACTGTGTGCAGGAGCCTTATATGTCATTCAGACCATTATTGGTTGGTTTGCAAATGTGAAATAACCACCCTGGAATCTATATGCTACATAACAACTTAAAGGTTGTATAGAGGATTTTTTTAAGGGAAGAGAAATACAGTGACAGTCCTTGTGCGCGTTCAGAATTACTGTTGAAGTTTCCTGTCTAGAGGTAATTTAGTGACCGACGCGTCAGTTTTTAGACCCTTCGTCTGTTTCAGTTGCACCATCGGTGGAAGGAATCTCCAAGAATCACCTCAGTTTGTCTTCGCTCCTTTTCTCCTTCTCTTCTTCTTTCAGCGACCTCAAAAACGGACTTTCTTTTGCGGCGAACTGGTCGTGGATTCTCGTCCGCCATCGCGACAAACTTTGTGCGAAATGCGAGGAAGCGACAGTTCCTCTAAGCCTCTAAGAACCGCTGCATAAACCACATAATCCCCACGCGCCGACGACTCAGTTACACTAGGGAGTTTGATTGACAACCTAACAGCCAATAGAAAATGAGGGAGCCTCGTTTTCTATTGGCTGATGTTTATCTGTCCTCACTACGTCCACAGTTGATAGATTTTCATTCTTTTTTTTTTGGTCATCATAATTACAAAGCTGCTGCGTCTCTGTAATGGTATTTTAAACTTTCATTGACAATTTGAAACAAAAAAATCCTCCATACAACCTTTAACATTATGACAAGGCAAGGCAAGTTTATTTGTATAACACAATTCGTACACAAAGTAATTCAAAGTGCTTTACAAAATAAGAACATTATAACATAATTTTATTGCCTGGTGCAGAGCAAATAATCAAACTAGCGGTGTGAAAGTACCCTTAAATTAAAAAGAGCGCTCCACAAACACGAGGAGAATCGTATGAGATTGTAAATGTTATGATTCTGAGCATAAAGAGCCACACCACCACAAGCTAAAAGTTGTTTCCTGTCTAGAGTTAAATGACTTGCATGTGTAAGTGTGTTATTATTATTTGTGAAATGCTTTTAATGCACAGAAGTTTGGCGATAAAGTACACAGAAAGTAGCATCTTGACTTCACCTGTCTCCTCGCTGTGTGGATGTAAACAAACACATGAGGAACTACTCTCACCTTTTTACTTTTAAAGAGCACTTCAGACTGGATTAACTGTGCTGTTTTGTGGACTTGGTGTCATTATGCACTATTTCCTGAGTTTGCATCTTGTGCCTCAACGTGTCCATCACTTGTCTGCCCCTGTGCTCTGTTTTATTGACCTTTGCCCTGGTGATGATTGGTAGTTATGGTCTGACAGAGCAGCTCAGGGTCGCACTAATCACACAGGAGGATTCAAAATTGTATTAAAAAAAATCCAAGGACGACATAGATCATAATTTTACATTTTGTTCATTGTAAACCACAACTACAACATACAAGTGGGTGGAGATTGACGAGAGGAAAAAACAGTTTTCTGAGCAGTCAAGTCTCAAATGCAGGATAATGTCAGATTATGAACCAGTCTATTTACAACTCTGAGTGAGGCGACCATTATTACTCTGGTTTAAAGGACACATATTACAGTATTTTCTGATCTACGTCCTAATGTTGTTTCCTCATCACAAACAGACCTGTAATTGTGTTTTGTTTCATTCACATCTTTAACACACAAACCTTGCTTATTTGGGCTTTAGGAGTTCTTCTCACAGAGAGAAAACACTCTCTTCCACCTTGTGATGTCATGTGGTAATACAGGAAGTGTTCTGCTCCATACACCTTCACTAGAATCAGTTGGATGAGTTCAGCTCTAGAATCTCTATGAACAAAAGGTAAAAGATTTTTCAGTTAACTTGAAAACTAAAACTACATGACATCACAAGGTGGAACAGAACATTTTGAACTTTGGAGACTTGCAGGGTGTCCCAAAGAATTTGACATAATTTGTTGAAATAACCTAAAATTTTCACAGAATGTATAGAAACATATCAAGATTATATATTTAATATTTTATAGTTGTTCTGTTTTCAGGTTGAGCCATTCACTCCCAAAGAGAAGTTATTTTGCATCTTGGAATCTGCAAAAGACTGTGCAGCCTTCAATGCAAAATTTGGAAAACCTTCACCAACTGGCAATCAAATTTGAAGGAAAGCTGATTATGCAAGGCTAAAGGATCTGTTACGCCAAACCATCATTCAAGGAATCTGAGTTTTCAAACTTGTTCTCCTTACGGACTTTTGGGGCTTCGCAAGAGTTTTTCACGAACTGCTTGACCTTCTCTTCTGATGTTGACGATGGTCTACCAGATCCTTTAGCCCTGTACAAGCAGCCTTCCTCTTAAAATTTTTGGAACCAAATCCAAATTTGTTTAGCCTGATTCATCTGCCGGTTTCACTTCGCAGAAACCGTCTGACCTTGCAGTGTTAGAATTCTTTCACTCGATGGTAACCAATCGCTGCAATTTCGTCATGATGTATGTAATGAGCCGCTAACGGGGCTAACTAGTATATTAGGTTTTCCCAAATCCTGTAGGAAGAAGAGCAATAACGTTTTTTCGACTTGATAAAATTCAACAAACGTCCTCTTTATTCTGGCTTTAAATCCACGATCTCTGGAATTGTTGACAACACAGAATATATGGCTTGGCTGGTGCCTGAACTTCCACTTCCAGGGTTTTTGCGAACCGTCTAGTGCATTTTGATTTCTGACCTAGTCACTGGAGAGAAATGAAATTGAGCGGAGGCACTAGGTGGCTCCAGCCTGGCTAAAAAAAATTTGCCAGTTGATGAAGTTTTTCCAAATTTTGTATTGAAGGTTGCACAGTCTTGGGTGAGTGTGTGTGAGCAGATTCCAAGACGCAAAAGGACTTCTCTTTGGAAGTGAACGGCTCAACCTGAAAACAGAACAAAAAACATTAAATATAAAATCTTGATCTGTTTCGATGCATTCTGTGAAGAGTTGAGTTATTTCAACAAGAATTGCCAAAATTATATAAATTTTTTGGGACACCTTGTACACAGACAAATAATAAAAGATTACTCAACTCCAGGTATGTTTTGATGAGGAAACAACATCATAACATGACTTAAAGCTCACAGAAGACAATTGTGTGTAATATAGAAGCTTTTAATTTTACTTTAATCATTTCTTCCAATTCTGTACCTTGAATATTTGTAAGTACACATTATTAGCCCATTGATTCCCGCTTCTGTATCACTTCTCCCACACGTTTAAGTCCAGCGCAGGATTACAGCTCAAACCTGCTCTAAGAGTCTTACATGTAACCCAACCTCATTCTGTGTGTTCCTACGTCCACCTCAGAGTTATTTTACCACCGCTATTACGAGTCAGATCCCCAAAGTGTCCCATATAATATCTTTAAGTAAGTACAAAAACACGGGGAGAGGGAAATGGTTGAGAAAATAAAGCGAAGTAAAGCGGGGGGCTGTGAGCGGTGCGTGGTTTGGGGATGGGGTGGGATGAGGGGGGGTTAGGATCAGGACTTTTGGGGTTGAGTACTTGACCAGATGTTAAAAATGGCTTTAGCAATATGTCATCTAAACAGCAAACTGTGGTGGGATTTCCAGAGGCTAAGTCCAAGCACATAACTGGAGAAGGTCGAAATGAGCGAGGATTCAGAGGCCAGCTGAGAGGAAGCGTCATTCTGCTGGTGTTTCTCCTCAGAGCATTAGAAGAAAATGGATTGAGACTGAGACAAAATGTTGCTGTAAGGAAGCAACTACGGGCTGCTACTTCTTAAATGCTTTCAAATGGTTTTAATTAAAGGTGCACTGTACGTAACTTTTTGGTTGGGGGTCCACCAGCTTCTTGTTGCTATGGATATGTCATTGCTCTGCCTAGAACGTTCCACGGTATGACAATAAACAGATTTACCTTACATTTATTCAATTACATGTCATTTTAAAGCCTCTCCACAGATCTTACCTGTAACTGGGTTTGATCAACATGAAAATAGGAAGGTTTAATACCATACTCTGTGTAGCAGGGTGGTCTATTGTCCACCCAATTTAGTGGTTGAAGAGGTGAGAGGGCACCTATAAAACGAGGGTCTGTAACGAGGCTTGCCCTGGCATAAAGCTGGGTGATTGCGTATCCAGTTGCGTACTTTGTTGACGTATGGTTCTAGCGGGGTTAGCCACACTGCGGCGGTATCAATTGTTGTTCTTTGTTAAGCTCTGTTCATGCTATGTCTTAATTGTGATATTTGCTGGAGAGTAAGATGATGGTGTCTAGTTTGGCTGGATGACTGGCTTCTGAAGTTTGCGCTCTACAAAGCATAATGTGGTATTTGTATTTGTTTTACCCATGTACTCCTCAAAACCTGTCTGATGTTTAAGTAAACAGTTTATAAATTCTTTGGTTTTAGCTTGTACCGGGCCTCCCCTTCTGTACCCCGTGGTTCTTCTGCGCCAGTTGCAAACTGTGATTGACAGACTGCTCCTCGGACCGTGTGCACGAGGTCCAGCTGACAGTCTAAAGGTCCGTTCCGACCAGAGTGTCAAAAAATGCCCTTGACACCTCTATTTGGACACCTTTGCATTTAAGTTTAGACGCTCCTGATGTCTTGGACACCGTGAAGAAACCGGAGAAAAGTGTGTCTGGTACCCAGTCCCGGTCTTTTCTCGAAACGATGATCAGATCAGATGATCAGATTGAGAGAGACTTTAGTGTTTTTATTATTACATAAAGCCATCAGCGGTGGCGATCAGCTCAACGGCTGCGGCGTTTATATGTATACTCCACTAATGACACTGGTTCAGTTCTGGTCTAGTCCTGGTTTAGTCCAGGTCTGGTCCTGGTTTGGTCCTGGTCTAGTCCTGGTTTAGCCATGGTCCGGTCCTGGTCTAGTCCTGGTTTAGTCCGGTCCTGGTCTAGTCCTGCTCTAGTCCAGGTCCTGGTCCTGGTCCAGTCCTGGTCTAGTCCTGGTTTAGCCCGGTCCTGGTCTAATCCTGGTTTAGTCCTGGTCTGGTTCTGGTCTAGTCCTGGTTTAGCCCGGTCCTGGTCTAGTCCTGGTTTAGTCCTGGTCCGGTCCTGGTCTACTCCTGGTTTAGTCCGGTCCTGGTCTAGTCCTGCTCTAGTCCTGGTCTAGTCTAGGTCCTGTCCTGGTCCAGTCCTGGTCTACTCCTGGTTTAGTCCGGTCCTGGTCTAGTCCTGCTCTAGTCCTGGTCTAGTCCAGGTCCTGTCCTGATCCAGTCCTGGTCTAGTCCTGGTTTAGCCCGGTCCTGGTCTAGTCCTGGTTTAGTTCTGGTCCGGTTCCGTATATATTTATCCTCCGCCAATGTTTGTGACTCTCGCTCCGGTTCTTGGGTCTTTCTCTTTCTTCTCCCTGATTGGTTGACACGGCGCGTCCGATGCGAAAAGTTCAGCATTTTCAACTTCTGACGCTGACGCCTTGGATGCACCGCAAAAACGCAGGACGCCCTAGACGCGCGTCCACATAGACTTTGCAAATAAACTGGCCATTTAACGCTCTGGTCTGAACGGGCCGTTACAGAAGTGATCTGGGCTATTAACCCCGCACACAGGCACAGCTAGGACGCCTGCGGTTTAGATTATGTGAAATGTTTAAATGATGCTGCTCAATGTAATAGTACTTAACTTATATTTTCTTAGTCTGTGTCCTGTCCAATTCAGTCCAACAAATCTGTGGGTCCTATTTAAAGCACATGGTTAAAATCCCTGGGTCCCTGAACACTTCTTCAGGGTGGTGTTGTTGACAATGTGAGAGCTTTGGGGTTAGTTGATGATGAGCCTGATCCATAAACTACAGTACCGCTCTCTATGCCACATTTGCAACATTCCAGGCAAAGCAATAACATCTCCATGGAGAAAAACATTTGACAGGCCCTCCACCAGAAAAGTTACACAATGCACGTTTAAATTTTAGTTATCAGTACTTTACTTAAGGAGATTTAAAAGTGTATACATTTTACTTTTACTTCATTACCTTTGAGAGCAGGTACACTTTCTATTCCACTACATTTTTGAACAGGACCTAAAAGTAAAAGTTCTTTTTATTATTGTCTGAGACCTGTCTGAGGGTTTATTTTTTTTTTTTTTATCAAATACATAGATTGAGCAAATAAATATATAGAAAAAGATTAAATTGTTTCTACTCAACAAAATTTTACACAATTCTGTATCAAAATCAGTACAATTGAAGCCTCATTAGATTTCAAGTTCAAGCATTTTTTACTTTTTACTACATTTTTAATCAGGTACTTTTTGTACTTTTTGTTTTATGTGGATTTTTTCTTGCTTCAAAAAACATAGATAAAGTTTTATGGTGGAATTTGACATTTAGGTCGTGTTATAAATCTGTTCCCTCATCAAAAACAGACTCAGAGTTGTGTTTTATTTCATTCACATATGTTTGAGTAACACTTTATTATTAGTCTGTCTACATTTCCAAGGCTCAAGAAGCTCTGGTCCACTTTGTGATGTCATGAAGTGATCACTTTCAATTTATCAGCCCCTTTTACCTTTAGTTCAGTAGAGATTGGCAGTTCCAGGTCTGAAATCATCCAAATAATTCTAGTGAAAGTGTGTGGAGTTTAAAAACACAGTCGAGCACCATCTTCCTGTATTACCTCATGACATCACAAGGTGGAATGGGGTGTTTTCAGTTTGTGACAAGAACTCAACCTCAATCTTTCATTTGCAGTTGTCAAATAATAATTCCTCTGTACATTAGAGGAGTTTTGACCCAGTCTACATCATGGATTTACAAAATTTTGAACCTAAAAAATGGCCAAACTGGTAAAACATGTTAAAAATGTTGAGTGAAATCTTAAAAATAATAATGTTAGCTGCGTTTTTAGTAAAGTGGGTGTCCTAACCAATCATAGACACTTGAATCTGGTATTGATTTGTATCTAGATCCGAAAACTGACATATATAACGTAAGAAGAAGTCCAAATATTTATTCACCGGGCTTTTGCAGACACAGAGTTTGAACAGTTCCTCTCTTGTCCTGTTCTCCTCTGTGGTACACAATGTTGAAAATAAGGTCGTCACACCCAACACACACAGACACACACACAGATAAAACACTGTCAGCTTTTGTCACAGGCAGGTATTTTGGTTATGTCTGTTATGTACACAGAGTACACAGAGTAATGTACATTTACTCTAACCAATACACAAAATACATACTAGATTTTATAGGATTTATATTATGCTGTTTTCTGTGTTTGTGTTTTGTTGCATTCACACATATTTAAAGGTCGTATGGAGGATTTTTTTTTTCAGTTTGAAATTGTCAGTGAAAGTTTAAAATACCATTACAGAGACACAGCAGCCTTGTAATTATGATGACCAAAAACAAAAAAAGAATGAAAGTCTATCAGCTGTGGACATAGTGAGTCCAGATAAACATCAGCCAATAGAAAACAAGGCTCCCTCTTTTTCTATTGGCTGTTAGGTTGTCAATCAAACTCCCTACGTTTCTAGTGTAACTGATTCACCAGCGCGTGGGGATTATGTGGTTTATGCAGCGGTTCTTAGAGGCTTTTTCAAACTGTCGCTCCCTCGCAGTTTGCACAAAGTTGGTCGAGATGGAGAACGAGAATCCACGATCAGTTCGCCGTAAAAGAAAGTCCGTTTTTGAAGTCGCTGAAAAAAGAAGAGAAGGGGAAAAGGAGCAAAGCCAAACTGAGGTGATTCTTGGAGATCTCTTCCAGCGATTGGGCGAATGAAGCAGACGAAGGGTCTAAAAACTGACGCGTTGGTCGTTAAGTTACTTCAAGACAGGTCACTTCAACAGTAATTCTGAACATGCACTGGCTGTAAACAAGCATGATTTCTAGAGTAAAGAGGCGGGAGGAGATGTTTCTACGGAGGGAGCTGTGGAGGAGGAAGGTGGTGTCATGCATGCACAAAAAAGACAACATCTTCCCTTAAAAAATCCTTTATACAACCTTTAACAGACAAATCCTGCATATTTAGGCTGAGTTCTTCTCTCAAACTGAAAACACGCTGTTCCACCTTGTGATGTCATGTGGTAATACAGGAAGAAAGTGCTCCACAGTGTTTTTAAACTCCACACACCTTCACTAGAATCATTTGGATGATTTCAGACCTGGAATTTTCAATCTCTACTGAACAAAAGGTAAAAGGTAAAACTTTAAAACTACAACTTGATGACATCACAAGGTGGACTAGAGCATTTTGAGCTTTGGAGATAATATAGACTTATAATAAAGGGTTACTCAAACATGTGTGAATGAAACAAAACACAACTTTGAGTATGTTTTTGATGAGGTAACAACATTCTAACATGACTTAAATCTTACAAGAGTTGATTTTGCGTAATACTTTTTCACAGAGCTACTTGCAGTACTTTTGTCCCTCAGTACCTCCTCCTCTGCCTCCTGTGCCCCTTCGCCCGTTGAAGTTTAAATGATTATTTGCGGTGAGTTTCCTCCTCGGATCCGGTCTGTGCTGTTTTCTGGAGCTCATAATGATGGGTTAGAGACATCCACCTGCCCCTGTTCCCTGCTTCCTGTCCTGATGATAGCTGTCTGTCCCGCTGCAGGAGGGGGGTGGGGGTACTCGGCGAGGAAGTGGGTGCAGGTGTCCCCGGGGCCATGTGTCGTTGCCGTTGCCGCTGCCGCTGACAGAGGCGCAGGCAGACCGTGAGCTCGCCCGACGGGAGAGACTGAGCAGCGCCTCGGGGGCTTATGGGTGCGGAGGAAACAGGAGCTTACGGGGGGGAGCTTTGGGGAGGGGGGGCAGGTCAGAGCTGGGCTGTGTCGTGTGTTCAGACAGGTGTTCCATCCAGAAATGAGGTGTCATGATAATGGTTAAAGGTTCTGTATTGGTCCGTGTCTCATTCGTTCTTTTGAATTTCAATTAACAAAGAAAAACAATAAAATGGGAAAACTGTTTGTTATTTCATTATTCTGTTTTAGTGTCAAACAAAGAAACATATTTCAACTTCTATTTCCAATATTTAATTTAAAGTTTATTTCAAATAACACCAATCAAAAACAGTCTCGGTGCCTATTTTAATTTTGATATTTTATTCTCTCTGGTTTATTTGCCCCAGAAGTTCTGTTGGTAGCAGTGGCAGTTCCAGGATTTTTCTGAAACAGGGGCCACATGTCACATTCAGGGGCCAACATCCAAGCACACAAATAATTAATTCAGTACGGTGTAAATACAAGCATAGGCAGTAAAAAAAAAAAAAAAAAAAAAACCCTACACAGGTCTATTTCTTCTCCCATTATGTTGTGTTAATGCAATAGGTCTAAAGCCGCCAAGAGTTTGGGGGTGGAATTGCATCAATAATCATTGAATTCCTCAGTTGTTCTTCTTGTCAGTTGATTGACAGAACAGTGGCACTTCAGGGGCCAATCAGATTAGCGGTGGTCCCTCCCCTAGAACCTCCCCGGGCTGCTAGAAGTACTTACATGAACATTGCAGTTTTGTGGCCAAACATGTTCTCTTCTTATATAGCGACGCGTTCGGTTTTGGGTCTTAGAATGTCACTGTTGAACTCCATGACGAGAAACAGGGAGCAGAGAGGTGATCAACTCCTTTGTTCAGTTTGATGAATTCACACTCAGTGTTCTAAGCAGTATAACAAGGGAGGGTCTATCTGGAGTATCTGAAGTATTAAATATATATATTGCTTTCTACTACTACTACTACTACTACTACCACTATAGAGGCTTTGCACCGTCACGTGACCCCTATAGCAACGGTACCTACGCCGCCATGACACCGGGCACACTATGCCATTGACTTCAGCAGCATTGGAGAAACATGGGCAGGTTTTGTTGTGTATTGGTTGTTCTAGACGCTTTGAAAGGGATAAAACGAATAGTTTCTTCACTGTTCCTCTGGAAATTACTCATCAGGAGCTCAAACATGGGAATTATTGGGGGAAAAAAATGGGAATTATGGCTAGAGAACATAAACCGCGAAAAGATTTCCTATGGTACTATCAAGACACACTCACGTCACTTTCATCAAGGTATTTGCTATTTAAATTGTTTCATAGCTTATTTAATGAGAGAAGCACATTTACTAATGTAACTAAAATTTTAAAAGTAAAAAGAGTGGCAGTAAAACTGTATCCAACGCACATATAAACATGTCACTCGTCGTAGGACCGATGTTTTCTTCATTGCCTTGCTTATCCACAACTATGTCTTCTAGAATGAATCGCTTTTTGTGAGCGGATCTTTCTAACGTTCACGAGGATCTTTTCATGGCGATTCTTTCGAGGTTCGGCTCACAGAGTCTTCGACTCGTGCGCCATGTTGATCATAGGAGCCTAATGTGGGTTCGTTGAATCGTAAACTAGTGCGGGTTTTCCTGGATAAATTAATGAAATTTTAGTTCAGTAAATGTGCTTCTTTCATTAAATAAACTATGAAACAATTTAAATAGCAAATACCTTGATGAAACTTCGGGTGTCTTGATGGTACCATAGGAAATCTCTTCGTGGTTTGTTTTTGCTAGCTATAATACGCAACTTTTTTTTCGATAATTCCCTTGTTTCCAGAGGAACAGTGAAGAAACAATTCATTTTATCCCTTTCGGAGCGTCTAGAACAACCAAATACACAACAAAACCTGCCCATGTTTCTCCGATGCTGCTGAAGTCAATGGCATAGTGTGCCCGGTGTCATGGCGGCGTAGGTACCGTTGCTATAGGGGTCACATGACGGTGCAAAACCTCTATTACTTCAGTTGTGTTTACTTTTATTTTCCTCTATATTTTGACTAGACAATATCTTCACAACATTACTTCTTACTACCAGTACATTTCATCAAAAAAACTATATAACGTTATAATTATTTACCTGAAAGTTTTCAGCAGTACTTTTTTTTTCTTTTAATTTATAACATTTGATCTAAAAAGAACCTATTGAGATGAAAAAACACAGTGGTGGTCATAAGAGCCTCTGTTGGTGCTATAAATAACTATGTCAATAAGATCTTAACTCTATATCTCTTTCTCTCTCTCTGTCTCTAGTCTAATCTCTCCATGTTTCCTAATTACCCCCCTCCTCCTCTTCTTCCTCGTCCTCCTCTGTCCCAGGTGCACTCGGATAAACACACCCAGGAAAGGAGTGTGTGGAGGGGAGGAGGAGGAGAAGAGAGAGAGAGAACGGCCCGGGGCAGAACACAACTACAGCACAGGTGGACCACGAGTGTGTGTGTGTGTGTGTGAGAAAGAAAGAAAGAGAGAGAGAAGAGCGGAAAGGAGGGTAGAGAGAGAATGAGGGGAAAGGGGGGTGACAGAGAGAGAGGAGAGAGAGAAGGGCAGAAAGAGACAAAAAGAAAATATTCAGAGAGAGAGGGGGGAGAGCGACAAAGAAAGGAGAGGGAGAGGGAGAGAAAGAGGGAGAGGAGAGAGGGACAGAGACAGGACGAGAGAGACAGAGAGTGAAAGAGAGGGCAAGAGAGAAAGAGAAAGAAGAAAGAGAGTCGAGAGAGACATGAACGAGAGAAAGATAACAAGGGGTAGGAAAAGAGAGGAGCCAGAAGGAAAGAGGGGTGAAAAGGGTAGAGAGAAGAAAGGAAATGTAATAGAAGAGAGAGAGCAATGAAGAGAGGAGAGGTGGCGAGAAGAGGGGGAGAGAGACAGGAAGACAGAGTAAGAGAAAGAAATGACAAGTCATAAAAGACTCTCTGGAAGAGAAAGAGTGAGAAAGAGAGAGAGGAGTGAGAGGGAGTGAGAGGGGGAGAGAGAAAGAGAAGGACAGAGGAGAGAGAAGGAGAGAGACAGAGAGAGAAAATGGAAGAGAGAGAGAGATTGGGTGTGAGAGAAATGGAGAAGGAAAGAGAGAGTAAGTGGAAGAGAGAGAGAAAAGCAGAGAGAGGGAGGGTGTGAGAGAAAAGAAGAGAGAGTAAGTGGAAGAGAGAGTAGGATAGAGAAACAGAGAGAGAAGAAGAGAGGAGGAGGGTGTGAGAGAAAAGGAGAGAGAGGGGAGAAAGAGAGAGACAAAGAGAAATGGAGAGAAGGAGGGTTTGAGAAAAAAGGAAAGAGAGGGAAGAGACAGTCAGTGGAAGAGAGAGAGAGAGAAAAGCAGAGAGGAGGAGGGTGTTAGAGAAAAGGAAAGAGAGGGAAAAGAGTAAATGTAAAAGAGAGAGACAGAGAGAAAAGGAGAGAGAGAAAGTAAATGGAAGAGAGAGAATGAGAGAAAAGGGGAGAGAGAGTAAATGAAAGAGAGAGAAACAGAGAAACAGAGAGAAAAGGGAGAGAGAAAGTAAATGGAAGAGAGAGAAACAGAGAGAAAAGGAAAGAGAGAGAGTAAATAGAAGAGAGAGAAATAGAGAGACAGAGAGAAAAGGAGAACGAGAGAGTAAATGAAAGAGAGAGAAAGAGAGAGGCAGAGAGAAAAGGAGAGAGAGAGAGTAAATAGAAGAGAGAGAAATAGAGAGACAGAGAGAAAAGGAAAGAGAGAGAGTAAATAGAAGAGAGAGTAATAGAGAGACAGAGAGAAAAGGAAAGAGAGTAAATGAAAGAGAGAGAAAAGGAGAGAGAAAGTAAATGGAAGAGAGAGAAATAGAGAAACAGAGAGAAAAGGAGAGAGAGAGAGAGTAAATAGAAGAGAGAGAGAATAGAGAGACAGAGAGAAAAGGAGGACGAGAGAGTAAATGAAAGAGAGAGAAAGAGAGAGGCAGACAGAAAAGGAGAGAGAGTAAATGTAAGAGAGTGAAAAAGAGAGAAGGAGAGAGACAGAGAGAGAGAGACAGAGAGAGAGTAAATAGAAGAGAGAGAAATAGAGAGACAGAGAGAAAAGAAGAGAGAGAGAGAGTAAATAGAAGAGAGAGAAATAGAGAGACAGAGAGAAAAGGAGGATGAGAGAGTAAATGAAAGAGAGTGAAAAAGAGAGAGAAGAAAAGGAAAGAGAGTAAATGAAAGAGAGAGAAAAGGAGAGAAAAGTAAATGGAAGAGAGAGAAATAGAGAAACAGAGAGAAAAGGAGAGAGAGAGAGAGTAAATAGAAGAGAGAGAAATAGAGAGACAGAGAGAAAAGGAGGACGAGAGAGTAAATGAAAGAGAGAGAGAAGAGAGAGGCAGACAGAAAAGGAGAGAGAGTAAATGTAAGAGAGTGAAAAAGAGAGAAGGAGAGAGACAGAGAGAGAGAGACAGAGAGAGAGAGTAAATGTAAGAGAGTGAAAAAGAGAGACAGAGAGAAGGAAGGACAGGGAGAGTGTGAGAGAAAAGGCGAGAGAGAGTAAATGAAAGAGAGAGAAACAGAGAAACAGAGAAAAGGAGAGAGAGAGTAAATGAAAGAGAGAGAAACAGAGAGAAAAGGAGAGAGAGAGTAAATGAAAGAGAGAGAAAAGGAGAGAGAAAGTAAATGGAAGAGAGAGAAACAGAGAGAAAAGGAAAGAGAGAGAGTAAATAGAAGAGAGAGAAATAGAGAGACAGAGAGAAAAGGAGAACGAGAAAGTAAATGAAAGAGAGAGGCAGAGAGAAAAGGAGAGAGAGAGAGTAAATAGAAGAGAGAGAAATAGAGAGACAGAGAGAAAAGGAAAGAGAGAGAGTAAATAGAAGAGAGAGAAATAGAGAGGCAGAGAGAAAAGGAGAGAGAGAGAGAGTAAATAGAAGAGAGAGAAATAGAGAGACAGAGAGAAAAGGAAAGAGAGTAAATGAAAGAGAGAGAAAAGGAGAGAGAAAGTAAATGGAAGAGAGAGAAATAGAGAAACAGAGAGAAAAGGAGAGAGAGAGAGTAAATAGAAGAGAGAGAAATAGAGAGACAGAGAGAAAAGGAGGACGAGAGAGTAAATGAAAGAGAGAGAAAGAGAGAGGCAGACAGAAAAGGAGAGAGAGTAAATGTAAGAGAGTGAAAAAGAGAGAAGGAGAGAGACAGAGAGAGAGTAAATAGAAGAGAGAGAAACAGAGAGACAGAGAGAAGGAAGGACAGGGAGAGTGTGAGAGAAAAGGCGAGAGAGAGTAAATGAAAGAGAGAGAAAGGGAGCGAGAGAGAGAGTAAATAGAAGAGAGAGTGAAAAAGAGAGACAGAGAGAAGGAAGGAGAGGGAGAGTGTGAGAGAAAATTCGAGAGAGAGAGAGAGAGAGAAAGAGAGAGCAAACAGAAGAGTATTAGGAGCAAGAGAGTGTGTGAAGGAGAGCGAGTGAGTCCAAAACATGAGTTTGTGCTTGGGCTTCGGGGAGAGAGAGAGAGAGAGAGAGAGAGAGAGAGAGAGAGAGAGAGAGAGAGAGAGAGAGAGAGAGAGAGAGAGAGAGAGAGAGAGAGAGAGAGAGAGAGAGAGAGAGAGAGAGAGAGAGAGAGAGAGAGAGAGAGAGAGGAATGTGGCACATCCCAAATATAAGAGACCACCCCGATAAACCATAAAGCCACAGGAAATGAGCACAGTCACAAACGTTTACACAAACTGACAGGGACCGAGAGACGAACTGTGACGAGAGGAAGACGAGCCAGACCTGTACACAACCAAAAACACACTCACACAAACTCATCGCACACGACAAATACACGCAAAGAAATACACGAAAAAATGACACATATGGAGAGAAACGTTCGAAAGGAGATGGACTTTTTAAAAACAAAATGATAAGACAAATACTACATACTAGAAACTATGATACGTTTTCACACACACAAACACACCGATCTGAAAAACATGCAAACCTCTCATATGTAAGTAGTAGTAGTAGTAGTAGTAGTAGTAGTAGTAGTAGTAGTAGTAGTAGCTAGTAGTAGTAGTAGTAGTAGTAGTCTAATAGTAGCATTAGTAGAAGTAGTAGTCTAATGGTCTAATGGTGGTAGTAGTAGTGGTGTGAGTCTAATAGTAGTAGTTGTAGTAATAGTACTAGCCTTATAGTAGTAGTAATAGTAGTAGTCTAACTGTAGTAGTAGTAATAGTACTAGTCTGATAGTAATAGTACTAGTCTAATAGTAGTAGTAACAGTTGTAGTCTAATTGTAGTAGTAGTAGTAATAGTACTAGTCCAATAGTAGTAGCAGTAGTAGTAGTTGTAATAGTCTAATTGTAGTAGTAGTAGTAATAGTACTAGTTTAATAGTACTAGTGTAATAGTAGTAGTAGTAGTAGTAGTAGTAGTAGCAGTAGTAATAGTCTAAATGTAGTAGTAGTAATAGTACAAGTTGTAGTAGTAGCAGTAGTAGTAGTAGTAGTGGTAGTAGTACTAGTAGTAGTAGTAGTAGTAGTAGTAGTCTAATAGTAGCATTAGTAGAAGTAGTAGTCTAATGGTCTAATGGTGGTAGTAGTAGTGGTGTGAGTCTAATAGTAGTAGTTGTAGTAATAGTACTAGCCTTATAGTAGTAGTAATAGTAGTAGTCTAACTGTAGTAGTAGTAATAGTACTAGTCTAATAGTAGTAGTAACAGTTGTAGTCTAATTGTAGTAGTAGTAGTAATAGTACTAGTCCAATAGTAGTAGCAGTAGTAGTAGTAGTAGTAGTAGTTGTAATAGTCTAATTGTAGTAGTAGTAGTAATAGTACTAGTTTAATAGTACTAGTGTAATAGTAGTAGTAGTAGTAGTAGTAATAGTAGTAGTAGTAGTAGTAGCAGTAGTAATAGTCTAAATGTAGTAGTAGTAATAGTACAAGTTGTAGTAGTAGAAGTAGTTGTAGTAGTAGTAATTGTAGTAGTAGTAGTTGTAGTAGTTGTTGCAGTAGTAGTAGTAGTTGTAGTAGTAGTGGTAGTAGTAATAGTACAAGTCTAATAGTAGTATTAGTATTATTAGTAGTTGTAGTAGTAGTAGTCTAATAGTAGTACTAGTCTAATAGTAGTAGTAGTAGTAGTAGTCTAATAGTAGTACTAGTCTAATAGTAGTAGTAGTAGTAGTAGTAGTAGTAGTCTAATAGTAGTACTAGTCTAATAGTAGTAGTAGTAGTAGTAGTAGTCTAATAGTAGTACTAGTCTAATAGTAGTAGTAGTAGTAGTAATAGTACAAGTCTAATAGTAGTATTAGTATTATTAGTAGTTGTAGTAGTAGTAGTCTAATAGTAGTACTAGTCTAATAGTAGTAGTAGTAGTAGTCTAATAGTAGTAGTAGTAGTAGTCTAATAGTAAGTTCAGTGCGTTTACTCTTGTTTCCTCATCATAAACAAACCTGTAGTTGTGTTTTGTTTCATTCACACATTTAACACACAAATCCTGCAGATTTAGGCGGCGTTCTTTTCTCAAACGGAAAACACTCTGTTCCACCTTGTGATGTCATCTGGTGATACAGAAAGTGCTCCACTGTGTTTTAAACTTCATACACCTTCACTTGAATCACACGGATGATTTCAGCCCTGGAATTACCAATCTGCACGGAACTAAAGGTGAAAAGGAACTTGAAAACTACCACTTCATGACATCACAAGGTGGAACGGGGCATTTTGAGCTTCGGAGACGTAGACAGACAAATAAGAAAAGATTACTCAGGCATGTGTGAATGAAACAAAACACAACTCCGGGTATGTTTTTGGTGACATAACAACTTACAGCTCGATAAACTTATGTAAGGGATGAGACAAAGCACTCAGATAGCACTTTCTTTTAAACATCCTTAAGTAAATAATCGGAGTGAGACTATCCGTTCTTCCACCTCTCCCCCTCTCTCTTTCTCTCCCTCCGCGTGCATATATATCACATTACGGCTCCATAGGAAGTGCGCGTTCCGGCCTCTTCCTGTGCCTTACGTAATGTTTGGATTTTCAGGTCAGCTCCTGTTTTATAGAGGTCTATCTATTCAGCCACAGGAAGGACCGTCAGGAAGCCCAAACAACTACAGCCTGTAAATGCTCTCGTAAAACGCAATCAACGGCTAGCCCGGGTTAAACACTTTTTGCCAGTTTTCTAATGACAAAAGAATCCCAGGGAAATATGAGGAAGACTGTAATGTAAATTTGTTCGCGGGGTTTAAAGGGTCCGTATTACGCTGTTTTCCGACGTGCCTCATAATGTTGTTTTCTCGACCAAAATGCCCCAGAAGATGTGTTTTGTTTCATTCACAGATGTTTCACGCGCAAAATCCTGCTTATTTACGCTGAGTTCTTCTCGCGAACTGAAAACATGTCGTTCTACCTTGTGATGTCATGTGGTAATACAGGAAGAAAAAACTCCACTGTGTTTTTAAACTCCACACACCTTCACTAGAATCTTTTTGATAATTTTTACATCTGGAATTGCCAATCTCTACTGAATCAAAGGTCAAAGGAACTTGAAAATATATATACTTTATATTTTAGAAGGGATTTTGTGTATGATGTGCAGTAGATAAAGGGATTCATTTAACTACCACTTGACTGGCATTAAACTATGATATGACTATGATGTTCACACACCATCCCACTAAGCAGAAAAACATGCACCTCTGATACCTAAGTAGTAGTAGTAGTAGTAGTAGTAGTCTAACAGTAATAATAGTCTAACAGTACTAGTAGCCTATTATTTGTAGTAGTATTCTAATAGTAGAAGTCTAGTATTAGAAGTAGTAGTAGTCTAATAAGACTAGTAGCAGAAGTCTAATATTAATAATAGTAGTAATCTAATAGTAGTGATAGTAGTAATAGTAGTAGTAGGACAAGCAGTAGTAGTCTAATAGTGGTAATAGCCTAATAAGTAATAGTAGTAGTAGTAGTAGTGGTAGTAGTAGTAGTAGTAGTAGTAGTAGTAGTAGTAGTAGTAGTAGTTAGTAGTAGTTGTTGTTGTTGTTGTAGTTGTTGTAGTAGTAGTAGTAGTAGTAGTAGTAGTAGTAGTAGTAGTAATAGTAGTAGTAGTAGTAGTAGTAGTAGTTGTTGTTTGTTGTTGTTGGCTATTAGTAGTAATAGTACTAGTAGTATTAGTCTAATTTTAGTAATAGTAGTAGTCTAGTAGTAGTAGTAGTAGTAGTAGTAGTCTAATAATACTACTAGTAGTAAAAGTAGTTGAATAGTAGTAATAGTAGTAGTAGAAGTAGTAGTCGTCTAATAGTGGTAGTAGCCTAATAAGTAATAGTAGTACTAGTACTACTACTACTACTACTACTAGTAGTAGTAGTAGTAGTAGTAGTAGTAGTAGTAGTAGTAGTAGTAGTAGTAGTAGTAGTAGTAGTAGTAGTAGTAGTAGTAGTAGTAGTAGTAGTAGTAGTAGTAGTAGTAGTAGTAGTTTTATAGTAGTAGTTGTAGTAGTAGTAGTAGTAGTAGTACCTAATAGTAGTAATAGTAGTAGTAGTTTTATAGTAGTAGTTGTAGTAGTAGTAGTAGTAGTATCCTAATAGTAGTAATAGTAGTAGTATAGTTGCAATAGTAACGTAGAAGTTTGATTTCGTTGTTCATTTTCCTATATCAGGGAAAAAAAAGATTATTTATAATTGACATGTTTTGATGGAAGCCTATATGTAGTAGTAATGACAGTGTTACTAGTAGTAGTAGTAGTAGTAGTAGTAGTAGTAATAGTAACAGTATAATTGTTTAAGGTGCTAGAAGTTAGATTTATTCATCTTCCTTTATCAGAATATAATTACACTGACATGTTTTGATGGAAGTCTGTAAGTAGTAGTAGACAGCCGTAGTATTAGTAGTAATCAGAGTTACTTTTACGCTATTCTAACAACATTATTTCCAAATTCAGTAAAGTTAGGCAACTATTTTCATTTTTGAGTCTTGTCCTTAACTCAGATTTAGCGGGCGAGCAGCACTCTGACACTGGCCTAGTATGGAAAGTGAAGCGTGTGAGCTGTGGAGCAGGCTCTTGTGCTTCCTCGGCTCACTCTAATGTTTGGGTGTAGTGCAGTGCAGCTCCTAAGCCCTGTTATAAATGACACCAGTGAAGGACAGCTGTTTCCGTGCATTTGGTTTTTAGGGCCTGTGAGGCATTATAAGAGCTTGTGTTATAGCTCTGTCCACACCACTGTTTCCTACGTAAAAACATGTCCTTTGACCTTTGCAAGTCATTTACACCGTGGACACACTCAACCTATAGCACTCATAAGTATTCAGTCACTATTTTGATACTTTATTCCTGTATCCATGACGACAGTTAGGTTAATAATATCATATTGTGAATGATGGACCTGGATAAAAGTATTTGATTACTACTACTGCTACTACTATTAGACTACTACTTCTACTACTACTAATTCTACTACTACTACTGCCGCTAATATTAGACCATTACTTCTACTAATACTACTACTGCTACTACTATTAGATTACTACTACTTCTACTACTACTACTGCTGCTACTATTAGACTACTTCTTCTACTACTACTACTATTAGACCATTACTACTAGTATTAGACTACTACTGCTACTACTGTTACTACTTCTCTTAGACTACTACTACTACTACTACTACTACTACTACTACTACTACTACTACTACTACTACTACTACTACTACTACTACTACTACTACTACTACTACTACTACTACTACTACTACTACTACTACTACTACTAGACTACTACTACTACTACTACTATTAGACTACTAGTACTACTACTACAATCATATCACTACTTCTACTACTACTTTTAATGAAATTGTATTGTAACTTTCTTGTAAAATTCTTAAATGAATACCTTATACCACTACATATACTACATTCATATGATTTTGAAGTAACTCTACTTTCACCAGAAGTTTGTGTCTTAAACTATTTTCAACGCTAATAATAAACTCAGAATTTATACCAGTGTACTTCTACTTCAAATAAAACTATTTGATTTTGAAGTAACTCTACTGTTACTTTTTGGTCCATACTTGCCTTGAATATTACCAAAGGTTACTGTGAAAGAACTTTTTTCAACACTAATGGTAAACTCAGAATTTATACCAATGTACTTCTACTTCAAATAAAAGTATATGATTTTGAAGTAACTCTATTTTTACTTTTACTTTTTGGTCGATGCATTCAACTTGCTTGAACATTACCAAAACTTACTGTTAAAGACCTTTTTTCAACACTAATGGTAAACTAAAAATGTATACTAATGTAATTCTAATTCAAATAAAAGTATATGTGTGAATGAGCTGATGTGTACTATAATTAGGGGTATTATAAAAAAAATTATTCAGTGATACATTGTGATACTTCAAAATGGATCCGAACCAATTTTTTAAATAATATTTTTCACAAAAGTTCATAAGTTACATTCAGTGTTGTCATGATTTTAAAAAGTTTATAAACTGTATTTCATACAATTGTGTTCTCTTGAAGGTGTAGTTGTATTATGAGAAGTAATTATTGATAAATCACAATATATCGTCCATGGTTTTAGTATTATATATTATATTATATATCATGATGTATTGAATCGTGACATGTGCATCATGATATGTTTCGTATCGTCAGACTCAAGGCAATGCACGCCTTGTAAATATAATTGTAAAGTATTTTGAGTAGACTACATGCAGTACCCACTGAAGCTAGTGTCAATTAAAACTATATGATTTTGAAGTAACTCTACTTTTACGTTTGCTTTTTGGTCCATGCATTCTACTTGCCTTGAACATTACTACAAGTTTCTCTCTTGAACTTTAACACTAATAATGAACTAAAAATGTATACTGATGTACTTCTACTTCAAATAAAAGTATATGTGTGAATGAGCTGGTGCGTGCTGTAACTATAAAGTATTTTGAGTAGACTACATGCAGTACCCACAGAATTGAAGACACAAGCCAGAGTAATATTTAACAATATATATTTCCATTGTCAATGTACATTCCATTTTGACATAAGCTTTCTTCACAAACAAAAAGTTGGCATCTAAATAAATACTATATAAAATAGAACTTCAAAATAAATATATCTATAAAGGGAACCTTTTATATGAGAGTTTTTTTTGTTGTTTTTTTTTACCATTTTGTTCTATCTAAACAAACAAAAGCACAGATTTCTGTATCCCCCAAACATCAACATCTGCAAAACGCAAAAATATAGGAATGGAGAAGCACTGTCCATTTGAGTGAGAGCCGTGAAGAGTCGTGTAAGTCGTAGCGCTTTCGAATAGACTCGCGTTTGAGTAAAGTATAAAGCTAACGTAAGCACACTTTTGAAGGGCGGTGATAATAAAAACGATTGGCGAAAGTTATGGCACCCAAAACAGCTGAAGAAGACATGAGCAGCGAGAGAGGGGAGAAAAGAGAGAGAGATCTGACTCTTCTTTCGCTTCCTCCCTCTTTCTGGTATGACAAGTTTATGCACCGCAGCTGTGTTTGTCAATCAAAAGGCCGAGCTGTTTGCGTCGGACCATTTTGTACTGACGGAGAGAAAGACAGAGAGAGAGAAAGAGAGAGGTAAGAGCAGGAAATGGGCGATCCGGACAGAGCAGATTATGTTCCCTGTGTGAATTCAATGCACCCAGTCTCCAGAATGCAGGAAAGAATTAGCCTAGCCTCTCGACTGCTAATGAGCCATGGATAGTGTAACCATGTGTTTTCTTTTTCTTATTGCAGAAGGACACTCTTTTACCGAATCAAGTGCTCGCCGCGACAGAAAGCATTGATCCTCTTTCCGCCTTTCCATCCCCACCCCCCTCCCCAAAAATATAAATCTAATATATTCTCTATATATTCTTGAATCGTAGTTATAATGTACCATGCAATCTTTCAAGGGACATTTAAAAGTCTCTTCTAAAGAAACACAAATGTTGTGAAACTATTTACAAGCAAAGAACATTTCACCTGCATAGCTCTAGTTCTAAATATATTGTCAAAACATTTGTGATTTTTGCTCCCCCTCGCGCACCATCTCCTAAGTCATTTTTGGCACCTTTCTTCGCAGACTTGTACATTCAAGACAAAGGACAGTGTCATTTCTAGCTGTTTTATAGTGAATGATATTAGCGTTGTGCAACTACACAAATATGAAAAAGGTGTGTTATGGGGTTGCCAAAAAAAGACTCCCCGTTATCTCCATTTGGTGCATAACAATCGTGACCACACAGACACGCTACGACTACTGTACGCTCGCTTTCCTTTGGCAACGTCCGGTCCGGGAGCTCAACGCAAGCCACATAAAAATAGACTTTGAGAATAAAACGATTTCGACGAACGATGCAGCATAACGGCTAAACGGACATGAAGAAGACACTTGTGTGCGCGTGAGGGTGTGTGTGTGTGTGTGGGGGGGGGGGGGTGAAGAGGGTGAGGGGAGGGGCCGGGCTAAATGTAGCGCGGGCCAACGTAACATGAGAAAGCTGAGGTGGTTCGTAATACTGTGCTTTAGTTCATCCGTCATAAGGGGTCTTCCTAAAAAAAGGTTGTGCAAGTGGCAGGTTGATTTCTGACTAAGGCTGACGAGATACCAACGACGTTTTTTTTTCACTCACTTGCAAAAAAAGTAAAATAAAACTGGCCTCTTCTGACTTAGCTTACGTGATTTTTAATGATTCACTATATTGCCTTTCACGTCCCTAAACGTTTCTTTGCCCGCGTGTGCAAAGAGGAAGTAGACTTAAAGGCCTTTAGGCAGTTGTAAACCAGCATGCTATCGGCCAGACGGTAACAGTCCCTGAGAAGATCGGGTGAACTTTATACATTTCTCTACGACACATGGACTCCTAGCACAGGTGGGTAACCATTAGACTAAAGCATGCAGGTCGTGACATGCATTACCTGGGAGGTGATTGGTGAACAGCATTCGCAATCTGTTCAGGAGGAATTTACCTCTTAAACTTACTATAAAGTGATTATGTCTCTGATCTGCTTCCACAGAGCACGACGCAATGGGGAAATTACTATTATCTCAAAGTCTCAACGTGTTTGTTTTTACAGCTCCTCCATGGAGATAAAATGTTAGCAAGCTCGCATCTTTAAGCTGAAAGAGGAAGCATGGCGACGCTAAGTGATGGTGATGGTCATAATAGAGGAGAGAGAGTGAGTAAAGTGGTGCTTTTACTCCTCTGAGAACTATCATAAACCACGTGGGAAGGGACTCAGGCGCAGACAGGGGCAGCGGCCTGTGCTTCTGGGGCAGGGAAGTTTACAGATATTAGACCATTCAGGTTAGTTTACCTTTACAAAATTAGCTGAGAAAATACAGAGCAGCAGAGAGGTACAATGACTTTGTGCCTTCAGCCATCTTTTGCAAAACAAACCAACTCCAGTTCCACAATCTAGTCCCATCGGCCTGTTACTCCGGCTGTTTCTCATCATTCACCCATTAAAATAAGGCCAAGAGCCACTAAGTACCGTAGTGTTACAGTCATGTTCCAGCAGATACACGGGGTCATACGGGATTGTTTGGATTGTCCTATCCATAGAACAAGCAAGCGCTGCATGGTCCAGTTCAAAGACTTTGGTCCACTATCATGACCCCGGCTGCTTCTCTATTGTCCCGATCTTTGCCTCCACACTTTTACAAACATTGGTGGGACCTTGTAAGTTCTTGCAGCGACAGCCTGGTCTGCTCACCTTGTCGTAACACTTGTGTCCCAGTTTGGCCAGTCCCACCGCGGGCAGGTAGCACACGAGGCAGGGCAGCACGAAGGAGAGCGCCGTCATGAAGGACCAGCGGGCGCAGCAGTGAGCCTGTGAACAAGAACAAGGTTTGTCCGCACACGACCCTTCATCGTCCTCATCCTCGGTGCAGTGGTAGAAGATCCCCTTAACCAGGCACATGCATGTGGCTGTGTCAACCAGGCTTTGGGCCGAGCACAGACACTCCTGGTTACACACCCAGCAGGAGGGCAGGGTCCGGGGCAGCGTGCATTCTGTGCAGCGGCACTTTCCACAGGCCTCACACACCACCAGGTGCTTCTTCTCTGCAGGAGAGGAGGGGATAAGAGACAGTGTGTGCTGGCCGATTGTGGGGCACGCCCCTCCAACAGACACCTGGGCTGACTTGAGGTCCAGAGATTTGGAGGTGCAAGAAGAGCTGAGGGCTTTAGACTCAGAGGAAGAGAAGCACCCAGGGGTGCGGCTGACCGTGTTGACTGCACTGGAGTGCAGGTTTGGGTGGTGGTCTACCACAGGGGTGGGTGCGGCATGGTCCAGCAGCCTCTGGTCTGAAGAAGTGCTGCTGCTGCTGCTGATGGAGCTGGGCCTCCCGCTGAAGGAGATCCAGGGGTGAGTGGTGTTGTCCTGGTGCAGGTGGGACTGTTGGTGGTTGTGATGAAGGTTGTGGTTGGCTCCCAGAAAGTTCTCTTGACCCTGTCCCACCCACGTGACTCTGCGGGGAGCCTTCTGACTGGGAGGCTGCTGGGACACCACGGCCGGGCTGTCGATGTAGTCGTTCTCCACATGGGTGGACTTGATCTGGTCCAGAGGGTAGATGGTGAGGTGCTGCAGGCGGCCATAGGGCACTCGACTGTCCAGCAGAGGCTGGGACATGAGAGAGGAGGACACCCCCGGGATGTGCTGTGGGACCCTGGACTCCATGTGTGGGCTGCGGCCGGGCACGTCTCTCTACAGCAGCATCCAACACTGCAGAGACAAAGGGTTATTAATAGGACAATCCTATTAGAGCTATCGATCCTTTACACTGGATCTGCCTGTTTCCCACCACACAACAGGATGCAAATGCAAGGGACATTATGAAGAGCTGCCTCCAAAGTGACTGAGGGCTGCATGAAATAATACTGTACACATTAGGTATAACCAGACAATTTAACAACATTAAAACCTCAAGTTTTATAAATCATTTCTGAAACCAAAAGCAACAAAAAAGATCAGCAGAATTCTTTTAGCTTTGTCCCTAAATTTATAAACAAAGATTTTTGAGTGAAAAGCAGCAGCATTTGAAACCTCCTCCATTTTAAGTTTGACATTAGAACAATGGAAGTTGGGCTCTCGTCGCCTCTTTGGGAGCACCACGGAGCAGGGCTTGCATGCAAAAGACCCAGAGATGTAAAACGGGGCAAAGCAAAGAGGAAAAGAGGTTGCCAACGGGGAATTTAACAAAGACTCTGGTAGGGTCAAGGAAAGCCTTTTGTATGGGGCACCACTTTAATGGGTCAGTTATTAACTCATTTCTATTTATGTGTTATGTAATTAGTAATATCAATTTAAAATAGACCATAAGAAAGAGAACCTCAAAAAGAAGCTCTGGGTTTTGTGAATGAAGCAGTGAAGGAGCCGCAGCAGGTTTTTATGAATGGAGGCTGATGGCTGACTCGGTGTTGCAAGTATGAATCAGAGAGCTCTCGTCATTATGAGCCTCATTGAAAAAAAAATAAAAAAATCAATTTTTATCAATGGGCGCTCGTCCGCGTGCGCAGACCTAACCTACTTCACAAAAAACTGAAGATAATCAGCTGAAGCGTCATTTCCACTGACCCACATGTGAACACTTTTACATTATAATAAATATAGCTCCACTGACAGCAATAGACTCCCGGGTTATTTTAACCCGTGCACTCGCCCTGGTTTTATTTTGGAGACTGTGTTTAATTTAGTCTAGAATGTACGGTATCAAAGCACGTCGTACGTTGCTCAAATCAAATTACTTTGTGGTTTATGGCAGTGTTATTACCACGGTAACCAAATCCAGCCCATTACCCGAGCTCCTTTTCGCCTGATTTCTACAGTTTTGGTGCGTAAAACCTGTTGCGACACTGTCGCTGCTGCTGGCACTGATTGCGCCGCGCTTGTGTGTAATCTCGACCATTATATGAGCTTCCAAGCCGGAACTGTGGACGTATGTGCGTGCGTGTGCGTGACTGTTCGTGTGTCTGCGTTTGTGCGCGTCCCTCCCTGCCTTCAATATGTGAATGGACTGAGTCATAAAAATACGGAGGCGGCCGCTCGGCATAGTCAAATAGCAAGTTTATATAGATATTGCGATCGAGTATTGGAGCATTATCGCTAGTTTGCGTGCTTTGGAAAGCTTTTGGAAGCGTATGGTACAGTATGTGCCCCTGAGCGAAGTGCTTGCTTAGTTTTATTTTAGCGACATTTGCCGAAGTGCGTATTGCGTAGCTGTTTTAACACAGGAATATCACGTATTTGCGCTCTAAAAGATCCCAACATATCGCAGTAAAACGCATCAACTGTGTTACAGAGTAAGTTTTATCGCCATTAAGTCGTAAGTAGCTTCGTGGCGCTTTAAACGCAAGTACAGCGCTGTGAAATGGCAAAAATATGACACTCCGCGTCTCAGTCTTCGTTTGGAATTTGCTTTCCGAGCGAAATATTAACTCATGCTTCAAAGATACAACATATGAAGCTAATGAATAGATTTGACAGTCATCTTTTAACCAAATGTCATGTTGTAAAGTCGTCTGCAGCTACTAGTGACACGAAACAATTTTAAAACGACACATAAATGCGCTCGCTTACCAATTCAGGGTAAAAGGGCCATCTCTCCGTCGTGCTCGCGTTATAGTCCAATCAGGGAATGAATAGTTCCACAGTGAACCGTATTAAGTCCAAATGTTTGAAGGATTAAAAGGCCGTGGCAGCGGAGAGCGCTCTCTTCTCCTCTCCTGTGCGTAAAAGGCAACTGACTGCGGTCGTGGACGCAGCGCTGCTTTGGATGTTGATGTTGCAACCAGCTCCACGAAAAGGGGGAGGGCCGTGCCTTTTTATGAATGGGAGGGTATAGAGACGGGGGAGAGGGACGGCGCTGCTGCTCGGTCTGTGTCTCTGCGTGAGCTCCTTGTGAATGGCAGCGCGAGAGAGAGACTCGGGAGGTGCTCAAATGCGGAGGTTACATTTTTATGAATGGGGAGGACTCCGAATGGAATTGCGCATGCGCCATGTGGAGATTTTTATGAATGGGAAAGAAATGGCGAATGAGGCGTGTGTGTGGAGAGAGAGAGAGGCGAAGGGGGAGAAATAGACAGAGGGAAAGAAGAGGAGGAGGAGGAGGGGGCTTTTTTTTTTGGTCACAAGGGCAAAGTCAGGACTGATTTACATAAAACTACAGATATTCTCTCCGTGATGGCGCTGCTTTCCTTGTGTAATAGACGGTCGTGAGTGGGCGACGAGCGCGGCGGATTTATGCTGTTGTGAGGTTCAAGAATAGCAATGAGCTGCTCCTGTGTCCATCAAAAAACAAAGATGAGCTCGTAATGAAATAGTGAAATGAAAATAATAATAATTTGCGTAAACGATGGACAAATAGTTCCACACAGTGTTATTTATTTATTTATTTATTTTTTACAATGTTCCAACTGAACACTGCATAAATGTTCTGTTGGGGGTCTGCTGCCTCTTTGTTTCTATGGATACGTCACTGATTTGTCTGGAATGTTCCACAGTGTGACATTAAACACCTCTACCTTACATTTATGCAAATACAGGTGGTTTTATAGCTCAAAAATGCACAGAAAAACTCATTGTTATTCGTTTTTTCAGTTTCGTTTTGGAGACAAATAATGAAGAAAATAGTTGTTTTCTTATTTTTGGTTTTATTTTGAAAAACAAATGAACGAATGATACATGGATTCACTCTGTTCCACCTTGTGATGTCATGTGGTAATACAGGAAGTGCTCCATTGTGTTTTTACTCTCCACACTCCTTCACTAGAATCATTCAGCTCATTAAACGATGAACAAACAATTCCAAATAATGTTATTTTTTTACAATGTTCCAATTGAACACTACATAAATTTTCTGTTGGAGGTCTGCTGCCTCCTTGTTTCTATGGATACGTCACTGATTTGTCTGGAATGTTCCACAGTATGACATTAAACAGCTCTACCTTACATTTATTCCATTTCAGGTGGTTTTATAGCTCAAAAATACACAGAAAAACTAATTGTTATTCGTTTTTTCAGTTTGGTTTTGGAGACAAATAATGAAGAAAATAGTTGTCATTTCGTTTTCTTATTTTTGTTTTTATTTTGAAAAACTAATGACAAAATGGTACACGGATTCACTCCTTTCCACCTTGTGATGTCATGTGTTCTGCTGGGGGTCTGTCGCCTTCTTCTTTCAATGGATACGTCACTGATCTGTCTGGAATGTTCCGTAGTGTGACATTAAACAGCTCTACTTTACATTTATTCCATTACAGGTGGTTTTATAGCTCAAAATTACCCTGAAAACAAATCGTTTTTGTTTTTTCAGTTTGGTTTTGGAGACAAATAATGAAGAAAATTGTTTTTTTAATTTTTTTCTTATATTTGGTTTTATTTTGAAAAACAGAATGAACGAATGATACACGGATTCACTCTGTTCCACCTTGTGATGTCACGTGGTAATACAGGAAGTGCTCCACTGTGTTTTTACTCTCCACACTCCTTGACTAGAATCATTTGGATCATTAAATGATAAAAAACAGTTCCAAATAGTGTTATTTTTTACAATGTTCCAACTGAACACTACATAAATGTTCTGTTGGAGGTCTGCTGCCTCGTTGTTTCTATGGATACGTCACTGATTTGTCTGGAATGTTCCACAGTATGACATTAAACAGCTCTACCTTACATTTATTCCATTACAGGTGGTTTTATAGCTCAAAAATACACAGAAAAACTCATTGTTATTCGTTTTTTCAGTTTGGTTTTGGAGACAAATAATGAAGAAAATCATTGTCATTTCGTTTTCTTATTTTTGTTTTTATTTTGAAAAACTAATGACAAAATGGTACACGGATTCACTCCTTTCCACCTTGTGATGTCACATGTTCTGTTGGGGGTCTGTCGCCTCCTTGTTTCTATGGATACGTCACTGATCTGTCTGGAATGCTCCATAGTGTGACATTAAACAGCTCTACTTTACATTTATTCCATTACAGGTGGTTTTAAAGCTCAAAAATACCTTAAAAATCAGCTTGATGACTGTGAGCGGGGTTGCCTCTCCGCAGATCTGGCCTGTAATTTGGTCTGGTTTGGTCTCAGTGAACATAGAAAGGTTTAATGCCATACTGTGAAACATTCCAGACAAAGCAATAATATCTAGAGACAGTTAACAAACAGCCATGACACACTATAGCCTAATGGAATATCCACAGTTCATATTTTCCGTTGCTTATCATATGTAAATCAACATACAAAACCACGCGTAACATTCTAAAAATATCACTAAAGAAATCGTTAATACGCAGAACTGAAACTGAAATTGTTTACTGTAACTGCAACAGAAACCAAGACCGGACCAGATTAGAATCTTGACGTTAACCATGACAACGCAGCCTATATCCTCCGCGCAATCTGAAGCCCTTTATTTACACTTCCTCTCTCTTTCCTTCCTCTGCTCCTGAAATGATCCTCTTTCCACTGCGGTGTTAAAGTCTGGGAGGGTGGGGGACAGTCGAGGATCAAGTACTCAGCAGTGTTACTTAAGTAGAAGTACAGATACAAGGGTGAAAGACTACTTAAGGAAAAGAAAAAGAATCAAATGGAAAATCAACTATTGTAGTACCTGCTTAAAATTACACTTTTAGAGTAAAAATTATAAGTACTTTAAGGAGATTTTTTAGAATCAAACTGTTTTCTTCATTTTTTAATCTGTTTTCGTGTATTTGTGTATCTATTTTGCTCAAAGTTGGGACGTACTAAAAATAATTCTCAGCTTTTTCGGCTGGACTCAAACCGTAAAGAAAAGTACTTTTTGTTTTTCAGTCTAGATCTAAAATGTAGTAATGTAACGTAATGTAATGTAGTGGAAAGTACAGATATATCCACTGTAAAATGTACTAAAGATACTAAAAAATGTACTTAAGTATTACACTTTCACTTTTGTATTTACGTAAAAGTAAAAGCACTTAAGTAAAACTATTGATGCACTTGTTTAAAATTGTACTTTAAGAGTAAAAAGTAAAAGTATTTTGTAGAGATTTTTAGAACTATTAAAGAATCAAATATAGAGATTTTAAGTGATTCAACTGGTTTCATAATTTTTCTAACTATTTTTTGTGTATTTGTGTATCTGTTTTGCTCAAAGTCTCAGCTTTTTCAGCAACTCAAACCATAAAGAAAAGTACTTTTTACTTTTCAGTCCAGATCTAAAATGTAGTGAAGGAGAAAGTACAGATACATCCACTGTAAAATGTACTTAAGTAAGTATATATACAAAAAATTTACTTAATTGTTATACTTTTACTTTTGTATTTAAGTGAAAGTAAAAGTATCACATGAAAAAATCTACTTAAGTGAAACTATTGAAGCACTTGTTTAAAATTGTACTTTAAGAGTAAAAGTAAAAGTATTTTGTAGAGATTTTTAGAACTATTAAAGAAGGAAATGTAGATTTTAAGCAATTCAATTGATTTTTTTGTGTGTGTAGTTGGTTTGCTCAAAGTTGGAACATTAACTCAAATGAAATGTGCTAAAAATACAGTAAGTCTCAGCTTTTTCAGCAGGACTCAAACTGTAAAAAAAAGTACTTTTTACTTTTCAGTCCAGATTTAAAATATAGTGAAGTAGAAATTACAGCTACACCCACTGTAAAATGTACTAAAGATACAAAAAATTTTACTTAAGTATTATAATTTTACTTTTATATTTAGGTAAAAGTAAAAGCAAAGTGAAACTATTGACGTTTTTTTTTTAAATTGTACTTGAAGAGTAAAAAGTGTAAGTATTTTGCAAAGATTTTTAGAACTTTTAAAGAATCAAATGTAGTGATTTAAGCGATTCAACTGATTTCTTAATTTTCTGTCTGTTTTTGTGTATTTGGTTGACTCAAAACTCTAACCAAATGTGTTAAAAATAAGTCTCAGCCATAAAGAAAAGCACTTTATACTTTTCACTCCAGATTTAAACTTAACAAAGTAAAAAGCACAGACACATCCACTGTAAAATGCACTTAAGCGAACTACAAATTGTACTGCAGTATTTGTACTTTTACTTTTGTACTTTGCTACCTTCCAGCCGTGGTTCCAGAGGGAGGGGGTGGGGCCTTTATAACGCCTGGCCCTGAAAAGCAGCATGAGGGCAGGCACGGCTCACAAAGAGACAGGATGTTGTTGATTTGTACCGAAACCACACGCAGGAAATGAGTGTGAATTTCCTTTCTCTGACCCCGAGATCCCCTTGTGCCTGTGTGTGCGTGTCTGTGTGTGTCTCTGTGTGTGTGTGTGAGTGTGTGTGAGTGTGTGTGTGTGTGTGTGGACTAGTCAAAGGTTAACTGTGCCCTCATTATCCCTTTGCACATAAAACCATGGCAACTACTAGTGCAAACGCGGATTGTTGTTTTCTATACTGTATTTTTAGCATATATAAGGTGATTTGACTGGCTTAAAAATAATGGAGCACAAGAAAATGTTGGGGGTGAAGGTTTAAAAAATAAGCGTTTGTTAAATTTAAATTCAGCGTTTATTAAAGGGTTCATATTACGCTATTTTCTGATCTGTGTTATAACGTTGTTTTCCTCGTCGAGATCGTACCTGGAGTTGTGTTTTGTTTCGTTCACACATGATTAACACAGAAATCCTGCTTATTTTTCCGAGTTCTTTTCTCAAAAACTCAAAAAATACTCCGTTCCACCTTGTGATATCGCGGTAACACCCGAAATGCTCCACTATGTTTTTAAACTCTACATAACTTCACTAGAATCACTAAGCTCTGGACGTGCCAATCTCAACTGATGTAAATGTCAGTAGTAGTAGTAGTAGTAGTAGTGTAATAGTAGTAGCAGTAGTAATAATACTAGTCTAATAGTAGTAGTATTAGTAGTAGTAGTTTAACAGCAGTGGTAGTAATAGTCTAATAACAGTAGTAGCAGTATTAGTAGTAGTTTAATAGTAGTTTAACAGTAGTGGTAGCAATAGTCTAATAATAGCAGTAGTAGTAGTAGTAAAAGTACTAGTCTAATAGCAGTAGTAGTAGTAGTAGTAGTAGTAGTAGTAGTAGTAGTAGTAGTAGTAGTAGTAGTAGTAGTAGTAGTAGTCTCATAGTAGTAATAGTAGTAGTAGTAGTACTACTAGTCTAATATTAGTATTAGTAGCAGTAGTAATTTAATAGTAGTAGTATTAGTAGTAAAAGTACTAGTCTAATAGTAGTAGTAGTAGTAGTAGTAGTAGTAGTAGTCTCATAGTAGTAGTAGTGGTAGTAGTCTAATATTAGTAGTAGTAGCAGTAGTAATTTAATAGTAGTAGTAGTAGTAGTAGTAAAATTACTAGTCTAATAGTAGTAGTAGTAGTAGTAGTAGTAGTAGTTTAACAGTAGTGGTAGCAATAGTCTAATAATAGCAGTAGTAGTAGTAGTAAAAGTACTAGTCTAATAGTAGTGTAGTCTCATAGTAGTAGATATTAAAAGTACTAGTCTAATAGCAGTAGTAGTTGTAGTATTATTAGTAGTAGTAGTAGTCTCATAGTAGTAGTAGTAGTAGTAGTAGTCTAATATTAGTAGTAGTAGCAGTAGTAATTTAATAGTAGTAGTAGTAGTAGTAAAATTACTAGTCTAATAGTAGTAGTAGTAGTAGTAGTAGTAGTAGTAGTAGTAGTAGTAGTAGTAGTAGTAGTTTAACAGTAGTGGTAGCAATAGTATAATAATAGCAGTAGTAGTAGTAGTAAAAGTACTAGTCTAATAGTAGTGTAGTCTCATAATAGTAGATATTAAAAGTACTAGTCTAATAGCAGTAGTAGTTGTAGTATTATTAGTAGTAATAGTAGTCTCATAGTAGTAGTAGTAGTAGTAGTCTAATATTAGTAGTAGTAGCAGTAGTAATTTAATAGTAGTAGTAATAGTACTAGTCTAATAGTAGTAGTAGTAATAGTAGTCTCATAGTAGTAGTAGTGGTAGTAGTCTAATATTAGTAGTTAGTAGTAGTAGTAGTAAAATTACTAGTCTAATAGTAGTAGTAGTAGTAGTAGTAGCAGTAGTAATTTAATAGTAGTAGTAGTAGTAGTAGTAAAATTACTACTACTAGCAGTAGTAGTAGTAGTAAAAGTACTAGTCTAATAGTAGTGTAGTCTCATAGTAGTAGATATTAAAAGTACTAGTCTAATAGTAGTAGTAGTTGTAGTAGTTGTAGTAGTAGTAGTAGTAGTAGTAGTAGTAGTAGTAGTAGTAGTAGTAGTAGTAATATTAGTAGTAGTAGCAGTAGTTGTAGTAGTTGTAGTTGTAGTAGTAGTAGTAGTAGTAACTAAAGGAACTTGAAAACTACCGCTTCATGACATCACAAGGTGGAACAGAGCTTTTTGATGTGTGGAGATGTGGACAGACTGATAATAAAGGGAGATTCAAACGTGTGAATTTAGAGGGATGTTAGTTCATAGTTTTCAGATCATATAATCCCTGTAGTTTCATGTTTTTTTGTCTGTGTGTTTTTCTGTTAATATCTCTGTAATTATTGGCTCTATGTGCATGAAACAAAAACAAGCACAAAGTTCAGCGTTTTATCTGTTAGTATAAATAAACAAAAGTGAAATCAACTTTTGCAACAGTAGTGCAAAGTGGTGCCAATCGTGATTTCGAATTGGGTTCAAATAGAAACAGGAAAAAAGTAAATAATGAGGTAAAATATGACAAAATTTAACTACGTGAATATTTTAAAGGGCTAATTTTTCTGATCTAAATTATAATGTTGTTTCCTCATCACAAACAGACCTGGACTTGTGTTTTGTTTCATTTCGGCTGAGTTTTTCTCTCAAACTGAAAACACTCTAATCTGTGTGTCATTCGTTCATTCATTTTTCAAAATAAAACCAAAAATAAGAAAATGAAAAAACAACTGCTTTCTTCATTATTTGTCTCCAAAACCAAAATGAAAAAACAGATAACGATTTGTTTTTTTTCAGTTTTCGATTTTGTGTTTAAATAAATAATGGAAAAAACGGATAACGGTCATTTCCCGTTTCAATGAATTAAACTGTGATGCCGGACTTTTACATACGGACTGAACCAGGACTGAACCAGGACTAAATTAGGGCTGAACCAGGACGAAACCAGGTCTAAACCAGGTCTAAACCAGGTCTAAACCGGGACTAGACCGGGACTGAGACCGGGATTGAGACCAGGACTGAGACCAAGACCAGACTGGAGCTGAGACCAGGACCAGACCGGGACTGAGACCAGGACCAGACCAGGATTGAGTGCGGGACCAGACTGGGACTGAGATGGGGATTGAAACCAGGACTGAGACTGAGACCAGACTGGAGCTGAGACCAGGACCAGACCGGGACTGAGACTGGGACCAGACTAGGACTGAGTGCGGGATTGAGACCGGGACTGAGACCGAGACCAGACTGGAGCTGAGATCAGGACCAGACCGGAACTGAGACTGGGATTGAAACCAGGATTGAGACCGGGACCAGACTGAAGCTGAGAGTAGGACCAGACTGTGACTGAGACTGGTTTAGATCTGGTTTAGACTTGTTTTAGTCCTGTTTTGATCCTGATTCAGTCCTGGTTCAGTCCAGCATTGCAGTTTAAGTCACAGAAACGGGAAACCACCTTTGTACATTTTTTTCATTATTCATTTAAACACAAAATAGAAAACATAGAAAACTGAAAAACTGAATCTTTATCCATTTTTTCAGTTTGATTTTGGAGACAAATAACGTTGTTTTTTAATTTTCTCATTTTTGGTTTTATTTTTGAAAAACAAACGAACAAACGATACACGGATTCACTCTGTTCCACCTTGTGACGTCACGTGGTAAAACACAGGAAGTGCTCCACTGTGTTTTTAGTCTCCACGCACCTTCACTAGAATCATTCGGATCATTTCAGCCCTGGAAATCTCTACTTAACAAAAGGTAAACGGTCGCTGTTGATACTTGAAAACTACCGCTTCATGACATCACGAGGTGTAACAGACTATTTTGAGCCTAAGTCAGTTTGATTTGATTCTTTATAAAGGGGGAAAAAGTCTGTGGAAGTCCATTTCTCTAGCTGCATTAAAATGTCATCACTAAGACTGTTTGAATCCACGGCAGCCTTTAATACGGAGAGTTAAAATAAACACAAAATTACACAACGGCATACACCCAAACTACTTTGTTAATAGCGAAGTAATCCTTGCGGTATTGGTCCTTTAAAACCAGTCAAAGGTAACATCGCGCCCTCATTACGTCGCCATAGAAACATCACACCCGGATTGTTGTTTTTGTGTAAAAGGTGCAAAGAAAGGAAGTACTCGGATGCGTGACACCTGCCTGTGTTACCGGGGAAGTTGCTCGGAGCCTAATCTGATTTCACAATACAGCCATTTGGTGTTCTAGTAAGTGGAATCTTTCGCCGGCTTTGTTATTTTCGAGTGGTTTGAGCCCAGTTAAGTCCCGATGTAGACTTGGTTTAGTCCTTCTATAGTCCAGGTTTAGTTGTGGGTTTAGTCCTGGTTTAGTTGTTAAAAGGACGCATGAAAAGAATCTATACAGGCTACATCAGTATGACAAAGCCTTAGTAGTTAGTTGGAAATAACAATAATATTACTCAGTTTTCAGATTTATTTATGTGTTATAATGTTTCTGCATTGCAAACATACCCGGAGTTGTGTTTTGTTTCATTCATTCATTCATTTTAAACACATAAATCTTGCATATCTAGGCTCAGTTCTACCTTGTGATGTCGTGTCAGTTGTACTTTAAGAGTAAAAAGTAAAAGTATTTTGAGGAGATTTTTAGAACTATTAAAGAATCAAACTGTTTTCTTCATTTTTTGTGTATTCCTGTATCTGTTTTGCTCAAAGTTGGGACGTTAACTCAAATGAAACGTACTAAAAATAAGTCTCAGCTTTTTCAGCAACTCAAACCATAAAGAAAAGTACTTTTTATTTTTCAGTTCAGATCTAAGATGTAGTGAAGTAGAAAGTGCAAATACATCCACTGTAAAATGGTCTTAAGTATGTAAAGATACTAAAAATTTTACCTAATTATTGTACTTTTACTTTTGTACTTAAGTATCACAAGAAAAAATCTACTTAAGTAAATCTATTGAAGTACCTGTTTAAAATTGTACTTTAAGAGTAAAAAGTAAAAGTATTTTTTAGAGATTTTCAGAACTATTAAAGACTCAAACAGTTTTCTTTATTTTTCTATCTGTTTTTGTGTATTTGTGCGTCTTTTTTGCTCAAAGTTGGGACGTTAACTCAAATGAAATGTGCTAAAAAAAAATTCAGCAACTCAAACCATAAAGAAAAGTATTTTTTACTTTTCAGTCCAGATCTAAAATGTAGTAATGTAGTAACTTAAATAAACTACAGATACCTAAAAATTGTAATTAAGTATTGTACTGTTACTTTTGTACTTAAGTATCACATGAATAAAATCGACTTAAGTGAAACTACTGAAATACCTGTTTGAAAGTATTTTGCAGAGATGTTTTAACTATTAAAGAATCAAAGACTTTAAGCGATTCAACTGATTTCTGATTTTCCTCATGAAAAACAGACCTGGAGTTGTGTTTTGTTTCACTCAGACTTTTTTAACTCATAAATCCTTCATATTTCGGCTCAGTTCTCACAAACAGAAATGATTCTGTTCTACCCCTGTGTTTTTAAACTCTATAAGCTTTCACAACAATCATTTGGATCATTTCAGCTTTGGTATTGCTGCTCTCTACTAAACAAAAGGTAAAAAGTAGCTGTTAACTTGAAAACTGCCGCTTCATGACATCACAAAGTGGAACAGCATTTTGAGTTTTGGAAATATATAGACCAGTGGCGGAGTTAACAATTTGGGGACCCTAGGCGAAATTGAGTTTGGGGTCCCCACTATTATGCACTATTTTATTATTATTTTTTTTTTTTGGGGGTATTTTTGTAATATTTATTGTCTGTTTTTCCCCATTGTTCTTGAGACATGCACATTTCTATTTATTTTTATGGTGGATTGGAAACTTGTCTTATTAGTTCAGTCGTCTACTAGATAAGCAGAGCTGAAAGTAGTTTTATTTTTTTGCTAGTACAATTACATTTTTGTTTACATCCATTATATATGATTTTGCTACTCTCATTTAATGTCATATTTAGAGAAAATCTAATTGCTCTGAGGCCTCGGCTATTGTTTGCCCCCCCCCCCCCCCGCCCCCCCGCCCAGGCACTAAGCAGCCGCCTAACGCCTAAGCTTTTGCCTAACGCTAGGCCCGCCTCTGATATAGACTAATAATAAACAAATGTTACTCAAACACTGCAGAAACAAAATCCAGCCAAGTTAAGATGACTTGAATTAAGAAAGATTTATCAAGTTAAGTCAATCTGTCAGTGGAATGAGACTTTTTGTATGAAAATACATCTTGCTAGACACAAAATAAGACAAAAAAACAACAACAATTTTTTGCACTTAAAATAAGAAACAACATCAAATGTTCCTTGAATTAAATAAAACACATTTATTTCATTGGTAGATATTTTTATTTGTCAAGTTGAATCGACTCAAATAAAGTTATATGTTCTTAATTTTTGTTATTTTAATTTAACTAGATTTTTTTTTTTTCCAGTGAACATGTGTGAATGAAACAAAACACAACTCCAGGCTTGTTTTTGAGAAGGTAACAGCATTATAACATGACTTAAAGCTCACAAGAGTCAAGTTTGCATAATTTAGGACCTTAAATAATTGTTTTGTTCATTATGAATTGTTTAAACTTTAAGACTAATTGAAGGTGTAGTTATATAAAGCTATAAAATGGTACAGAATGAATCAAAACAACATTTTTGCCTCGTTTTAATCAAGTGAAAACATGTTTTTGTTGTGAGCACCTTTACATTGACCTGACAAAATCCAGCACATGTTTTCAGCAGAGGGTGCGGTGACTAGCTGAGGCTTGAATTGCTCGTTATAGGTCACGTTATAGGCGCTAATTGATTTAAAGGTTATGAAAAGTTGGACAAAGCGTCAAATGAGAGCGTTTAAATCCACATGTCTCCACAGACCGAGCTCATCCTCACAGCTGTGGAGCTCCGGGCGTCTACATATGTGTGTAATGTGGCTTGAATTCTAGATATCTGCTTGATGCGCTCATCTGCACGCACACACACACATTCACACTGTCACACATGCACACACACACACACACACACACACATAAATGCACACACTGGTTAGGTTTTCATCCTTTTTTGGGACATTGCATTGACATACGTTCATTTTTTGGAGCCTGATTTTATGCTTAATTGTTTTTGTTGTAAATTATAATGTTGTTACCTCATCAAAAACAGACCTGGAGTTGTGTTTTGTTTTGTTTCATTCACAAATGTTTGACTAATCCTCCATTATTAGTTTGTTTACGTCTCCAAAGCTCAAAACGCTCTGTCACAGCTGATGTCACGAACCGTATTTTCAGACTATAAGACACACTTAAAATCCTTTCATTTTCTCAAAAATCAACAGTGCGCCGTATAATCTGGTGCGCATTATGTAATAATTCTGGTTGTGCTTCCTGGCCTCGAACCGATTTTATGTGGTACACGGTGCTCAAAACTCTATCAAAATGTTTTAGTACGACTTTGGTAAACTACGAAGCCGCACCACTTGATGGATTGTCAGAGCATTACGGCTACAGTAGTCAGGAGCCTCGCGGAGTCCAACAGAAGTTGACCCGATAAACGCACAAGGAGCGAGCAGTTTTTTCAGAGCTTATAGTTTATGCAAATGAGTCATGTGGTTTTGTTTCTGGAAAACATAAACAAATGTGCACAAAGCTGCATTAAACACATTATTACTCAATGTATACTTGAGTCATCCTCGTAGGAAATTTAAAAAAACAAATTTAAATTATCCACACATTCACATTCATAATACACATTCACCAAGACAGGGAGGCAACGGCGGGCGAATTACACCACGATCTGCCAATGGATCATGGATGCCTGGACTAAAGGCATCAGTCTCAAGTGTCGTCCGTTTGTTTTGCTTAATGCTCCTTATAATCCGGTGCACTTTATGTATGAAAATACTAAGAGAATTCAACATTATTGATATTGCGCCTTATAATTCAGTGCACCTTATAGTCTGAAAAATATGGTACTTTTTTTTTTTTACCTTTTGCTCAGACTGACAATTCCATGGCTGAAATTATCCAAATTGTTCTAGTGAAGGTTTATGGAGTCTAAAAACCCACTTCCTCGCAATTTGGAACAGACTATTTACAGTTTAAGCAAAAAACTCAGACTAAATATTCTGGATTTGTGTGTCAGGGTATGTTTGTGATGACGAAACAGCATTATAACATGACGTAAAGGTGCACTGTGCAACTTTTCTGGTTGAGGTTACACTACTGCATGTTACTTTGACAGGAATGTTCCAAAGTATTGCATTAAACTTGAACCAAATACGTTTTCAGTGTTTTTATTACTCAAAAATACATTAAAAAAACATACATCGTTACTTGAGGGTGGACTTGCCTTTCCACAGATCTCACGCACAACTTGGCCTGGTGGTTCTTGTCTCCATGGAGATAGAAAAGTTGACAGTGAACATTCAGGCAAAGCAATAACTCATAATAACAACTATCTATCCAGCAGAAAAGTTACACAACGCACTTTAAAGCTCACAAGAGTCAGTTTTGCGTCGTACAGGACCTTGAACTTTATCGTTGTGTTGTGTCTGATATTTGTGTGTGTGCAGATTCCAGTCCCCACAATGTGCTAAAGAGCGGCTCACACACGCGCCCACAGACAGAGGAGCAGCGGGGTCTCTGGGGTCCCGGTCCCAGTCTGGACTTCCTTCCTTCCTGCCTCATTCACGGGACACTGAGAGGCTTAAGGCCATAATGGACAGCCACATCTGCACTCTACTGCGCTGTCTGTGTGTGTGTGTGTGTGTGTGTGTCTTTTTTAACATTCACAAAAACCTCTTTGTTTTGGGCTTTTGCGTGGTATTACTTTGTTTTTTGTTTTTCTTTCATGGAAATTTTTAAATCATTTAGAGATAGGAGCAGAATGAAATAATTACCAACTAAAAGAACAACATATGGAGTTATTAAAGGTCCTATATTACACTAAAATGACTCTTGTGAGCTTTAAAGGTGCATTATGTAACTTTTCTAGTGGATTGTTTGTCAGATGCTTTTGTCTGTGGAGATTATTACTTTGTCTGGAATGTTTGACAGTACTGTATTCAACTTTTCTGTCTTTATGGAGCCCAAACAAGACCAAGTTGCAGGTCAGATCTGTGGAGAAGCGACCCCGCTCATAGTCAGAATGAATGTTTTTTTAGTTTCTGTAGACCAGTGTTTCCCAAACTTTTTTTCTGAGGATCCATATTTTAAAAGTCACAAACCTTCCTGACCCAAGTCAAGAGACATTTTTTTTTTAGGTTTGAAAAAGAAAACACACGTTGGATGAGTAAATATTCACGTCCAAACGACAACGGAGCACTGAGTGAAAACGATGTAATACATACGCCACACCTGTATGTGGCGCTGTTAAAAATGATAATAATATTTAACAATGCATATCTCATCTTTTTTTTTTTTTTACTTTAAGGTAATTTAGCCTATTTCAGAGGTATTCCAGAAATATCACCATTTTGTTTTGCAAAAGTTAAATTTATAAATATTTTGTTTTTAGCCATAACATTTGGATGAGAATTATTAGAATAACTTGGTCTCAAAATCCAACAGTTTAATTACCCGTGTGTAATCTTTGTTATTGATCTGTGTAATCTTTTCGGCAACAGCCTCGCGATCCGCAGAGGCTAGTGTGAGGACTGCGACGGGTTCACGATGTCATCGTTTTCCAAAAGCTGCGGTTTGCTTGTCCATATAACAACGCAACGCTGGCTTTCTCAGATTTCTCCACTCTGAAACCCGTTCTCAAAAAACACAGTTTTCGCCCACTCCAAAACACACACGTTTCCATGTGGACGAAAGACCAAAACGAATACAAACTTCACCGTTTTGACCAAAAAACGTTGTCGTGTGGACAGTCCCTAAAAGTCACAAACCTTCGCGTCAATAGACATTATTCGTAAATCACAAAATAAAGGTGGATTTGACCATTATTGAAAATTAATGAGGATATTCTATTGCTGACTGAGTGATCATGTCTCTGAACAATTAGTATGACTCAAGTTTTAAACAATGAAAAACAGTCAATTGAACCAACAATAAAAGGATCCATAAGTCGCCTATTTGGACATTAAATGTAGCCCATTTCTTTTTCTTTTCAACATTCAACTGAACCAGCAATACTGGAACAAAATAGTCGATAAAATAATTACAAAAAGATTAGAAATGATACAAAACATCTCTTAACATTTTAATATTTCTAATGAGAGGAGGAGGAGGAGGTGCAGGAGGAGAGCGAAACACATATATTCAGTCTGTTTTTGTGCTTTGTCTTCATTTTTGTGAGCACAGAAAATCTCATGTGTCAGAACTGTATATTTCAGACCTACATACAGATCATGACAAACGACACCCCCAAAAAATCTCTTACAACCCACCTGAGGGTAAGGAAACAGCAGTGTTGGGGAGTAACTGATTACATATACCGGCGTTACATAATCAGAGTGCAAATTATGAGTAACTGTATTCAGTTACAGTTACAGTTTCAATAAGTGGTAATTGGATTACAGTTACTTTGTTGAACTAAATGGATTACATGGCGGTATTTTCCTGTTTTCACATTTTGGGCTAAACCAGGACTAAAACCAGGTCTAAAACCAGGTCTACACCAGGTCTAAACCAGGTCTAAACCAGGTCTAAACTAGGACTAAACCAGGTCTAAACCAGGACTAAACCAGGTCTAAACCAGGACTAAACTAGCACTAAAACCAGGACTAAACTAGAACTAAACCCAGGACTAAACCCGGTCTAAACAATATGACACTTAACAGTAGGTGGACACACTTTAAGGCAGCAGTGATCTCATATATAAATCATTTCTCTATCAATAATATTTTTTAATTTGGTTAAGGAAAGACTGGGCTTTTTATTGTCTTTTATCAGATAAAATATCTTATATTTTATAAGATAATCTAGTCTTTGCTACTTTACAGCAAATAAAGTCTGTTCATGGAGACTTGGGCTCAACAACCAATTTGAAGAGAACAAACAAGAATTTTCAGGATGTGGTTGCTACATTCATGTAGTTTTAAAAAGCATGACAATATCAAGTAATCCAAAGTATTCAGATTACGTTACTCACTTTAAGTAATTTAATGGATTATGTTACAAACTACATTTTGAGGTATGTAATCTGTAATCTGTAGGGGAATACATTTTAAAAGTAACCTTTCCAAAACACTGGGAAACAGTGCTTTAGAGCTTCAAAACCACCTGTAATTGAATAAATGTAAGGTAGAGATGTTTAATGTCACACTGTGGAACATTCAAGGCAAGAAACAAGCAGGTGATGGACCAAAAACAAAAAGTTACATTCACTCACAGGTGGTTCAAAGCTCAGAAACACCTAGAAAAACAAACACTCTGACTGAGAGCGGGGTCGCCTCTCCACAGACCGATAACTTGGTCTCCACCAGGAAAGTTACACAATTCACCTTTAACGCTTATTTACGCCTGTTCCCGGATCCTTCACCGTTGAACCATGAACACGCCCGGACCTGTTCTTGAGTATTTTGTCAACATTTCTCTATTAACCCTCCAACAACAACAACGAGATTAGAAACTCAACGGGCTTTTGTTTATCACTTATAGGCTCTGCTGGATACTCAAGTACTCCATTTTGTTAGTTAAAGGTGCATTGTGTAACTTTTCACGTGGAGGGTCCGTCACCTGTCCTTGCTCGGCCTGGAATGTTCCGCAGTGTGACATTAAACAGCTCCACCAGACGCCTCCACCAGAAAATTTACACAATTCACCTTTAAATTTAGTTTTATAATTCTCTATTTTTGACTTAATTTGGCAGGATTATAACTATTATAAATATAAATTATAGTTTTTCACCAATCAAGAAGAAGAATTTGTGAGGAAAAGATGAAAAATATGTTGAAAATTACAGGAAGTGGAGAGTTCAGTATCACATTATGGACAATTCTACAAAAGTTCAGCAAATTTTACTCTTAAGAATCCCAGTTTTCTGCCACTTTAAACATGATTTCAACAAAATAACTGTTTTTGTCAGATAATTCTTTCTGTGTACTTTAGAGGAGCGTTGCCAGGTAACTAGGGATGTAAAAGTAACCAAAATATCATGATATCGTATCGTCAAAAGTCTCACAATAATATCGTGGACCATCACAATATATCGAATTACAAGTCTCTTTGCTTAAATGAAGAGTTATGGTGATTCTGGTGAGTTTCTTTGTGATTTTAACATCTTTCTTATTCTGTAAAGCCCTTTGAATTACTTTGTTTTGCTTTGCCATGGTGCAGCAGTAGCTAAAAAACACAGGGAACTACATAGACCATGATCCTTTGCTGTTGTCAGTGCAGACTACATGAAAAAACAACTGTTATTAAGCACTTTTAAGTCTTAATTCTTCATATTATAACAGTACCAATGGCTTTTCTAAGGCTTTTAAAAGGAAAACGTAGCATATTATATACAAATTTTGTAAACTTCTACAAAATACCAGAATAAATATCGAACCTTGAGATGCATATCGTGAAAATATCGTATAGAGGGATTTTGATATTGTTACATCCTTATAAGTAACAGTTATGAAATTCTCTAGTGTGATGTCACGATTTCCAACCAAGAAGTAAAATTTTAAGCCGAAAAAAATTGACAAATTGTGAAAACGAGTGTGTGTTTTTGCAAATTTCTTGAATATAACCATCTTAACTGCTTTGTTTTAGTGAAATAATCTGTCGTTTCATGGTAAGTAAAAGTACAGATACAGGAGCAAAAGATTACTCAAGTAAAAGTAAAAGAATCACACTAAAAAGCTACTTAAGGATTGTACTAAAAAAATAAAAAAGTATTTTGCTGAGATTTTAAGAACTATTAAAGAATCATTGTAGTGATTTTAATATAGAATTCCACTGATTTTAAACGATTCACCTGATTTCTTCATTTTTCTATCTGTTTTTATGTTGCGAAAAGTATATTATTGATATCGTCACATCCTTATAAGTAACAGTTATGGAATTCCCTAGTATGATGTCACAATTCCCAACCAAGAAGTAAAATTTTAAACCTAAAAAAAATAATTTGACAAATTGTGGAAACGAGTGTTTGTTTTTGCAAAATTCTTCAACAAAAATTGCTAATTTTTTGCAAAATATAACCATCTTATCTGTTTTTGTGAAATGAGTAGTCTAACCTGTCATTTCACTTTAAGAAAAAGTACAGATACAGGGACAAAAAATTACTCAAGTAAAAGTAAAAGTAACACATGAAAAAGCCACTTAAATATTGTACTAAAAATTGAAAAGTAAAAGTATTTTGCAGAGATTTATAACATATTAAAGAATTAAATGTAGTGATTTTGATAAAGAATTCCACAGATTTTAAGTGATTCAACCGATTTCTTCATTTTTCTATCTGTTTTTATGTATTTGTGTGTTTGGTTTGCTCAAAATTGTGATGTTAACTCAAATAAAACCTGTTAAAAATAAGTCTTAGCTTTTTATCAGTGAGTCTCAAACTGTAAAGAAAAGTGTTTTGTTTTTTTGTTTTTTTTACTTTTCAGTCCCGATGTAAAATGTAGTGAAGCATAAAGTGCAAATATACTGTCAAAATGTAGTGAAAGTAATGTAAAAGTCAAAAGTATCCACTGTAAAATGTACTTAAATAAAGTTCAGATACCTTAAGCTTTGTACTTTTACTTTTGTACTTTGTTACCTGCCACCTCCACTATTGCCCTGTTCTGTTCTATTGCCCTTCTATTTCCTGCCCCACTCTCGACTCTCCCAGACAATAAGATGAGAAAAAGATGTTAATTGGTGCAGTGTTGACGTGGCTGTGCGATATGAGTGAAGGGGGCGGGGTTAGGGGGTAGGTGATAATGCCTGTATGCAAATAACGCCTTCATCTACTTCAAAAGCTGTCGCGTTTTTTTTTTTTTTTTTCTTTGTTCCTCCCCTGGTTCGTCCACTCAATACGCATCGTCGGCCAATACGCACTTTTGTTGACCCGAATCCAGTAATCTCCAAATCTCAAAATGCTCCGTTCCACCTCGTGATGTCATCAAGTGGTAGTGTCTGTGTTTAGCTTCAGTACACGTTGGAAGTTCCGGGGCTGAAAGAAAGTGCTCTGTGTGGTAATACTTGAGGCGTGGATAAAGTTGTGCAACAAAAATGTGTTTTTGTAAAAGCGCGGTGGAGTCACGTGACGCTCCGCTCGTCACTCTTTGTTTTTCGTCGACGTTCAATCCTCGTTTGTCCCAATAAACAAACTCAAAGAGGCGGAGGATCGGGTTCAACTCCGGCCTTCAAAACACGCTGGATCTGTGAAGAGTCGGGAGAGAGGGAGGGAGGGAAGAGAGGGAAGAGAGGGAGGGAGAGAGAGAGAAGGAGAGAGAAAGAGAAGGAGAGACAGTGAGAGTGCGAGAAAGACAGAGAGAGAAAGAGAAAGAGTGAAAGAGAGGAATATAGAGAGGGGGAGTGAGATAGAATGAGAGAGGGAAGGAGAGAAAGAGGAGAGAGAAGAAGAGAGAAAGAGAAGGAGAGACAGTGAGAGTGCGAGAAAGACAGAGAGAGAGAGAGAGAAGGAGTGAAAGAGAGGAATAGAGAGAGGGGGAGTGAGATAGAATGAGAGAGGGAAGGAGAGAAAGAGGAGAGAGAGAGGAGAGACGGTGAGAGTGCGAGAAAGACAGAGAGAGAGAAGGAGTGAAAGAGAGGAATAGAGAGAGGGGGAGTGAGATAGAATGAGAGAGGGAAAGCAAGAGAGAGGAGAGAGAAGAAGAGAGAAAGAGAAGGAGAGACGGTGAGAGTGCAAGAAAGACAGAGAGAGAAGAGAAAGAGTGAAAGAGAGGAATAGAGAGAGGGGGAGTGAGATAGAATGAGAGAGGGAAGGAAAGAAAGAGGAGAGAGAAGAAGAGAGAAAGAGAAGGAGAGACAGTGAGAAAGACAGAGAAGGAGAGAGAGTGAGATAGAATGAGAGAAGGAAAGCGAGAGAGAGGAGAGAGTGTGTGTGAGAGAGAGAAGGAGAGAGAGAGAGAAGGAGAGAAAGGAAGAGTAAGAGAGAATGAGAGAGTGTGTGTGTGAAACAGAGAGGAGAGAGAGAGAGAGAGAAGGAGAGAGATAGAAGGAGAGAGAGTGTGGATGCAAGAAAGACAGAGAGAGAAAAAAGGTGAGAGAGAGAAGGAGAGACGGTGAGAATGAGTGTGAGAGAGAGAAGGAAGGAGAGAGGGTGTGAGAAAGACAGAGAGAGAGAGAAGGAGAGAGAGTGAAGGTGCGAGAAAGACAGAAAAAGAGAGGAGAGTGCGAGGGAGAAGATGAGAGAGAGAAAGAGAAAAAGAAAGAGAGAGCACAGAGAGAGTGAGAGAGAAAAGGAGACAGAGAGAAAAAGAGAGTGAAGAGAGAGAAGGAGAGAGAGTGAAAGAAAGGGAGACAGAGTGAGTGAGATAGAAAGAGAGAGAGAGAGAGGGGGGGAGATAGAATAAGAGAGATAGAATGAGAGAGAAGGCAAGAGAGTGAAAGAAAGGAGAGAGAGAGAGGGAGAAGGAGAGAGAGAGAGTGAGATAGAATGAGAGCGCAAGAGAGAAGGATAGACAGTGAAAGAGAGAGAAAGAGAGGGAGAGAGAGGGAGTGAGAGAGGATAGGAGAGAGAGAGGAGAGAAAGGGAGAGAGAGAGAATGAGAGCGAGTGTGTGAAAGAGAGAGGAGAGAGAGAGAGAGAAGGAGAGAGAGAGGGTGTGAAAAAGACAGAGAGAAAAGGAGAGAGACAGAGAAAGACGGAGAGAGTAAAAGAGAGAGAAAGAGAGGGAGAGAGAGGGAGTGAGAGAGGATAGGAGAGAGAGAGGAGAGAAAGGGAGAGAGAGAGAATGAGAGCGAGTGTGTGAAAGAGAGAGGAGAGAGAGAGAGAGAGAAGGAGAGAGAGAGAAGGAGAGAGAGAGGGTGTGAAAAAGACAGAGAGAAAATGAGAGAGACAGAGAAAGAAGGAGAGAGTAAAAGAGAGAGAAAGAGAGGGAGAGAGAGGGAGTGAGAGAGGATAGGAGAGAGGGAGAGAGAGAGAGAGGAGAGAAAGGGAGAGTGAGAGAGAATGAGAGCGAGTGTGTGAAAGAGAGAGGAGAGAGAGAGAGAGAAGGAGAGAGAGAGAGGGTGTGAAAAAGACAGAGAGAAAAGGAGAGAGAGAGAGAAAGAGGGAGAGAGTAAAAGAGAGAGAAAGAGAGGGAGAGAGACAGAATGAGAGAGAGCAGGAGAAAGAGAGAGACAGAGAGAAGGAGAGAAAGGGAGAGTGAGATAGAATGAGAGTGGGAGAAGGATGGAGAGAGAAAGAAGGTGTGTGAGAGGGAGAGAGAGAGAGAGAGAGAGAGAGAAGGAGAGAGAAAGAGTACTTTACAACAGTGTGTGCACTACGTAACTTTTTGGGTGGGGGTCCGTCACCTGCTTGTTTCTATGGAGATACCATTGCTCTTACTGTGAGCGGGGTCGCCTCTCCACAGATCTGACCTGTAACTTGGTCTGTTTTGGCCTCCATGAAGATAAAAAAATAGTTAACACCATGTGAAACGTTCCAGATGAAGCAATAACATCTGCACGGAGAAAAGATCTGACAAACCCTCTACCAGAAAAGTTTCACAATGCAGCTTTAAACACGGGCTTATGAGGACTTAAAAGGAAAGGTTAGATTTAGGAGGAGACGACGTTATTTTCGCAGAGAACTTGTTTTTCCAGTTCACACGAGACCCGTTTGACACCAACAAAAGTGCATTTTCAAAACCAAACTGGACGACTGAAGCTTCATTTTATTCATTCTTTTCTTATCCAAAATCTCTAATTAAAGGTCCATATTACACTGTTTTCTCATCTAAGTTGTTTCCTCATCACAAACAGACCCAGAGTTGTGTTTTGTTTCATTTAACACACAAACTCTACATATTTAAGTTGAGTTCTTCTCTATCAAACAAAAAACACCGCATTCCACCTTGTGATGTCATGTGGTAATACAGGAAGAGCTCTTTCCAAAAAAAAAAAAAAATCAAGCCCTAATTACATGATATCACTTTATAAAAAACTTAAATGATCAGTCTTTTAAGTCATTCAGTGGTCATCTTTGTGTATGTTCACTGCCAAAAACAAAATTTAGTCAAGTTAAGATGACTTGAATTAAGAAAGTTTTATCGTGATTTGAGTAAATTTCACTTGACAAGTAAAATGATCTGCCAGTGGAATAAGACTTTTTGTACTTAAAATATGAAAATACATCTTGCTGCACTTAAGAAAAAGAAAAACAACAAATTTTTGCAAGTAAAATAAGAAACAAAATCGAATTTTGAATGTTGAATTAAAGAAAAACTCTTATTCCACTGGTAGATCATTTTACTTGTCAAGTTGAATCGACTCAAATAAAACCAAATCTTCTCAATGTAAGTAATTTTAACTTATCTAGAGATTGTTTTGTTATTTTTTTGCCCAGTGTTGATTATCTGTTTTCTTATATGCATGTTTAGAATAATTTGTTTCTAATAATTTGTTTGTATAGAGCAGGGGTGTCAAACATACGGCCCGGGGGCTGGATCCGGCCCTCCAAAACCTTTAATCTGGCCCTCCGCTGATTTTCTACTAAAATATTATTTAATTATATTTTCTTTTAAAATATTGGTAATTTTCTGCAGTGCGTCTCCAGTGCCTCTGTGCGTGGCCCCTCCCACCAGAGCAGCACAAATGAAGACTTGCCTCTTTCCAAACGCTCTTAAAGGACGATCGTTTTGACCGTTGACTGTGACTTATTCCTATTTGCATACAAGTTAAAGTTTAAACATTGTGTTGAAATTGCATTTTTCTTTGTTGCAAGTTTCAGGTTGTTCATAATATTATAATGTTTCGTAAAAGAAAGAGTTCATCAGTTAAAAAAAGATTTCTGTAATAGATTTGTGTTTCTCTGCACAAATATTTGAACTCTTGATATTTTTGGGGTTTATATGCCATGAGTTTTCTGATCCAGCCCCTTTGGGATTAAAGTAGGTTGGATACGGTCCCCGAACCAAAATTAGTTTGACATCCCTGGTATAGAGGCTAAGCAAAAAATTTAGGCCCCATCCACACTTGTACATATTCGAGTCGTTTTTGTTGTGGATACAGTGTTCGTCCACACTAATCCGATGGAAAATGGCTCCAGAGACGGAACGACCTGGTGCCACCAGCTCCCACGAACTCATCCGAGTACAGATCTAATCGGGCACTGTGTGGATGCATGAAAACACTGATATGCTGATGTAGGTCTATGCACCACGAAGTAATTCACCGCCAAAACACTAAGAGGCTAGAATATATGTCCGTTCATATATACAGTCTATGTGTATGACCTGCAGACGTATAATCTCTGAAAAGTTTAACATGAACCATCTCCAATGTGATAGAAGCACAGAACAGACTCACCATCAGCAGAACACCCCTCTGTCACAGAAAGAACACTCATAATCCACTGAGTTGTGTTCTTTAGCCCGACAGAAGCTAAACCACATCAGCGCACAATAGCGAGCTGTTTTATGAGCATTCAGTTTATGCAAATTAGCCATGTGGTTTTAAGTTTCATTTCTGTAAAACGTAAACAAATATGCTCAAAGCTGTTGGATAGTGAAGGATTGGGGACACAGAAACGACGTGTCTGGACGCAGATTGTTTCCGATACGGTGATATGTGGATTAGTTTCAGTGTAAACGGGGTCTTAAACTCCATACACCTTCTCTAGAATCATTTGGATGATTTCAGGCCTGGAATTGTCAATCTGTTGTAAACAAAAGGCAAAAACTATTAGCTTTTAACTTGAAAACTACTCCAACTACAACTTCAGGTCTGTTTTTGAGAAGGTAACAACTTTATAACATGACTTAAAGCTCACAAGAGTCAAGTTTGCGTAATGTATGACCTTTAATGAACTAGTGTAAGTGTAATAGAGTCTCACACACAACCACAAACAAACAAAATTCCGGTAAGCATATAGATCAGGTAAATAAAGTGGCTAGCCCGACATTCCCTCACCTCTCTGCCCCAGCCTCCGTGTGAGTATTTTACATGTAGCTCGGTGTTCTCTTGCAGGAGTCACCTTGTGCAGATTGAGTGTGTTCGAGTGTGTATAGTTTGCCTACTGTATGTGGAGCGGTAGCAGGTAGATCGCACTATTCAAATATTGACTTCCTGTGTGGCCGGCGGCTCGAGGCGTGTCTGTGTGTTTTGGATTTGGGGCTACTGTGCTGGAGGAGGAGGAGGAGGTGGTGGTGGAAGAGGAGGAGGAAGTCCATCAATAGAAACACTTTGATGACACTGGCCAGGCTTAGTGCTCCATTATAGGAGACGTTAGGCCAGGGGTCTCCAGCCTTTTTCCTCCGGTGAGCGGCTTTTACAAAACAAAAATACCAGAGAGCTACTAGTTTTAGTGGTCACAAGAAATTGAGCATGTATAAGAGCTTGTATATATGTGTAATGCTGTATGTCTGCATGTGAGTGTGTGTGTGTGTGTGTATATATAGGTATATATGTATGGGTATGTGCATGATATGTGCGTATATACACATCTATATATTCTAAGATTTTTTCCCCTTGTGTTTATTTATTTCTGTTCCCTATATTTACTTTCACTTTATCTGCATTAATGTATTATAATTTGTATGTATGTATGTATGTATGTATGTATGTATGTATGTATGTATGTATGTATGTATGTATGTATGTATGTATGTATGTATGTATGTATGTATGTATGTATGTATGTATGTATGTATGTATGTATGTATGTATGTATGTATGTATGTATGCATGTATGTATGTATGTATGTATGTATGTATGCATGTATGTATGTATGTATGTATGTATGCATGTATGTATGTATGTATGTATGTATGTATGTATGTATGTATGTATGTGTGTATGTATGTATGTATGTATGTATGTATGTATGCATGTATGTATGTATGCATGTATGTATGTATGTATGTATGCATGTATGCATGTATGTATGTATGTATGTATGTATGTATGTATGTATGTATGTATGTATGTATGTATGTATGTATGTATGTATGTATGTATGTATGTATGCATATGTATGCATGTATGTATGTATGTATGTATTATTATTATTATTTACTATTATTTATCTTTCCTTTCTCTGGAGACAATGGGGAAGGATAAAATGGTCACATTACATGACTGCATGAATTTATGTGCACAAAACGTCATAGTAATGTTATATGTGTATATATTATAAGATTTTTGTCCTTGCATTTATTTATTTATGTTCCTTATACTTACTTTATTTTATCACTTTATCTGCATTCATGGATTATTATTTGTATTTATGAATTATTATTGTTTACTTATTATTATTATTTAATTATATTTACATTTATTATTATTATTATTATTATTATTAGTAGTAGTAGTAGTAGTAGTAGTAGTATTAATATTAGTATTAGTATATTTTTTAGTATTATTTATCTTTCCTTTCAATTGGGGAGGGTAAAATGGTCACATTACATTACTGCTAATATTTTTTTTTCTTTCTTTGACATCTGCTTTATGTGCACAAAAAAAGTAATAATAATAAAAATAAAAAAGAGCATATATAAGAGCCACGGTGAGCTTTATTTGAGGTGCACTTAGCTGCCTTTAGAACATAAACCATTATCCATTTAATAGTGTACAAAGTCAGGCATCAAAATGATACATGTACTATGGTAAAAGACATTTAATTAATTAAATTTTACTTATTCAGCACAATACATGTAATTCAGAAATCCCTTGGCGAGCTATTTGTAAGGCAGAGCAATGAAACTCCACAGAAACAAGCAGGTGACCGACCCCCAACCAAAATGTGACTCAGACTCAGACTGCAGCCTGAAGTGACCCAAATCCGATTTTTTTCGCCCCTATGTGAGCTGTATTGGATCTTTTAATGACAGCCTGAATGACACAGATCCAGTTTTTTTTTTAAACGTGACCCATGTCACTTGGATATGTGCTCCTAAAACCCATATTTATCCGATCTTTTGACATCTGAACGGTCAGGTAACATTCATCTCACCTACACGTCAGGCTCCGAGTCTAGTCAATGGAGGGAAAGTGAAGTTAGTGAGTTAATTAATATTTGTGGTTATTCGCTGTTTTCAGGCCATTTTTTTAAATGATTGCCAAGGAAATGTGCGAGCGCGGCTACAGGCGGTCCTGACTCCAACGAAAAATAAAAAGCCTGCGAGTCAAATACAAGGAGCCTAAAGACTCAAATGAACAAATCAGCCGTGGATGTGTAACCTGTCCATTTTACAAAGAACTGGACAGTATTTTGGGAGACAAGCTTGTGATGTTGTTGTGTCCTCCAATGCGCATGTGGGACACTTTTGGGTGTTTAAAGTTCACACTGGAGATCACATACAAGTCGCATTTAATTACCTCCGCCAAGGAGGTTATGTTTTTGCCGGCGTTTGTCTGTTTGTTTGTTTGTTTGTTTGTTTGTCTGTTAGCAACATAACTCAAAAAGTTATGGACCGATTTTGATGAAATTTTCAGGATTTGTTGGAAATGTGAAAAGGAAGAACTGATTTCATTTTGGGGGTGATCCGGAAGAAATCCTGGATTCTGGATCACTTTGAAATTTTAGTTAACATTGTGGTAAATGGAGCCAAAAATTTTGTTTCTCAATATCTCGGTTAATTATTGACCAAACCCCATGAAATTTGACTCAGGGATGGACAATGGGATCCTCATATTCCAAAGGCTGATCCGGATCTGATCCAGAAGACTGATTTTATCGCAATTTATATAAAAAATGGGGGTAGTCCTTGGCGGAGGTCTGCGCTCTCTGAGTGCTTTTCTAGTTTCAAATGTGAACGACCTCACACACAAAAAAATTGGATTTCACAAAAAAATTCTAATTGAGCATTAAGCCCTGCAGTCTGAATGTAGCCTTAGTGCACCTTTAAAGTTAAATTTCTTAATTTCTTTTTAAATAAAGTAACCATTTGAATTAATAATCAGACACACAGATAAATCAAGTAGTACATAAGATTCAAAAGTGCACATGTCGGGGTTTGAAGCACAGGTTAGCAGGTTCACATGTTGCAACAGAAAAGCTTATGTAAGTGTGAAGTGAAAGTAAGTGATCCAGTGCAGGCACATTCTCAGCTGCTGTGGTGAGTCTGTAGTGAGTTTGTAGTGAGCCTGCAGGCCCCTGAGCTGACGTGGGGCTGGTCTGTCCTGTAGGCCCCTCCTCTCACAGCTGGTTCCATGGTGTAATGGTTAGCACTCTGGACTCTGAATCCAGCGATCCGAGTTCAAATCTCGGTGGGACCTGATGTTTTTTTAAGAAGATGGTGACAAAGTACTACAAAATAAAATACAAGAAAATAAAAATATAAGATTGTTCAACTGAAAACTGTAAACCATGCAAAACTATGATAGAATGGATGTAGTAATTGCACATGTCTCCAACTCCAAATACACATTTGTGAATCCACTGTATATGCTACTTAAATGCTTTTTTTTTTTTTTTTTTGTCACCATCTTCTACATTTGTTATCAATGTCAATATTATATAGTGGACTTTATCATTGAGGGATGGTATAATATTTAAATTACAGTAAAATACATTTGTATGTTTTGAAATTGCAGTAAAATACATTTGGCTTTTGAAAACATTTCCATACAAAAAGTAAACTGTAAGATCACTTTTTAAAATGGCACTTACCTGTTTTTTTTTTACTTTTATGGGACTGAAACTGAAAGCTACAAGATGAACACCAGAACATAAAGTAGTAAATAAGTAGCTGGCGACAATACAAACTGGTTAGAACTAAGATCATCGACTATGCTGAGAATACATGGTGCCATGGGTGGCTGTGGTTTCACTGTATACAGTCATTGTGTCCTTAGGCAAGACACTTCACCAAATGGTAGTGGTCAACAAAGCAAATGGTGCAGATTGTCAGCCTCGCTTTGGTCAGTCTAATCCAGGGCAGCTGAGGCTATATTTACTTACCACCTATAGTCTATAAAGTGAATTACAAGTGCAAAAGACTCAAAGGATTCTTAATAACCTGAAAATGATCCATCCATTTTCTTGTTGCAGGGGCAGCACTCTAAGCAGGGACTCGCAGACTTCCTTCACCCCGGACACTCCAGCTCCTCCGGGGGGCAAGGCAAGTTTATTTGTACAGCACAATTCGTACACAAAGTAATTCAAAGTGCACCCGGGACCCCGAGGTGTTCCCAGGCCAGCAGAGAGACATAGTCTTCTTAATCTTAATCTTAATTATTCCCTGCAATGAGTTTCTAAACACTGTTCACAACTAGATCGAAGTTTTCCCTTCACGGTAGCAACAACTAGCAAGCTAACCATGCACTTCCTGAATCTCTCACAAGAAAACATTTTATTAGAATTTATTTATTAGAAGCAGACAGTTCACTAGGCGCATTCTGACCACAAGAGACATTTATACAATCTGTTCTGGGGCAAGACAAACACAAATTCAAATACAAATCGGGACAAGTCTGTTAAAGGTGCATTGTGTAACTTTTTGGTTGGGGGCCCATCACCTTCTCCTTTCTACGAATATGTCATTACTCTGTGTGACATTAAACAGCACTGCCTTGCATTTATTCAATTATAGGTGGTTTTCTATCTTAAAATTACCTAAAAAAATATACATTCTGACTCTGAGCGGGGTTTCCTCTCCGCAGATCTGACCTGTAACTTGCAACATCTCCGGAGAGAAAAGCATTTGACGGACCCTCCACCTGAAAAGTTACACAACGCACCTTCATCTAAAAAAGCCAAAATCGTAAAATACTCCAAGATAGATCTAGATTACAATATAGTTTCAGTGCATGGCTATGAAACAAGATTCAAGAAAAAGAAAGACACGGGCAGATATAAGTCAAGGAAACATAAATAAACCCAGTGTGACAAAACAGGCCATAAAGCCGCTGTTGTTTGTGGTCGGGGACAGTTGAGTGGGCCCTTTGGTCTGGAAATATCTAACCCAGGGGTCAGCTGGGCCATAACTCCACTGGACTCCTGCTCTGAAGCCCCCGTGTCCACCACCATCTGCCCCCGCTCTGGCCCTGACCCTGACCTCACCACTTCCGGGGCTACACAAGGAATTCCTCTGCCGGGATCAATAAAACAATATCAATAAAACCCACGCTACATGCTACTTTTGGGTGGTCCTGGGAACGCTGTGATGATCAGAGTCCACTTATGATGTCACCGTAGGCTGTACTTATACTTGCAGCTGATGCCATTGATATTCCCTGCGGGGGTGTGACGCTGTAAACACTGCTCATTTTGGTCTTAAAATGTTCATAATAACCTGCTCTACATGATCCTGGGGTTTTTATTTCACTTTCACGTCACACGCGCTTAGTCCACTTCTTTAAACAGTTTATGAGGGTGAGTTTCTTGATACAAAGTGAATTGGAGCCAGAGTCCACCACAAGGAGTTTTACATTTGGAGCCGAATGAATGAAACCAAACACAACTCTGGGTACGTTTTTGAGAAGGTAACACCATTCTAACAGGAGTCAATTTCCACGTTTACATGAGAGCGTTAATCCCAAATAAAAATAATACAATTTTGAATAAAAATGAATTCTGCTTTAAAAAGACCATGTAAACACTTCATTTCTAATGAAAATTATTATTTGGAATTAAACTTCATTCATTCATTTTATTTGTTTGAGCAAGATACAACAAAATCAACCACAATAACAAAAACAACAACATGTACATGTACAGATTTGGGACCTGGTGCTCAAAAGGAGTAGCCTGATTGATCAGCCGGTTTCACTTAATGAAAATCGTCTGACCTCACAGCATTAGGATTCATTTGCTCGATGGTAGACTGTATTACTGCTGTTTGGTTGTGCCTAACTGGTATATTAAGCTTTTCCCAAATCCCACAGGAAGAAGAGCTGTAACGTCTTTCCCCTTGATAAAATTCACCAAACATTCTCTTTGTTCTGGCTTTAAATGCATGATCTCGGGAATCGTTGCCAACACAGAATATATGGCTCTTTGCTGATTGGCTGGTGCCAGGACTCGCACTTCCGGGGTTTTTGCAAACTGCCTAGTGTATTCTGATTCCTGACCTAGTCGCTGGAGAAAAATGAAATTGAGCGGAGGCACTAGGTGGTGCCAGCCTGGCTATAAAAAGAGTAGGATGAAGTTTAAAAAACTTATAGTGTCCTATCCCAATTGTTTTACATAATCACATGGTTGACACTTTTCTAAAAACACCTTTGGGGTGTCCAGTACATATAGTGAATATAAATAAATATACACATACATACATATGCAAAGTTTATCGTTTAAGATTGTACAAAATAAACAGTAATGAGAATGAAAAATTTAAGGATCTTTTGTAATTCTGAAGTAAGTGGGTGGTTTATTTCCGGTCGTTCAGCACATGCTCGCTGGGTCGTCCTTCTGACGCGATGTGGATGATCCAGGCTCCACCAGTCCTGGCTTCAGGACTTTCCTCCGCGTCTCTTTGGATTTGCGAGTGGGATGTGGGAGTGGGCTGAGGCAGAGCAGCCGCTGACTCAGTTTGTCTTCTTCCTCCCTTCTCAGACACTCTTCCCTTCTCTTCCCTTGTCCTCCTCAGCTGACAGACGTAAAGCGTGATGAGAGAATTCTCCAGCTGCTGCGCAATTATCATCAGAACAACTGCGAAAAAAGTTTGGATCATATTTGCGTCCATAACGTAACTACAAACCGAGTTGACAAAACGCCGGTAGCAGCAGAAATGTGTGGTGTTTTTTTCGGTCGACGTAAATACATGCGTGTCTCTGTCCAATCACAACCCTTCTCAACCTCTAGACATCGAGCAGAAGTAAATAAAGGCGATTTAACCATGTTTTCCATGTAAACTCAAAAGAGAATATTTAATTTCCAAACTGTTTAATTCAGAATTTAAAAAAAACATCATGTAAACGTGACCAATTTTGAGTGATAAAGGATGTTTAGGTTCCATTTGTAAATTCTAATTGTCTTAACAGTGTGTACAGTTGATAATCATGTCCTTGCCCCGTTATCAGGGCCTTATCTTCCTCTATCTTCTGTTTAGACTTGTGACGCTTCCTATTCGTCCTTATCACTGTTGGCTGATGGTGAATACACAAGCACAGAGCTGTGGGTTCTGCTTTGAAAACACAGGGTTAGCATTAGCTTTAGCAGATAATTGGCCTTCAGCCCCAGTAGTTTTGTTTATGTTCCCCCGCGCCACAGAGCCCGCGGCCTGCTGGGAGTCCTCACGTCACCCCTCCTCCTCCTCCTCCTCCTCCACTGCGAAACAAAACACAATACAACTACACAACAAACTCTGAGGAATTTCACACAGGAAAAGTACTGAATCATTATGGTTTCTTGAGTAACTTCAAAATGTAGTCTACTTCTAAAAATGGACCAGAGAAATTATAGAAGTCATTTTATACTAGTGTGTAATATTTGATGTTTTTGTTTGACTCAAAATGATGCCGTTTATGATCACAGACTACAAAACCAGGACTGAACCAGGACTAAAACAGGACTAAAACAGGACTAAACCAGGAGGACTAAAGCAGGACTGAACCAGGACTGAACCAAGATTAAACCAGGACTAAAACAGGCCTGAACTAGGACTGAACCAGGCCTGAACCAGAACTGAACCAGGACTAAACCAGGTCCAAACCAGGACTAAACTAGAACTGAACCAGGTCCAAACCAGGACTGAACCAGGACTAAACCAGAACTGAACCAGGACTAAACCAGAACTAAACCAGGACTGAACCAGGACTGAACCAGGACTAAACCAGAACTGAACCAGAACTGAACCAGGACTAAACCAGGTTCAAACCAGGACTAAACCAGAACTGAACCAGAACTGAACCAGGACTAAACCAGGTCCAAACCAGGACTAAACCAGAAATGAACCAAAACTAAACCAGAACTAAACCAGGACTGAACCAACCCTGAACCAGGACTAAACCAGAACTGAACCAGGACTAAACCAGAACTGAACCAGGACTGAACCAACCCTGAACCAGGACTAAACCAGAACTGAACCAGGACTAAACCAGAACTGAACCAGGACTAAACCAGAACTAAACCAGGACTGAACCAACCCTGAACCAGGACTAAACCAACCCTGAACCAGGACTAAACCAGAACTGAACCAGGACTAAACCAACCCTGAACCAGGACTAAACCAGAACTGAACCATGTCCAAACCAGGACTAAACCAGAACTGAACCAGGACTAAACCAACCCTGAACCAGGACTAAACCAACCGTGAACTGAACCAGGCCTAAACCAGGACTAAACCAGAAGTGAACCAGGACTGAACCAGGATTAAGGATTTTATAGTCTCAAGTAAGGTAAGGCAAGGCATTTTTAACTTATACTGCACATTTTATACTCATGGTAACTCAATCTGCCTTACATGGACATGGAGGGACAAAAAAGTCTGCTGTCCCGGGTCTCAGGGTTTCAAAAGCCCAAAATTTGACTCTCTTCTAATTAATTTATATTAGAGGGGGGCTATGTAAGGCAGCTTGCCCCGGGCCCCCAAATTTCTGTCAACGGGCCTGCTTACAAATATAAAAACATATTAAAACAAGCTAAAAGAAAACATATACTTTACATAAATACACACAATTAATTTTAAATAGTTTATAAATTACAACTGTGTATAATTTAACCACAGACATGTAAGTATGTAAAATAGTCATGTTTGGGGATGACCTTACTTCACCATGCAGTCCATTCCTTGTATTTGCAGGATAATAACTAAAAGCAGCTTCACCAAGTTTAGTTTGGACTCTTGGTTTGGCGAACAGACCAGTTCTGGCATCTCGTTTCCATTCTTGGTTGATATTAATTTATTGGCATGGATTTTAGTGCAGTACTTTTTTTTTACAGTTTTGTTTCATTCCCAATCTCTGAACAAAAGGTAAAAGATAGATTTTAACATGAAAACTACCACGTCATGACATCACAACGTTCTGAGATCTAATTTTCTTTTTTGGTTAATATAAATTTATTAGCATGGCTTTTAGTACAGTTACGTGTCAACTTTTGCCTATGGGTTTTAGCTTCTTGAAAATGTTTTAATCAGTCAGTATGATACCATTTACTGTTGTTTATATGTTGAATGTAGTCATATTGATTAAAAAATTATACAAATTTTGGTTAACAATTGCAATACTTTTTTTTTGAAGCTTAAACTCAAAAACTATGGAACATATGGAAACTACTTTTTTACTTTTCAGTCCAGTTCAAAAATCTAGTGGAGAAGAAAATACAGATACTGGTTTATTCTCTCAAATGTAGTAACTAAAAGTAAAAAAGAATTAACTTTAAAATCTACTTAAAGGAACACTCCAGAATTTTTGACATAGGACCTCATCTTCTAGAGTGTTGGAGACGTGTGGAAACACTTTTTTAATTATTCCATCCAGTCCTTGTATTTGCAGAGGTCACTGGTGCTAGGCTAGTGCATGTCAATGGCCATAGTTAGCCTGCCACTAAAAACAGTCTTACCAACTCCACAAAGTACCCAAAGCAAATCTATTATTACACCAGACTGTCGATGTGAATATCTGTGTTGATAGAATAATGTCTGAAATAAATCTAACCTTGCATCGCATGAATCGTCACATTTTGAGGGACTATTTTCTCATATATCAGTCCGCTGCTGCCAAGCTTTCTATCAAGAAATAGAGCTCACTGCTGCTGCTCAGACAGAAATCCTTCAAATACAAGGTTGGTTTTACTTCTAAAATTATTCCATCAACACAGACATTTACATGGACAGTCTGGAGTAATAATAGATTTGCTTTGGGTGTTTTGTGGAGTGGGTAAGACTGTTTTTAGTGGCAGGCTAACTATGGCCATTGACATGCACTAGCCTAGCACCAGCGACCTCTGCAAATACAAGGACTGGATGGATTATTTAAAAAAATGTCTCCACACATCAACACTCTGGCTCACTAGGAAAATTCCGGACTGTCCTTTAAGTATAGAACAGACAACTAAAAATTCTACTTAAAGATGCGTTATGTTTTGGTTGGGGGTCCGTCACCTGCTTGTTTCTATGGAGAAGTAATTGCTTTGCTTGGAATGGTCCACAGTATGACATTAAACAGATCTACCTTACATTATTCAATTACAGGTGGTTTTATAGCTCAAAAATACCTAGAAAAACAGACATTCTGACTGTGAGCAGGGTTGCCTCTCCACTGACCTGTAACTTGGTCTGGTTTCGTCTCCATTTAGATACAGTAGAAAGGTTTAATACCATACTGTGAAACATTCCAGTCAAAGCAATAACATCTCCATGGATAAAAGCGTTTGACGGATCCACCAGAGTAGTTACACAATGCACCTTTAAGTACAGTACTTTACTACTTGTAGGTGTGATACTTTTCTCCTTTTAGCGAGTCATTGTTGTTGTATTCGTCAGTTCACAGTTTGGTTTAGACTTGATGGCTCTGCTCCTGGAGGCAGGTCCCCCGCTGGGCCCGCGGAGGAAAGACGAACTCCGGAGGAAGTTAACCTTTGACCTTTCCTCAGAAGAGTGACAGGACCCCGACTGCCCTCTGACCTCCCGGGGCTCAGCCAATCAGTGAAGCGTGACCCGGCTGAGGGGGCGGGCTCTGTGTGCGGTGGGCGGGGCAGAGGAAGTGCAGTCTTTTCAATGGGCCTCCTCCTCCTCGCATTCTGGGCATACCAAGCGTCGCGGAGACTGGGAGAAAAGAAACGTTAAAAAAAATCTCAAATTCCATATTATACTGTACCAATGACCTAAAGGTGCAATGTGTGACTTTTCTGGTGGAGGGTCCGGTATGTGCTTGTCTGCGTGGTGATGTTATTCTTTTGCCTGGGATGTTCCATTGTACATTTATTCAGTTATAGGAGTTTTTATTTCCCAAAACTACCTCAAAAATCCATCGTTTATTCAGTTAAATACCTTCAAGTTCCAGGACATAGTTGATCTAAACACAGCTGTTGTCATATATAAGGTTCACAATCTGTGTATCATTCATTCATTCATTTTTCAAAATAAAACCAAAAATAAGAAAACGAAAAAACAACTATTTTCTTCATTATTTGTCTCCAAAACCAAAATGAAAAAAAAAAAACAAACAGATATTCATTCATTCATTCAGCTTTTTCAGTTTTCGATTTTGTGTTTAAATGAATAATGGAAAAAAAAAAAAAAACTGATAACAGCCCTTTCCCGTTTCATCCAATTTTGGCCCTTAAGGACTGAACCAGACTGAACCAGGAGGACTAAACCAGGACTAAACCAGAACTAAACCAGAACTAAACCAGAACTGAACCAGGACTGAGTGTTGGGATGGGCCGGAGGTGCGCCTGCATAGATATCAGGTGACCGAAGATGAAAGGACCGGTGCAGAACTCTGCGCCCACTGGGCTAAGCGCAGCCGTCATCCAATCGCACTTTGTGGACATCCTGCTTCACAGGCTTGGAGTCCCTTCTCTCTCTCTCAAATCCAAGATTAGTCCTGGTTTAGACCTGGTTTAGACCTGGTTTAGTCCTGGTCAGACCTGGTTTAGACCTGGTTTAGACCTGGTTTAGTCCTGGTTTAGACCTGGTTTAGACCTGGTTTAGTCCTGCTTTAGACCTGGTTTAGACCTGGTTTAGTCCAGGTTTAGACCTGATTAAGTCCTGGTTTAATCCTGCTTTAGACCTGGTTTAGTCCTGGTTTAGACCTGGTTTAGTCCTGGTATTGTCCTGGTCTAGACCTAGGAGCACTTCCTGTATTACCACATATCACAATGGGGAACAGCGTGTTTTCAGTTTGAGAGAAGAACTTAAATCAAATATGTAGAATTTGTGTTATGTTTGTGGTGAGAAAACAACATAATAACAGATCAGAAAATAGTGTAATATGGGCAAAAAAAAAAAAAAAAAGAACTTAAACTTTTTTCTTTGTTATAAAATTTCACATATCTCGCACCACGTATGTAAATAAAATATAGAAAGTAGTAAACATAAACATACTTTTGACTACCTCAGAAGTTATTTCAAATTTGTTTTTTCAAATTGAACATTCCGTTTTTTTATCCATCAAAACCAATAAATTTAAAAGTGAACAGTGAGCTTCGAGGCCGTATATAAAAGCACATGTTATTTTTACAGCGGTGTCTGTCGACCAAATGTGGCCGTAAAATAAAATAATTCTTTCATTTTTGTTCGCACACAATGGTTTGGCCCCATACCCGCGCGCATCTCTCCAACTCCGCTACGAGAACAAAAAAACACAAAAATATTCTCTGAAGTTTGCTCCCAAATCCACACAGCCCTGTACACTTCCATCTTCAGTTTTAACTACACTTTTCCTTTGCCCTCGTTTCACTCCAAAGAATCAACCACACGCTTTCAAATGGCCCACACACGCTGTTTTTATTTTCACTTTATTTCAGACTTTGATGTGCACTTTTACAATTCGTGCGGACATGCTTCATTAACTTCTCGAGTGCGTTTCAGATCCAGAGTGCTCAGCTGTCTGCCTGTCTGCTTATCTGGGCACGTTTATGACTTTTAATATGAAGCAATGTTCCTCTGTGCGGTCAAAAGGATGGTAGTTCCTTGCTTTTTAGGCTGGTTCTTGTTGGCACCACCATGTCTGTAGTTTTTTAAATTTTTATTATTATTATTTTTTTCCTTTTACAATCAAATAACTTTATTTATTACGCACAGGCATGGTACAAACTGTCACTGGGTCCTTTGGCATCTTTTCATCTTTTTTTTTTTTCCATAGATCATTTTCAGCAACACTCAATGTGTGTATTATAAACCGTGGTGGAAGAATTACTCAGTTTTGCAGTAAAACTACAGAAATCCTCAAGTAAAAGTAAAAGTATGACATGGGGGAAAAAAAAGTATTTGAAGAGCTAAAAGTAAAACTATTTTTGCAAAGATTTTGAGATCTAATAAAACGTCTAATGTAGTGAAACTTTTTTTTTTGTTTAAGTGTTTATTTGTTTTATTTTGTTTGCTGAAATTATGATCCTCAGCCTTTTCTGCAGGTCTCAAACTATAATAAAAAAATACTTTTACTTTTCAGTCTTGTTCAAAAACATAGTGGAGTAGAAAATACAGCTACCTGCTCTCAAATGTAGCGAAGTAAAAACAAAAAGTATCCACAAAAAAATCTACATAAAGGTGCACTATGTACGTTTTCGGTGGGGGGTTCGTCACCTGCTTGTTTCTATGGCCCCATCCACACTAGAACGTATTCGAGTTGTGTTCATTGTGGGTGCAGTGTTCATCCACACTAATCCGATTGAAAACGGCTCCAGTGACGGAATGATTTGGTGGGGCCAGCTCCCACGAATTCATCTGAGTAGAGATCTGATCAGGCACTGTGTGAATGCCTGAAAACGTTGATACTCTGATGTAGCCGTGTCTTTATTGGACCACGTCACTGTGACTTGTGCCTTCCTGATTCGCTGGGTTCATGTCATCGGTCTTGTGACGCTATTGCGGAAAACAGTTTAAACAAACCATAGACAAACAGGTAACAGCGTAGCTAGAACTACTAACTACTACTACTACTTTCATGCTTGCCATCTTCCTCGGCTCGAAATTGACTGCTGCAACTTCAGACACGGTATTGCCCACTTGACGTTGTGATCATGTGTCCCGCATGCGCACTGGAGGACACGATGACGTCAACCCCATGCGTCAACCGCAGCGAGCGTGCTCTGTGTTTACGGAAGTTGTCCAAATATGGTCGCGAGCATTGAGCACCTGGCGATTTTACAGTTCCGGTTTCCGCCTGCTTCAGCGCAGAATAGTGACGTTTGTCGCTTGTTAATGACGTGTAGGTCGGATGGATGCGCTTTGGCCGTTCAGACTGAAGTCGCATGCATGTCAAAAGATCGGATATGTATCGGATTCAGGACCACATATCCAAGTGGCCTGGGTCGCATTTGAAAAATTCGGATCTGTGCCGTTCAGACTGTCATTAAAAGATCGGATACAGGTCACATAGAAGCCAAATAATCGGATTTGGGTCACTTCAGGCTGCAGTCTGAACGCAGCCTTGGATATGTGGTCATGAATCCGATATATATCCGATCTTTTGACATGCGACTTCAGTCTGAACGGCCAAAGCGCATCCATCCAACCTACACGTCATTAACAAGTAAAAAATCGCCAGGTGCTCAGTGCTCGCGACCATATTTGGACAACTTCCGTAAACACAGAGCACGCTCGCTGCGGTTGACGCATGGGGTTGACGTCATCGTGTCCTCCAGTGCGCATGCGGGACACTTTCGGGCCGTTTACCGTTCACACTGAAGTCACAGACAAGTCGCATTTAATTGGAAATGTGAACGACCTCGCAAAAACATCGGATTTCACAAAAAAATCGGAATTGAGCATTAAGCCCTGCAGTCTGAACGTAGCCTAAGTGTCCTCCCTGCTCTGCCTGTGTGGCGGAGGTCAGGTCCACTTCCTCCTGTGGTACTGGCCAGCGTCACAGTGACCCAGACAGCAGCAGAGCAGGCTCACGTTAATTACAGAGTGGATTAGACATAATATTAGCCAGCCACTAGCCTCGGAAAACAGGAATCAGATCCAGAGTCGTTCGGTGCGTTCATGTCTTGTTTCACTACTGTATATTTAGTTATGTGAGGACTGGGACGAGACAGATCGATTCACAAATGTAGTACACGTTTTGTCAGGATATACCGGGAAACCATGTACATGCAGTATTGAACGTCCATTAAAGAGTCCAAATTTCACTGGTTTCTGGTCTGTTATCATGTTTTCTCTTCACAAACGCACTTGGAGTTGTGTTTTGGTTTTTATTCATACATGTTTAAAAGTGCATTGTGTAACTTTTCTCATGGAGGCTCCGTCAAATGCTTTTCTCCGTGGAGATGTTATTGCTTTGTCAGGAATGTTTCACACAGTATGGTATTAAACCTTTCCTAAATCAGACCAAGTTACGGGTCAGATCTGTGGAGACGCGACCCCCTCACAGTCAGAATGCTTCTTTTTCTAGGTATTTTTGAGCTAGAAATCCACCTGTAATTAAATAAATGTAAAGTAGAGCTGTTTAAAGTCATACTGTGGAACATTCCAAGTACAGTAATGACGTATCCATAGAAACAAGCAGGTGATGGACCCTCAACCAAAAACATAATGCACCTTTAAGTAGAATTTTTAGGTGTCTGTACTTTGCTTAAAGGGACAGTCTGGAATTTTCTTAGTCAGAGTTTTGTTGTTTTTTTCAATTTTGGGCACATACATAGCGTATTCATTACAACTTGGACATATACATAACATATTAGTAACTTATATAGAATGTTTTGATCACTTATGTATAACTTATACCAATTAATGCTGAGCGTGTTGCCAGCGTCCACAACTTATACCCAACAACATTCTAACTTATGCAATAGCACACGGCAGCTCAACGATTTAAATCATAACTGCAGTAGACGTCTCAGCCTTGCCGGATCCTCCATCTCTCGGATGATATGGACATCTGCTCACCATGAAGTCTGTACTAACTGTTTCCCCATTTTTATAACCCAGTTCCCCTAAACACTGCCAGTACACCATTATACGGTAGCTATAAGTTAGAAACACTTCCAGTATGTTCTGTGGTCTTCAGAACATGTGTTGGAGGTAAGTTCGATATAAGTCACACATAGGTTCAAGGCACGTTACTCATAAGTCATGGGTACACTGGAAAATATCTCAATGTATTTGGACTTACGAGTAACTTACAATTAACGTGTGTGCATGTATGTCAGCGATCACATAACTTACCTACAACTTATGGCCCATGTATGCAGGACGTATAAGCACATGGTGACATAAGATAAGATAAGATAATCCTTTATTGTCTCCCATGGGAGAAATTTGTCTTAGGACAGGGGGTAACATGCTTTATCAAAAAACAGGACAAGACAACACAAAGCAGCACATAAACAAACACCATAGAACAGAATAAATATGAAACCAATTATGACCATGAGTGACGCACCAACAGGACCTTTAAATTATTCTTAACAGGCAAACCCTAGCATTCTTATTGCACTTTCCCTAAGCCTATGTGCAGTTTTAATTGCACATTCCCTAAGCCTATGTGCAGTTTTAATTGCACATTCCCTAAGCCTATGTGCAGTTTTAATTGCACATTCCCTAAGCCTATGTGCAGTTTTAATTATTGCACTTTCCCTAAGCCTATGTGCAGTTTTAATTATTGCACTTTCCCTAAGCCTATGTGCAGTTTTAATTATTGCACATTCCCTAAGCCTATGTGCAGTTTTAATTATTGCACATTCCCTAAGCCTATGTGCAGTTTTAATTATTGCACATTCCCTAAGCCTATGTGCAGTTTTAATTATTGCACATTCCCTAAGCCTATGTGCAGTTTTAATTGCACATTCCCTGAACCTATGTGCAGTTTTAATTATTGCACATTCCCTAAGCCTATGTGCAGTTTTAATACATACATAGAGAAATTTTCAGCATGCTCAAAATTTTTCGACGACCTGAACTTAGCGTATGTCGATGTATGCCAGTATGCTTCAGCGTGCTCATAACATATCTATAACTTATCTATAATTTATTCGACATATGGCAGCATATTTGCCAGATTTTTCATACGTCGGCATATGCTGGCTAAATCGTCAAGGTGTGACAGGGTCGTAAGGGAGAGCTGTTTAATGTCATACTGTGGAATATTCCAGGCAGAGCAACGGCATATTCGTAGAAACAAGCAGGTGACGGACCCTCCACCAGGAAAGTTACACAGTGCACCTTTAAATTGCACATTCACAGCAATACTTTCACCTGACTGTAAAAGAATTATAATGCAAAATGAACTTTAGACGTGTCGTGGGGTTGAACCAGTTGGGAAAATACCTCTCCACAGTCCAGACAACGGGGAATGTGTCATGAAGAGGAGAGCCTGAGGAAGCTGATGATTCTGCTGCTGTGGGAGGATGGATGTCTGGAGGAGGGGAGAGCTGACTGGTCCAGATGCAATGGGAAAAGGACGAGTAGAGGAGTCAGATATGAGGGCACTTCCTGTGACTCACCATCAGCCCCCACTGTTAAATACAACACAGAGCACCTGAGTCAGGGACGTGTGTTTAAATACAATTTGTTTAGTCTCTGTTTCGGTTTGAGCAATGATATCCTCACCATAGTCTGTACATATAAATGGACATAACTAACGTACCAAATAAGAGGTTCACATGCGGCTCTTCCGGCTCATTCTGAGGTTTATACATTTGCTAGATTACAATATGAATGTGCATTGTAAGTTTGAAATTTGAAATCAAAGTATATTTTCAAATAGCCCAGGAAACCATTCACTTAAATCACTCAGAATTATTATTAGACTTTACTGTACCAGTGCTCAGTTTCAAACAAGTGGCTCCAAAATGTCTTTTGTCTTGTCTCTTTTTTACTTAAAGGTTGTATAGAGGATTTTTTAAGGGAAGTGAAATACAGCGACAGTTCTTTTTCAAATGTTGTGCATACGTGACACCACCTTCCTCCTCCACAGCCTCAGTCGAAACACCTCCTCCTGCTTCTTTACTCTAGAAATCACATGTTTACATCCAGTGCGAGTTCAGAATTACTGTTGAAGGTTCCTGTCCTGAAATATTTTAGCAACCGACGCGTCAGTTTTTAGACCCTTCGTCTTCTTCAGTCGCGCCGTCGCTGGAAGGAATCTCCAAGAATCATCTCAGTTTGTCTTCGCTCTTTTTTCCCTTTTCTTCTTCTTTTAGCGACCTCAAAAACGGACTCTCTTTTGCGGCGAACTGGTCGTGGATTCTCGTCCGCCATCGTGACAAACTTTGTGCGAATTGGGAGGAAGCGACAGTTTGAAAAAGCCTCGAAGAACCGCTGCATAAACCACATAATCCCCGCGCGTTGACGAGTCAGTTACACTAGAAACGTAGGGAGTTTGATTGACAACCTAACAGCCAATAGATAAAGAGGGAGCCTTGTTTTCTATTGGCTGATGTTTATCTGGCCTCATTACGTCCACAGTTGATCGATTTTTATATATTTTTTTTTGGGTCATCATAATTACAAAGCTGCTGCGTCTCTGTAATGGTATTTTAAACTTTCAATGACAATTTGAAACAAAAAAAAAATCCTCCATACAACCTTTAAATGTCCGAAAATCACATAATAATGACACTGGTGCCCTTACACACTGTTTTTGGTCTTGTCCGTAACAATTCTGGCAAATGATTGACAAGAAATACAAAAAAAAAAAAAATGGCAGTAAATCTGACTACCAATCCTCTACTTCTATTGCTTGGTGCACAATAGAAAATTGTACGTAATGCTAGAAAAAGTTGACTAGTGAATTAGATATCTGACCAGGCTCCCCCTAAAGCTCAAAGGCAGAAGATGGTTCTTGGTTTTGTTTCTCTCGATTACCTGACATGTCGGTTTCATTACTTGGACTTAGATTTAGACTTAGACAAACTCTATTGATCCACAAGGGAAATGATTTGGACACAGTACCTCATACATCACAATATAATATAATAACAAAGAGCAAAAATATAAATGATAATAAAACATTCTAAATAAGTAGCAAAAAAGAGCAAGAGACAGGTGTCAGATACGACAAAATTATATAAATGTAAACGTACAAGTCAAAATAAAATAGAAGTAATAAAATATAAAATCACAGCATTCATCATAAGCATAATATTTTTAAGAAGACTTGGGAACCTTTTTTGATGTATAGTGTACTGGACTTGAGATCTGATCTATTATGAAAAAGGTATTTACATTTTGAAATGGGTGTATCTTTATTGTTTTTATTATGTTATTTATTTATTATTTAGTTTAAACTAAAAAGCAATCAATATATATGCAAAAATGTGTACTAAGTTTTCTTTCTGGGTTGTCGCCAGACCAAAAATTTTCATAAATATCATCGTTTGTCTCCATGTGCACAAGTACGACCAGATCATGTTACTGGTCAGGTTTGTGGAGTGGCGAGCCAGCTTACAGTGAAAAAACATGTTTACCTTTTGGACTAAAAATTTTATGTTGTTATTAAAAAATGTTATTAAAATGTTATTGTTATTAATATGTTATTAAAAAGTTATTATATGCAAGGAAGTTAAATTTAATGCCAGTTTAACATTCTATTCCAAAAGTTACATAGTACAACTTTAAATGCAACAGAACACTCACACCAAAGTTCTTGGAGAGGTGCAAATGCAAAGTAACAGCAATTCAAGCAATTTAAAACTGAAAAAAAGGCATCACACTCAGATGGCCGATGTCCAAATGCTTTTTTTTGTTTTTAAATAACATTTCGGCCAGACAATTTTTTTGCTTTGAGCCACAGTATACAAAATGGTTGCCAGCCCAGACGCTCATATCTCCAACAACGAATGGGAGGCCCCAAAGTTACATAGTACAACTTTAACACACAGGTACAAAATGCGTTTTACTAGATTTCTAAACGTAATTTATTTAAAAACGCATGTGACATAGACTGTATATATAAATGGACACAGCTAACCCGCTTACCGCTGACACGTTCCAAATAGGCGTGCTTTTGGCTCCATCAAATCTGGCTCCAATTCACTTTCTATTGAAAAACCGTCACCTCTCTCTCTGTAACTGCTGCTGACAGACTCATAATTTTGGTCTTAAAATGTCCGTATTAACCCGCTCTGTACGATTCTGTTTTTATTTTTGCTATTTTGTCCGTAAACGAATGGGGGACATCATACTCCCTTCTTTCTCCACTTCTTTACACAGTCTATGGTACTTGATGAATCGAAAAAACTCTCGATCTAAACACTTGTTTTAATTACTGACAGGAACACAATTACGCAATAGGAAATGTCCATCCACCTCTGCACTGTTGTTCACCATTATTCACCGTAAGACATAATGGAACGTATTAGCATCACGACAGCCTTGTTTATGTAGATGATAGCCGGGGTGATTCAGAGGGCCTTGGTGCGTACAACCTCCCATGAATCACCACCCCGCTCTCAAGATGGCCGGCGAAGCGGTGGTCCATCTCCCCGTCGATAGTACAGGATGTGAATCAGGCCACAACTCAATCTGCAGGCAAAAGAAGGAGACTATTTTTAAACAATAGCATTCGATCAGGATCAAACCGCTGGGGGCTTGGAGAGCTGAGTCAGGCGTAGTAATTACATCCCAACAATCAGGCGAGAGCTAAAAATACCGTGGAGAGCGGAGGCCTGTTTTAGACGCACTCAGGTAAAAAGGGACAGAGAGGTGCTCCATTCACAAAAATAAGGGTCATTTCCTCTACGCTCGGGGCTGTTTCACTGGAGTGTTTTCAAAAGAGAGAGAACAGGATTTTAATACAGTGTCCACGCTATGTTCTGCAGTTTTATTTTCAGGAACATTGAATTTACTCTGGGATTGATACGAGTCTAAAAAGTCATGTTTGAATACTCTATGGATGTTAACAAGGATGCACCAATTTAACACTGGTATTGAATATCGGCGTAAATATTGACAAATGTGTTGGATTGGATATCGGCTTCCAAATATTGGTTCAGCAGATCTGCCCTACAAAGACAGAATGTTTGGTGTTGACCATCGTGTTTGGTCATAAATGAGTTAATGCCTGTAATAGAGGCTTTGCACCGTCACGTGACCCCTATAGCAACGGTACCTACGCCGCCATGACACCGGACACACTATGCCATTGACTTCAGTAGCACTGGAGAAACATGGGCAGGTTTTGTTGTGTATTTGGTTGTTCTAGACGCTCTGAAAGGGATAAAATGAATCGTTTCTTCACTATTCCTCTGGAAATTACTCATCAGGAGCTCAAACAAGGGAATTATCAAAAAAAAGATGCGGATTATACCGAGCAAAAATAAACAACGAAGAGATTTCCTATGGTACCATCAAGACACCTGAAGTTTCATCAAGGTATTTGCTATTTAAAATGTTTCATAGCTTATTTAATGAAAGAAGCACATTTACTGAACTAAAATTTCATTAATTTATCCAGGAAAACCCGCACTAGTTTACGATTCAACAAACCTACACTGGGCTCCTATGATCAACATGGTGCACGAGTTGAAGAGTCTGTGAGCTGAACCTCGAAAGAATCAGCCATGAAAAGATCCTCGTGAACGTTAGAAAGATCCGCTCGCAAAAAGTGATTAATTCTAGAAGGCATAGTTGTGGATAAGCAAGTCAATGAAGAAAACATTGGTCCTACGATGAGTGACATGTTTATATGTGCGTTGGAAGATACAGTTTCAACTGCCACTCACACTGCAGATGTTTTCTTTTTAAATTTTAGTTCAGTAAATGTGCTTCTCTCATTAAATAAGCTATGAAACAGTTTAAATAGCAAATACCTTGATGAAAGTGACGTGAGTGTGTCTTGATAGTACCATAGGAAATCTCTTTGCGGTTTATGTTCTCTAGCCATAATTCCCGTTTTTTTTTCCCCCGATAATTCCCTTGTTTGATCCTGATGAGTAATTTCCAGAGGAACAGTGAAGAAACAAATCGTTTTATCCCGTTTAGAGCGTCTAGAACAACCAAATACACAACAAAACCTGCCCATATTTCTCCAATGCTACTGAAGTCAATGGCATAGTGTGCCCGGGGTAGGTACTGTTGCTATAGGGGTCACGTGACGGTGCAAAGCCTCTATACCCTGGATAGCAACCTCAGCGGTATAAGAGGAACAGAGTCGAGTTGAGCAGATTTGTAGTGCAGATCCCAAGTGTATTTATTCCGTAACCAAGACAAAAAATGCAAAAAATATTTACAAAAGTACAAAAGTTAAAAACAGGCATGGCGGTAGTGATGTTACGAGATGTGCCGAGGCTTCGAAGCGTGTGTCGAGAAATGAAGGGGTGTTTCCCGAATTTGGGGGAGGAGCCAAAAATGATGACGTCCAAAGCCTCGCTGCCCGGCTGTACCACATGATTGCTTGGGGAACTGGTTCAGATTTTGCCGTGAGCTATTGCAGCGATATAGACCCTTCAGGCTCCATTCAAAATTGAGTATTTGAAGGAGACTTGTGGTCAGTTGTGAGTTTGGATAGAGTTTGGAGAGTTTGGATACTAGAGTTTGGATAGAGTTTATAGTCTCTCCAATTCCAGGGAGGTTGTGTCAAAAAAAAAAAAAGAAATTGTTTAAACCAAAACCTATTAAGAAACTCTTTTTTCTGAATAAAAATGACTAAAGTTTCCCCTCTTCTGTACATCATCGTCCAAGTTACACAAGCATTATCTGTGCCCTTTTCCACAAGCACTTTCACTGTCCTCTGCCTGATTACTCCCTTGCCATTTTCAGAAAAACAGCTTAACCTGTCATATTATATTACCATTTTAGGAAAATTTACACACACAGAATACATACAATACAAAATTTATTATACACATATGTGATAATGTACTGAAATTATATGGTCATAATTTTTTTGTAATTCATAGTCATTCCCAACAGACATAACAGACACAAAAGTAGGTGGCTTCGTGCGCACATGAAGCTTCGTAAAATGAACCCTTTCTCAAACCTATTGGCTCAGGTGGTTCAATGGCTCATGACGCTTCATCTCACATCACTACTCTGACAAAAGTGAGGCTGGCTCCTTTTATAGGCCTCCTCCTCTAATTGGATGAACTCATCTTAAAGTGCAGGTACGTTCAAACATTTTACATTCAATATTTAAAAAGTTAGATATTAAAAACAGTGCAACAAATATTCAATTAAATCTAAATACAAAAACATAAATCTTTATTAAATTAGCAGTGTTTAGGTTGGGAATTTTTCCAAACGACTTAAGAACAAATAGCCATTTTCATTTGCTGAAAATTTTACTTTTAATTGCAAAAAAATGATAACGGTCTCCTGGCTCAGGCCGCTGCCCCCCACAATTACGGAGTGGAAAAATAAAATAAAGGATGTATATCATATGGAGCAAATAACTGCAAGGTTACAAATTAAGACAAATTTATTCATGGACAAATGGTCTTCAATTCAGGCCTATATGTCAAAAGGATGACTATCTTTTGTAGGATTTTTGTTGTAGTGTGTGTAGTGTATATTATGAAAGATGAATGAGGAGACTGTGTATGACTGTATCTATACTGTAACTTTGTTATCATTTTACTTGTGTTGCATCTTTGCTGCTGTTTCATAATTATGTGGCTTGCACCAAAATTATTTAATAAAAAGAAGTTCCAAAAAAAAAAAATTAGCAGTGTTTTAATCATTTAAAAATACTAAATAGAAAAGTTTAAATCTCTCTGCAGCCCTCCTCCTAACAAAATGGTTGCCTGCCCTGGAACCTTCTTAAGGTGTTCCTGCTACCTGGGGACTCTTTTGGCCAGAACACCTGAGGCAGACAACACAAGAGGGTAAGTAGAACTAATTTTAACCACAATAACTTGCCCACGTAATGGACTAGCTCCATTACAATGTCATGTTGTTTGTATTTGAGTCCTCCTTTATCATGTGAATCAATATCGTGAAAAATATTGAGCTCAAAATTGACCCTTGACCATTATTTGTCAGTTTCTGTACTCCGCCTTTGTATGATGAGCCAAACATAAGGAGTCGTGCAAAAGCAAAAGGCAGAAACAGTGTGTGTTTTGTTTGTGATTTAGTTAATACACTGCAAAAAACTAAATCTAGCCTAGTCAAGAATGACTTGAATTAAGAAAGTGCTATCATGATTTAAGTACATTTCACTTGACAAGTAAAACTATGCCAGTGGAATAAGACTTTTTGTACTTAGGCAACAGTTATATTTTATTTTGACGAAGGCCTAGTGCCGAAACGTTGCATGGTTTGTCCTAATAAATCTCACAATTTGCAAGTAAGACGGTGTGCGGGATTTTTCTCTATGTACTTAAAATATGAAAATACATCTTGTTACACTTAAAATAAGAAAAACAACAGGTTTTTGCACTTAAAATAAGAAACAAAATCAAATATTTCTTGAATTAAGAAAAACACACTTATTCCACTGGTAGATCATTTTACTTGTCAAGTTGAATCGACTCAAATAAAGTCAGATGTTCTTAATTTAAGTCATGTTAACTTACCTAGATATGGTTTTCTTTCCAGTGTAAATATATTTTATTTTAAAATCCAACTTCTTGCCTCGTTTTTATTGCAGTCTTGGCACAGGGTCTTAACACATTAAATAAATATACCTTTGTATTCAGTTATATTTCAGTTATCTTTAATGTGAAAGTATTTTTGTGTATTTATTCATACTGTACACACTACTTGTCAAACTTTTCAACTGTTGAAGTATTGCTGTACGATCCTGATCAGCACTAAGACTACGTTTATATGATGATGGTCTGAACAGAAGAAGCAAAAGTGACGTCATGTCTTCACTTTTTATTCCACGTTTAGATGAGCGTTTTCAGGAGGAAATCTGTGTGCATACGGTGATGCAAAAGTGTGTGGAATTGGATTGGGTATTCATGCCAGGCGGCTAGGTGGTGGCACTAGGTGGTGATGTATGTCACATACATCACTCATAAACTCATACATGATGTGAGAAGATTTGACCAGAGTTTTGCGTCTTGGGCAGTGTAGATGGAAATGCTACAGCGGACAGTATTCAGCAGTATTCAGATTTTTGCGTTTTTAAACCCCCAAAACAACGTCACTGTCTAAACGAAAGTCACTTCATATCAAATATTTTGTCATTTTTACCCGCAAGCCTTCTCATGTAAACAGGCCCTAAATAGGAAATCCAAAGCTCTTCTTTATCATTTCAAACAAAATTCATGATGACTAGACCTTGGTGAGGTGTTCTTATAGTGGGTGTACGTATGGTGAAAGTCTAACAAATAATGATCATGTCTGTTACCGCCTTTTGCCTTTGCATGAATTCTTATTTTTGGCCTATGATGCAAAGACAGGGTAAAAGGTCCATGGTGGCTGATTCTGGAAAAAAAAATGCATTACAGTCGTCTAAAGGAGAGGAGATAAAAGCGTGTGTGACCTGTTCAAATGATTTAAAAGATAAAAAAGTTTTAATTTTAGATAAAAGCCGCAAATGCTTTGGAGCCTACACTCACCTCCTACAGCAAACTCTTCAGCTGACCATATGCCCTCGACACTTTTGACGGATCAGCTCTGACCGCAGACAGGAAGAGGGACAGGAGCTTTTAGCCTCTAGATATTCATCCACATGTTTCAAATTGACCCACACAATACTCTTTCTTCTGGGGACCACACAGTTAAAGGCAGAACAGTGGTAGGTGGCAGAAGGTGGGGCTGTTGGTGAGTTTTGGGGGGAGGGGCCAAAGGTTAGGCTACAGTTAGCGGGGTCCGGTGAGTGACACTTGGATAGGGGCGGCTGGCAGGGGGGCGACAGGGGCGACAGGGGGGGCGGGAGAGGGGGAATAATGGAGGCAGGATGCGGGTGTGCTTCACCGCAGGTTACTTATGCGGGACCTTAATGGTAAACATACATTTGTTTGGAGTTTTTCTTTTACATTGACTAGAACGCATAGACTGTATATATAAATAGCTGTCACGTTCCAAATAGGAAGTGAACATGGGTGCACATCTGGCTCCATCGACTTATTTTGGTCTTAAAGTGTTCATATTAACCCGCACTACATGATCCTGGTGTTTTTATTTTGCTATATTTTGTCCGTAAATCAAGTCTTATTCCTAATATAGAACTTGACTCCAAATTCACTCCTGTAACGCCGGAATCAGTGAGCTTCATTTGACTAGAATGCAACAGGTGACATCGCACTCATTTAGTCCACATTAGGGATGGGCATTCCATGAAATGTTCTTAATCGATCGTCAGAAGAATTAACAATCGATTATTGATTAATCATTAACGTTTTTATATTAAAATGATCATCATTATTATTTCTATCTGCACTACTAATCTGCATAAATAAATTCTACTTTACGACATATAAACCGTAACCACTCTAGAGCCACATCAATCCGTTTGACATTATAATGTGTTTAATTCAGTTTTGTGCAACTCTCACAGAAACGAAACAAAACTGCATCGCTAATTTGCATAAACTAAGCGAAGATAAAACTACAGCTCTTGTGTCGCTGATGTGGTTCAACTTCTGTCGGATTAAAAGACATGACTCAGGTGAATACAGGTTAGTGTGACCATATTTGCGTTTGTCAAAACCAGGACACCGTACGGGGGGAGGGAGGTGGGGACTCGTCATCCACATTGCGCGACTCTCACCTGGTAAAACTTTTTCCCACTGGACACTGAAACATATGTTCCTGCTTTATACACTGTGCACATGGACTCACACTTGTCCCGAACGCAATGGAAAGCCTGGAATTTCTTGTACAATCATCGTTAAATACGCATTTGTGCTTCGGTACGTTGCAGACTGACCGAATGTTTGTGTTTGCTCGCTCCTTCTGAGTGCAGAGAGACACATGTATGGACCCTGTTTGGTCACGCTACGCACAGCAACCTACATTCGGTTTGTCGATTAAATTTAACGTAATCGATGAAATTCTTAATGATCAATTATCGATTAATCGATTAATCATGCCCATCCCTAGTCCACATCTTTATACAGTCTATGCTGGTACCTCACGTGTATTTGTTTTGTGAAGTGTGAATTACTACTACTGCATTTCAGCTGACAAAGAATTGATTTAATGATTATTAGAGGTGTAACAGTGCACAAAAATCACGATTCGGTACGTACCTCAGTTTTTAGGTCACAGTTTGGTTCATTTTCTGTACAGAATGGGAACAAAATGTAAAATAATTTTGCTTGTTGTTTATTTGTGTTTTTATTAAATCAACAATTTGTTTTAACATTATACAAATGGGAAAATCAAATAAATGCAAAGTGCTGCTTGGTAATACTAATAAGTTAAATAACATATTTTCAAATAAGCAACAAATGTATGAAATATTATAAAAAATAAATTTCTTGTAAACAGTAAACAAAACTTTTCAAAAAGTAAAGCACAGCACTAACAGCTCCAGCATGAAGTTTGACTCAATGTTCAGATTTTTGACCAGAAAAACCAGCCTGTCCAGAGTTTCCTTGCCAGCAAAAGGTGAAAGTGAGGACTGTGGCGCGACGACCGTAGTTTTTGACATGTAGGATTCACGTAGTTTGGAGGGACGTAGTCAAGGTGGGGGGCAATTGTTGTCAAGATGGTCGCCCTAACTATAAAGCGCTGCGGGAAACACTGCCACACCAATCACCGACCAGTTCCTTCATGAATATTAAAGCGCTGAGCCTTCTGTGTAGCTGCACATGTAGTGGTGGAATGTAAACATACACAAATTGCGCAAACTCACTCGTGCACAGTCCTGCACCGAACCAAACGTCCTGTACTGAAATGGTTCGGCATGAATACATGTATCATTACACCCCTACTGATTATATATTGTATTTTGGTCTTGGACTAGTTTTACTAAATGGGATTTTATTAAAGAGGGGGTATTTGACTTCTATGGGCTATTAACTGCAATCACATCACATATTTTGAATGATTTAATGTCCTGTATTATGCAAAAAATGATACTTGGAGTTGTGTTTTGTTTCATTCACACACGTTTGAGTAACTCTTTTTTATTGGTCTGTCTATATCTCCAAATCTTAAAATGCTTCCACCTTGAGATATCATGTAGTAGTAGTTTACAACTTAACAGCTACCTTTTACCCTTTGCTCAGTTGACGCTATTCCAAATGTGAAATTATCCACATGATTCTAGCAAAGATGTGTAGTACCACATGCAGTGTTGGGGAGTAACGGATTACATGTACCGGAGTTATGTAATCAGAGTACAAATTATGAGTAACTGTATTCAGTTACAGTTACTGTTTCAATGAGTGAGGCTATATCCCTTTTTTCTTTTTTTTTTTTTTTTTTCACCCCACGGTATTCCACTCATTGCCAGACACTGAACCAGGTCTAAACCAGGTCTAAACCAGGTCTAAACCAGGTCTAAACCAGGTCTAAACCAGGTCTAAACCAGGACTAAACCAGGACTAAACCAGGACTATAACCGGGACTAAACCAGGATTTACAGGACTAAATCATGCTGTATGGACCGTGTCTCCTCCTCTTCTATCAATAATATTTTAAATTTGGCTCAGTAAAGTCTGTTTTTTAATTTTCTTTTATCAGACAAAACATCTTATGTGAAGATTTCCTGGTCTTTGCTTCTCTACAGCAAATCAAGTAATCCAAAGTATTCAGATTACGTTACTCACTTTAAGTAATTTAATGGATTACGTTACAAACTACATTTTGGGGTATGTAATCTGTAATCTGTAGGGGAATACATTTTAAAAGTCAACCTTCCCAACACTGACCACATGGCATCGCAACATCACAGGCCGTTTTCAGTTTGAGAGATGAATTGAGGTGAGCTAAATATGTAGGATTTGTGTGTTAAATATGTGTGAATGAAACAAAACACAACTCCAGGTCTGTTTGTGACGAGGAAACAACATTATAACATGGATCAGAAACAGCGTAATATGGGCCCTTTAAGTTACTTTACTCCAAACGCCACTCAGTTACACCTGTACCTGTACTGAAGTGATTGTTGCGAAAGATTCAAATGAGGAGAACTAGCGGGGGGGGCACATCTTAAAGGGAGAGGGGTAACGGGGGAGTAACGGTGGACAGGATGCGGGCGTGCTTCTCTGCGGGCTGTAATGTGTGGGCTCCCTTGCGTCTGTTGTTTCAGGTGTCCTCTGCCCCACCCCCACCCCTCACGCCGCCTCCCCTCGTGGGCTGTCCCGTGGTGCAGCAGGCCCCGGCAGCTCATTAGGCTGATCAAAGAAGCCCCCTCCTCACCCTCACCCTCGCCCCTTCATCCCCCTTCCCCTCGGTTTTAGTGCGCGTACTCCTCGGCGCGTTTACCTGGTTAATCCCGTGGCTAATCTCTGCGCCCGGTAGGCAGGAAGTGTGGATCAATTAAAGAAATGAAGGCGTGCGCTTCCTGTTGTGATGATGATGATGATGATGGGGGCAAAGGAGGGTGAAAGGAAGAGCCCTGCTGAGAAATGTCACCAGTCTGGATTATGCAAATGATTCACTTTTTGTGGACATAGGTTCCAACAGGGACGGACTGCGACCAAAAAACTGCCCTGGACTTTTTTTTTTTTTTTTTTTTACAAAAATTAAACGTTAATTCGTGAACTTTAATTCAACTTTTGATAAATCTCCGCTCTCCCCCATATGGCCCCCATCCCATGTCCGTGACCTCTGGCCAAAAATATGAAGACTTCATGCTAGAACTGTTAGTGCTGCACTTTACTTTTTGAAAAGTTTTGTTTACTTTTTTTTAAAATGTATTTAACTTATTAGTACTACCAAGCAGCACTTTGCATTTATTTTATTTTCCCATTTGTATAATGTTAAAAAAATGTTGGTTTAATAAAAACACAAATAAACTAGAAAAGCACTCAGAGAGCGCAGACCTCCGCCAAGGACTACCCCCATTTTTTATATAAATTGCGATAAAATCAGTCTTCTGGATCAGATCCGGATCAGCCTTTGGAATATGAAAGAGGATCCCATTGTCCTGAGTCAAATTTCATGGGGTTTGGTCAATAATTAACCGAGATATTGAGAAACAATTTTTGGCCCCATTTACCACAATGTTAACTAAAATTTCAAAGTGATCCAGAATCCAGGATTTCTTCCAGATCACCCCCAAAATGAAATCAGTTCTTCCTTTTCACATTTCCAACAAATCCTGAAAATTTCATCAAAATTGGTCCATAACTTTTTGAGTTATGTTGCTAACAGACAAACAAACAAACAAACAAACAGACAAACGCCGGCAAAAACATAACCTCCTTGGCGGAGGTAACAACAAGCAAATGGTTTTTGCATTTTGTTCCCATACTGTACCGAAAATGAACCGAACCATGAGTTTTGTGTACCGTTACACCCCTATTAGTCAGTCTACAACTCTAAAGCTTAAAATGCTCTGTTCCACCTTGTGATGTCATTTAGTGGTAGTTTTCAAGTTAACAGCTACCTTTTACCTTTAGTTCAGTAGAGATTGGCAATTCCTTGGCTGAAATTATCCAAATGATTCTTGTGAAGGAGTATAGAGTTTAGAAACACAGTGGAGCACTTCCTGTATTATCACATAACATCACGGGGCATTTTCCATTTGACAGAAAAACTTAAATTGTGTGTTAAACATGTGTGGATGAAACAAAACACAACTCCAGGTATGTTTTTGATCAGGAAACAACATTACAACATAAATCAGAAAATAGTGTCACATGGGCCCTTTCAAACATAAACCATAATGACACAGGGGCCCTGCTCACGGTGACTGTGTGGTGCTCCAGACCTAATCGCTTTCTCTTACATTTCCAGCATGCAGCAGCAGGCCAGGCATAGTTTTCAAAGACAGGAAAATTGAGGTGAAAACTGCTTGCGACGGTATTTAAAGTTTAAACAAGTACGTGAGGATTTTCCAGCTTTAGGCCTCATTAGCTGTCAGACGCAAAATAGACGACATTACCATTAGTTAAAGTTAGCATGGTAGCCCGAAATGCTTTTTGTGTTACTGTTACAAAAGACAGGTGACAGGCGGTGATGGCCGTAATGCGCTGCTTCCTGGGGGATGACACTTTAACGAACGGCTCAAGGCGAAAGTCATTATGTAAGGGGGTATGGTTCACACGTGGTTGTTGTTCCTGTCTCAGACCTGTTTCGTGGGTAATGGAGAAGGTAGCAGGAAATTTAAATGAATCAAATGAATACAGTGTTCCCTTGTTTATCGTTCTAAAAATAACCCACAATAGGTGAAATTCGCGAAGTCAACTTTATATTTTACAATTATTATATCTATTTTAAGGCTATAAAACCCCTCACCTTTATACACTTTTCTCAAACAGGACAGGTGCAACCCTTTTTTACATCCTTCTTAAAACTTATTGCTGCTGTCGTCCTTATTTTATTTTCCTACTTCTTTATGTAACGAACTGCGCAGAGACCAGAACGGGTCCATTTTTGGAGACTCGCACCCGCGCAGGACAGTACAGCACCGCACCCGCCCGTTAACCCGAGATTATGTCAAACTGTTGCGCTGCATACGCCACGGACTGAACCAAGACTAAACCAGGACTAACCCAGAACTAACAGAGGACTGATTCCAGGATTGAAACAGGAGGACTAAACAAGGACTGAACTAGGACTGAAACAGGAGTAAACTAGAACTGAAACAGGACTCACTGTCGGGACGGGCTCGAAGGTGACCGCAGGAGAAAGGACCGGCTCAGCTCTGCACCTAAGGTAAGCCCGACGGTCGCCCGATCGCGCTTTAAATCCTGGTTTCAGCAACTATTTGCGGATACTCGACCCAGTGCAAGACTCTGCTACAGTGTGTAACTTCTCCCTTCCTTCAGCGTGTCCAGAAGTCCAACTTTTTGTGCGATGGTTAACATCTTCCTCTGCCTTTTGTGTGCGACCGCAGGAGCCTTTGACGGTGCAGAACGTTTTGTCGACATGGGTTTTTTCGGGGAGAAAACTTGCAAACATACAGCACTTCAGAATCACACTGCTATTACAAAATTCATGTAAATTTGGCTGAACGCATTCTGTACAGTACTACACAGGAGACAGGAGTCCCTTAGCCAATCAGGACACAGCGGGAGGAAGGCAATACGCATTCATACACTGTAAAAAAAGGCATGCAAAATTGCACAGAAAAAAAGACCGTGAAAAGTGAACCACGATATAGCGAGAGACGACTGTATTACCACAGCAGAAGAGTGGTATACTTTCATTGTGTTCTTAGGGTCTGTTTACATGGATAAAAACGACAAAAAATTTTATCGGAAGTGCCTTTTGTTTAGAAGGTGATGGCGTTTTTGGGGCTTAAAAATGCATAAATCTGAAACCACCCTCCAGAGTGTGAAAAGTTGAATACGCTCCGCCATAGTGTTTCTGTCTACACTGCCCAAGACGCAAAACTCTAGTCAGATCAGCTCACATCACGTACATGTTTACGTCACATATATACAGTACACAGAAAATTGCCATGCATACTAAATCAAATTCCACACACTTTTGCATCACCGTATGCACTCAGATTTCCTCCTGAAAACGTTCGTCTAAACGCGGAATAAAAAGTGAAAACCAGTTTTGCGTCTTCTGTTCAGACACAGCTGGTAGGCAAAAAGTCAGTGGTGCAGCTCTTTTGTGTTGACACTTGTGTTGCATATGTCGGTATTAGGTTTTGCATTTAATTGTATCAAAAATTTTGTATTTTGCATTTAATTGTATCAGAAATGTTACTTTGAAAAGTTAAAACTCGCCGATAACTGCTGACGGTGTTGGTGTTGTACTGTTGTATGATGATTGTTGATGTTGTATGCCGATAACTGTTGATGTGGAGTAAAAAGTGAAGACGCGATGCCACTTTTGCGTCTTCTCTTCAGACCATCATCATATAAACGTAGCTTTAAAGTGCCCAGATAACACTATTTTCTATTTTCTGATCTATGTTATTGTGATGTAGGTTGACCGTGAGTGAGCTGGGGAGTAAGTGAGTGAGTAAGGTTTAAAAACACAGACAAAGTTGTGGTCCATAGTTTCCTTTTTTTTGGAATGGAGGCATGCAGCAGTTTCCTCTCCAGCAGCAGAACACAGAATGATGTACAGAGGCGCCTTTTGAATAAAATTACAACAGCTAAAACAGGAATCGTAAAATTAACATTAGCTTAAAATATTAACCCAACCCTCCATAAAACAAACTCAACACCAAATAACTATTAAAACTCCAACTCATGCTTAAAAACCCTAAAACCATACACCAATGAAACTTTAAAACCCATAAACCAATAAAACACCTAACCTACTACCCCTGTACAATATAGTGCACTTGGTCCAACCCAGAACCTTAAAAGAGGGAGCTCGTTTCTGGTGGAATCTTTTAGGACCTGGACAGAAGAAAAAAGGTAAGTACAAAGCAAACCACATCATTCACTTAAACGCCATAAAGCACACCAAAACACACATCAACACTTAAAACATTTCAGAACAGATACTGTATATTGCACCATATGTATTGTGCTAATCAGTTTAAAAGGTAATAGGTAAAAGGTAAGGTAAGGTAAAAGGTAAAAGGTAAGGTAAGGTAAAAGGTTGTTTTAGTTTAGATCCGGCTTTCCCGCACGTGCGCACTGGCTGGTAGGCATAAAGTCAGTGGGCCGCTCGTTTGTGTTGACAGTTGCGTTACTTCTGTCATGAGAAACTCGTCTTATTTTGAAGTAGGTTTTGCACTTAATTGTTTTGACGTGACTTCATCTTCTTACTCTAAGTCACTGAATGTTGAGGATCAAAAACGTTACTTTGAAAAGTTAAAACTCGCCGATAACTGTTGACGATGTTGACGTTGTACTGTTGTATGATGATTGTTGATGTTGTATGCCGATAACTGTTGACGCGGAATAAAAAGTGAAGACGCGACACCACTTTTACATCTTCTGTTCAGACCGTCATCATATAAATGTAGCCCGGTCCGGTCAAGCAGAAGTAAACAGCAAGGCCAAAAATTCAAGTTAATGCATCTGATATAAAAATGTATTCAACAGATACATATGTACTCTAGTTTATGAAACTGTTTACCTTTTTTCTGTACCATTTTTGGTTCTAAAGTTACATACATTTTAAACAGACCATGTATGAAACATGGAACAAAAATTATTTCCCAAATTTCAAAGACCTGCAAATCATGTAAATAAATGGATGTATTTCATCATATCTTGTGTTATTTGATCTTGAACTGTTGATGATGGTACATGATTTAAAAAAAAAAAATAAAAATTTAAATGATAAAAAATAGCTTGGAAGGACTGACATATTTTATAGAAATAGTTTCCTTTCATTTTGAAGTAATATTAAAGTATTCGGAAGAAAAAAGCGACAAATTATGCAAAATCATGCACCTTCTACTTGTTTGCACAATTTTCCCTCTATTACTTTTCCCTCCGTTACCATCACCTTTCTAAATAAAAAATCTCATTCCTCAAAAAGTAAGAGGTTTTTCAACCTAATCTTGTACCATATGGTAGAAAACTATATGAAGCAAATATTCAAACCAGTTTGTTAAGGATATGTAAGTGAGAACCGCTAGTTATCGCAGTTTGTATTTATTGACCAAAAAGTGCTGCATATTTCATTCCCTCCGTTACCGACATGAGTTTTTAAATTTTTTGTCAACAACTTGAAAGAATATCACAGGTTTAACTTTACCCTGTTGGAGTGTAACTCTTTCCTACATTCTGATACTTTACTTATTTCAATAGTCCCTCTAGTTTCTGAATAAGAGCTGTTTGAATGTAAAAAATCTGCCCCTGTTTCCCTCCGTTACCACTTGACCGGACCCAGTCTTAAAGCGCCCATATTACACTATTTTCTGATCTACGTTATTGTGATGTAGGTTGACCGTGAGCGGGTTGAGGGTTCAGTGAGTAAGGTTTAAAAACACAAAGGCGCGAAGATGTGGTTCAGTTTACTTTTTTTTGTAACAATTGAAAACCCAAAAAAAATTGCAAATGCAAAAAGTGCAAGGTGCAAAAATATATGTATTTTCAACTGATTTATCTTTGAAGTTTAAGTGAGGTAGAGAATAAAGTGCCCAAAAGAGGTGGGAAAGTGCTGTAAAATTATATTATTTACTGTTCTTATGTTTTACTTAATGGTGCAGTATGAAACTTTTTGGGTAAGGGTCTGTCATATGCAAGTCTGGTGCTGGTCCACCCTCCTTCCCTCGAACCCACACTGTCTCGACCCATCCTTGTGTGACAAACATAAATCCACTTCCTATAGGTCCTACTTCTACAGTCCAAGGCCCAAAAACAGAAAAAGGACACACAATCACTATTATAACCACACACTGTGACAACTACATCTCTCAACACACAAACATCCAACCACAGAGGGAAAGAAGAACACACACGATCATTATTACTGGGGAAGGGAACCAATCCTAACACACGATGGGCCCTCAAAGTCCCGTGCACTGCCGAATGCTATGCCACTGATGGCATTTAACTTTTTATTCAGCATTTTTGTCTTAATGGGTGTTTAATCACTCAAAAATCACTTTCAAAACATGCATTCATACTTTGAAGGGTCTTCTCTCCACAGATCTGACCTGTAACTTTGCCCGGTAATGTCATCTGCTTGTCTCAATGGAGGTAGAGGTAGATAGTCTAATAAAATTTTAATTAAAGGTATTGGATTTCTGTGAAGTTTAAGCCATGTTATAAACTTTTATCTTTATTATTACTTTTTTTTTTTTATTAGTCTGACTACATCTCCAAAGCTCAAAATGCTTTGTTCCACCTTGTGATGTCATGAAGCGGGAATTTCCAAGTCAACAGCTACAATTTAACTTTAGTTCAGTAGAAATTGGTAATTCCAGAGATTATCCAGATAATTCTAGTAAAACTCTATGGAGTTTAAAAACACAGTAAAGCACTTCTGGTATTGCGTGTTTTGTGTTTGAGAGAAGAACTCAACATAAATACTCACTCCCCACTCACACACACTCATACACCAGTGTTAAGTTAAGTATCTTGCCCAAGGACACAACAACAGCATTTATCTGTGGGAGCTGGAATCGCCAATGATAGCTGCTGCTGCTGTAGTTAACGGGTGCCTTTCACTTTTTGTTCAGTAGAGTTTTTGATGAGGAAACAACATTATAACTTAGATCAGAAAATAGTGTAATATGGGCCCTTTAAAGAAAATGTCCCACACCACTAAAAAGTTACACAATGCACCTTTAACCAAAGAGAAGCTTGTTTCAGAGAAGCTTTTCCATCATTATGTCATGTCTCTTTTTTTTTCCCTTTTCCTCTCCTCCCCCCTCCTTTCGCCTGGCCCCCCGCTGTTCACTGATGGGTGTCACTCAAGGTGGAGGGCGTCCCGGGACAGTGCCAGTTCACTCGACCAGTGAACGCTTGTCTCCTTGTTCCCTTGTTTCCATGTTTCCTCCACTTGTCCCCTTCACTTCCACTGCGGCCTTTGTGACCCGCTGACCCGTGACCTGCGTGACCCCAGACAGCCCCAAAGACCTTTACTCACAAAAGTTAAAATACTATGGTACATCTTGGACATTTTATACATTTACTCATCCAAAACCTTTTTACTTTGAGATTACGTTTCGGCAAAATAATTTCAGATCATTTCTTGTTTTTTTTCTCCTAATTATTCACCACAATGAGTGAGAGCGGAGTTCACAATGATGGTAAAGTTAGTAATAACCTGCGTGTTTCCTTATTCTCTGACAATAAAACGCTTCATACTTACAGCTGGACAGTACACTGCAGATTTATTTTGACCTTAAGATAAATAGGCAGACAAACAGATAGATAGATAGATAGATAGATAATGTAAATACTTTATTGTATCCTCAGAAGGGGAAATTCAGGTCTTGCAGCTGTATCTCATGAGCACCTTTTAAAAAAAAAAATACAGCATACCATGAGGAGAGAAGGAGGGGGAAAAAAAAGAAACAACCCCCAGACCATTCTCCTGTGGGTAGCATCAAGTGGGACCAAAAAAAAAAAAAAAACACCCTTTGTGACATAAGTGCATGATCAAACACAGTACAACATGAAGACTGGACTTGCAACAGGGGAAGGGAGCGGGGGCGGAGTCACAGGCAAAAGACTATAAAATATAAAAAACACAATACAAGGTGGGCCTGGAGAGTCGCTCCACCTGGTGTCATCACAGACGGTCAATATGTGCAGGTGTCAGTGGCACTCGGGCAAAGGAGAGAGAGGAGAGAGTCTCACTGCAATGTCCTTCGAGGGGAGTTGTTGTTCCAGCAGTGGCCTTGGTGCTAGATGAGGGAGGCCGAAAGCAGAAGAGATTGGGGTTGTTTGGGTTTGGTGCAAGTAGCTGCATTTGAATTCCCACAACGACTCTTTTTGTCCATACTGATCTCTTTGTCTATTGATTTGTCTTTTTAGGGCTGTGAGCTTCTCCATGATGTTATCCATATTGCGGTTTAAAGCTGCTTATACAATATATCTGTACTGAAGCAGATGAATTTTGCTCAGATACATGGGAAAATTCAGCATTTAGTTGATTCTTATGTTTGTACCTTGCCTGGGATTCAGAATACACACTTTTTCAGTACTTTACTAAGTTGTGAGTCACTGGTGATTCTCAGATGGACATGATTGACAGGTGGATTAGCCAGTTAGGACATACATGGTCTGTCGTTATCTAAAACAAGTAAGGAAAAACTTATGACAGGAGCCCGAAAGACACTGTAGATTTTTTCAGAATCATTAATGGAAACACTAAACTCGGTTAATCAGAGGTGAGAGAAATTGTCTTTTACTTGAAAATAATACGTGACCAATGAGCTCCTTTGTTTCACATGTGTCACTGAAAACACACACACAAACAAACAAACAAAAAAATAATCTGTTTTCACAATCAATTGGGTTTAGATGCAAGAGAGGGTGTGAGAATCAGACAGTATTAAAATACAGACTGTATAAATATCTTTGTATTTTTATAGAGATTTTATATACCATTCTGGATTGGCCAGGCAATTCCAGTTTCTTCTGACCCAAACAAGTCAGAAAATCTATAGCTAAAAGTTGAGTATTATCACTTAGAAGCATGATGACTTTTGTATTACTGGTCACGTTCACTGTCCAGTTTTAAAATAACTGTGGAAAATGTCAGTTACAACTTTGTAAAAGTCGTAACTATATGCTTTTTGTGTGCGTTTGTTGTCATAGATGGCTGGTACTGCTCTTGACCCAGTATAGCTCTAAATTACAGGTCCCTAATGATCAGGAGGACTACACAAATATCACATTTAAAAAGTCAACTACAGTCTGGAAAACTTGTTCAAATAAAGTGACGCACGATTTCACCCAGAAAGTTCCATCTTTAAATTGTCTGTGGCCAAAAGAGGTTTTTACAATGGAGGTTCTGCCACTTCATTATTTCCATAGAGAGAAACAAGCTATGAAATATTCCACAGTATGGCTTTAAAAATTTCTGTCTACTTAGAGGCGAACAGGTGGTGTCTATCTATCCACCTGTCTATTAAAAATGTGTCCATAGTTTAAAATGTTTTCCAGTTACAGATACTTATCTTTTTGTGTGCCTTATACAAATAAGAAGTATTTAAAGTAAACCCTTGTGCTTGTGTCTGTTATACATTTGTAATTTATAACACTAGTGGATCATGGTGTTATCACTTGCACATTTTAAATCACATTATTTATCTAAAATGACTTAATAAAAGAAACAAATCTGCCATGTTAGAAAACTGTGGTGCTCAGTGGAAGCTGACGTCACTGTAAACGTCATCACAACAAAGAGCGGTGAAGTTGTTGGCACCTCCGATGGATAGTTGCAGGTCACGCTATCGAGCTGCAGATTTTATTTTTATTTTTTTCATTTTTACCACAATGACTATGTGACACTGCCAAACCACATGTATCACAGATGAAGAAAATAAAACTGAAGAAGTACAGAGCAGTGGGCGTGCACTGGTGGTGGTGAAAATGTGAGCTGATCAGCAAAATGCGAACAAACTATAACATGGTTAAAAGCTCTAAAAAGCCTTGAATTAAAAAAATCATAAGTCTTGACCAGTATAAAAGAATTCCTCTATATATTCCCCCACCACATCATCTGAGAGCTATCTTTAGTACCACATTTCCTGACACTCTACATTTCCAAAGAAAATGGAAAATGCTGCCGTCACGACAGAGCTGCTGTATCATGTGTCCATCTTCTGCATCAGGGTTTATTCGATTACACAGGGATTATTATAACACGGAGAAACACACGAGACTCCATTTAAACTGTGACAGAAGCTGTGAGTCAGAAAGAGAATCAAAGTTTCCAATGACATGACAACGTAGGACATCCTGACCTGTCATTATCACCACGTGGTTAGCTCATTTTGTATATTCAGCAAATTTTTTACATTACAAAGAGTATTTTTAGTATATTCAGTTAGCAAATCATCAGGGCAAAAATCTGCTGATGGAGCTGAAAACAAGGGTTGGTCGGCAATATGTGGTCTTGAAAATAAGTCATTAAAGATTGCTCAAACCCCACAAATCACTCCAAATACAACTTCAGGTTCATTTAATGGTGAGAAGAAACAACTATAACATGGTTAAAAGCTCTGAAAAGTCAGTTTTGTGGAATAGGTTTGCCTTAATCACCAAATTAAACAAAACAAACGCAAAGGACCCTATTTGTCTTTAACTCACAGCATACAGGATGTGGAATGCTTTCTGTTTAGCTATTTGTACATTTTGTTGTTACTTTTTTCTAAAGTAATCTTTACATAAAATGATCACAACAGGAATTTAATTATAGTCACAAACTACAGGACATTGATTTGATCAGCGTCAGAAACAATTACACTTTTTGTCTCTACTAATATGCAACTGTATAAGCTTAATGTGCTCTTCAGGCCTGAAATATGCGCACTGACACATGACCTATAGACCCATTAAAATGTGATGTCTTCGAAATGTTTGCAAAACGGAGGCATGTTATATAGTTATTTTTGTTTTTCAGCGCTTATAGTTTATGCAAATGAGCCATGTGGTTTTAAGTTTCGTTTCTGTCAAACGTAAACAAATGTGCGCAAAGCTGCATTAAACACATTATTAATCAATTTATATTTGAGTTCTCATCATAGGAAAAAAAAAAAAAAGCACATTCATAATACATATTCACCAAGACAGGGAGGCAACGCCGGACGAGTTACACCACGATTTGCCAATGGATCGTGGATAACTGGGCTAAGGGATTAGTCTCAAGTGTCGTCCATTTTTTTGCTTAAAGGACCCATCTCATGCAAAATAACTCTTTTCACATTGTATCTTCTGCACATAAACAAGCACAGTTTGGGTTTTGGAACATCCATTACACAATAGTTATGAAATCTTACTGATTTCTTGGAGGCAATCACAGACCAGGAACTATGAAAGGCCGGCTATTGCTCATCCCCCCGCCCGTCCTGAGAAAGCACAGGCTCCGCCCTCCAAACGTGACATAGGATCTGAGTGAGCCGCCCTTCCTCCGCCCATCTCAGGGAGGGAGGGGGAGACAGCTGTGCACCCTGATAGCGGCAGGAATAAACTTTTATTCATCATGGCGACACAGCGCATTCATCCGCATATGTTGGACCTGGAATCGGACGAGGCACACGAAGCACAAGCACCGCGTCGACATCAACTGAACATTACTGATTGGTAAAGTATTAATAAACACTAGTAGATAAACTTATTATATCGTGTACACTGCAGTGTAGAACAATTAGTTTATGCTGTCGCTTTTGTTTAGGTGTTCATGTGGGAATTGTCAGCCGATGCGAGGTGGAGGTGGGGCAGAGGAGGTGGGGCGGGCGTGAAGAGCTTTCTGCGACGTCAAACGCATCATAGGTGTATCTGCCGCGTCATCGTTGTAGCAGCTTTAGTTCGTTTGTCACGTGGGAGGGTGGCAGAAATACGCTGCTATTTGTTAAAAAAACGCAGAATCAATCTAAAAACCACTTTGGCGACATATACAAGGCCCACACATCACTCTTAGAAGGTAGAAAGCTCTGAAAAGTTGATTTTGCATGAGATGGACCCTTTAATTCGCCTTGTAATCCGGTGCACCTTATGTATGAAAATAGTTGAGAAAATTCAACATTATTGATATTGCGCTTTATAATCCGGTGCACCTTATAGTCCGAAAAATACGGTAATGGCTGTTTTAAGAGTGTTAAATCACCCACAGTATAAAAACTAAATTTAAAATTCTAGTTCTAATTCTGTTAACATTTGCATCGTATCCTTGTCCCTTGTATCCACACAGGGGTCAGTGCACAGCTCAGACTCAGCTCTCCGGCCGTGATCCAGGGCACAAAGTGTTCAGTTCCTCACCTCCCTCACAGGAAACAGACACATGACATCACCTTCTCATCTCCTGTGCCCCCCGGGACCACCACAGACAGGAGGGGACGAGAGGACGGACAGAAAAGGTACATGAATAATATGGGAACGCTACGGAGGTGTGAGGCTGAAAATAGATGTTTGATAAGTGTGACAATATGGCGGAAGGAAATATCCGACCGATGGACTGCTCTAGTTCTACACATGTGGATATCTGAAGGAAACCAGTCTTTGTTGTGACAGCGCACTGACCTTTTAGACTTTTCCTTATAAGGCTGAAACTACGAATCTCTACCAGCTGCTGCGTTCAGACCTACATATGTATTTGATCCACTTTGATACTTTGCAGCTGACGTCATCAACATTTCCTGGAGGTGTTGTGATGCTAACTGTAGGCTCTGCGCGGTCTGCTCTGTCTCTCATTTTGTTTTTTTTTTTTGTTTTTTTCGTGTTTCAGACTTTTTTGGCAGTGTTTGCGAGTGTCATAGTACTCAAGACCACTCTTGGGTCTCGAGACCAGACTCAAGATCTATTTTTTTTTACGGATTCTCATTGCAGCCCATGCGCTCGTTTGATATACATGTGCCAAAATAACTGTAAAATACAAATAAAATAAATGTCAAAAATTACAAAGATGGTCTCGATTTGGTCTTGATGGGCTGTGGTCTTGGTCTTGTCTCTGTCTCAACCCTCAGAGGTTTTGGTCTTGACCCTCTGAGCTCTTGGCCTTATCTCGGTCTCGACCCTCAGAGGTCTTGGTCTTGTCTTGGCCTTATCTCGGTCTCGACCCTCAGAGGTCTCGGTCTCGTCTCAGTCTCGACCCTCAGAGGTCTTGGTCTTGTCTCGGTCTCGTCTTGGTCTCAACCCTCAGAGGTCTTGGTCTTGTCTCGGTCTTGTCTCAGTCTCATCTCAGTCTTGACCCTCGGAGGTCTCGATCTTATCTCAGTCTCGACTCTCAAAGGTCTTGGTCTTGTCCTGGTTTCGGGACCCTGTGGTCTCAGACTGGTCTTGGTCTCGATTAGTGTGGTCTTGACTTCAACAATAGTGTTTTCTAATGTGTGCATTGTGTCACCATGGTAACTGCTGAACATTTTACCATATACGCCCCCCCAACCACACATACAATATTATAACACTAGATAACACTAAATAGTGAGTATTTACCTTTTGTACTTCATCCAGGTGTTAATTTTCACCTCTTGTCACCTTGTTTGTGTATTCTGAGCCTTTTGTATTATCATTCGAGCATGGATCAATACTTAAGGTAAAAAAGCAGAAAAGAAAATGTATTTCTTTCTTTTTGTGATAAAGTTTCAGTGGGGTGGTACCAGTCAAAGTGCCCTGTATCCAAAGGGTCATAGGTTCATATCTTGCGTAAAAGCGCATTGTGAAACTTTTCTGGTGGAGGGTCCATCAAATAGCTTTTCTCCTTTGCTTCGTATGGAATGTTTCACAGTATGGTATTAAACCTTTTTATCTTCATGGAGACAAAACCAGGCCGAGTTACAGGTCAGATCTGTGGACAGGTGACCCTGTTCGCAGTCAAAATGTTTGTTTTTCTAGGTATTTTTGAGCTATAAAACCACCTGTGAAAGAATAAATATAAGGTAGAGCTGTTTAATGTTATACTGTGGAACATTCGAAGCAGAGCAATGGCATATCCATAGAAACACGCAGGTGATGAGCCCCAGATCAAAAAGTTACAGTTAATTAGTTAGTCTTTCGACTTAAAAAGCCCCCAAAAAAAGGTTCAACACTGTGTCATTTTGGTGAATTTTACACTTCTGTACAAAAATTTTATATAATTTCACACCTACTTTTTTTAACCTGTGATTTAAAATTTCCAAACTAAATGTAAAATTTAGCTGTTCACGTTGATGTACATAGTGATCTAGGTGCAGTTTGAGAAAGGGTTGGTCACTGCAATGAGAAATAAAAGCCAGTACTGAAGAGTATATACTCGTAAGTCCTGTCAGAGCTGCCACAGTCATTCACACATCTATACGCACTGTTCTGAGTAATCCTCAAAGCCACATATAAGGTCAAGTAAGAAGTATACAAGTTCCATTCTTCTTAAAATAAAATGTCATCATTTTTGCTTCTCAAACATATCATGTGTTTTTTATTAAAGGGCCCATATTACAGTATTTTTCATCACAAACAGATCTGGAGTTGCGTTTTGTTTTAATAATATACAAATTATACACATATTTAAGCATTAAAGGTTCTTCTCTCAAACAGAAAAGACTCTGTTTCACCTTGTGATGTCACACAGGAAGTGCTCCACCATGTTTTTAAACTCCGTACGTCTTCACTAGAATCATTTGGATAATTTCAGCCCCGGAACTGCCAATTTCTTCTGAACAAAAGGTTCAGAGAAATAGATGGTGACTACCTTGGCTGACATGAAAACTACTGCTTCATGACATCATAAGGGGGAACAGAGCATTTTGAGCTTTGGAGATGCAGGTAATGAAACAAAACACAACTCCAGGTATGTTTTTTGATGACAATATTCTAGCATGGCTTAAAGCTTACAAGGGTAAATTTTGCGTACTGTGAGACCTTCAAACTAAATATTACAACCACGTGTTTTTTTATATAGTGTTTTATTACAGTAATTTATCAGTTTGCCATTATAAAATCTTCCTCATCTTATCACACACGCTTTTCGCTGACAATGCTCTGAGCACACGGGGGTCAAAGATCACAGAACAGGAACAAAATGGGTTATTTATGGGAGATAAAACAGCACAAGGTCTGAACAAACAGAACCACGGCTGAGGTCAGATCATCGGGTCAGTCATCACACACTTCTCTCATGGTTTTTACTACCTTTACTATTTATAAATGGGACTGTGTAGAGATTTTTGAATAGGGAATCTCTGTCAGTACATAGGGAAGTTAACATGCAGTACAATTCTGAATAATCCAAAGTGAAGTCAGAGGTGTATAAGTTCGTTTACAGCAAATATACAGTAATTCCAGGACTTATGCAAGAGATTTCCCATAGTCTAGAGGTAAAGACTTAAAGGTGTATTGTGTAACTTTTCTGGTGGAGTGTCCATCACCTGCTTGTTTCTATGGATATGTCATTGCTTTGTCTGGAATGTTCCATAGTATGAAATTAAACAGCTCTACCTTACATTTATACAATTACAGATGGTTGTATATAAAAAAATAAATTAAAAACAGGCATTCTGACTGTGAGTGGGGTCGCCTCTCCACAGATCTGACCTGTCACTTGATCTGGTTTTGGTCTCCATGAAGATAGAAATGTTTAATACCATACTGTGAAACATTTTAGACAAAGCAATAACATCGCCATGGAGAAAAGAATTTCATGAACCCTACAGCAGAAAAAAGTTACACAATGCATCTTTAAAAGGTCCTATATTTGCAAAATTGACTCTTGTGAGCTTTAAGACATGCTAGAATATTGTTGCCTCATCAAAAATATACCTGGAGTTGTGTTTTGTTCCATTATCTGCATCTCCAAAGCTCAAAATGCTCTGTTCCATTTTCTGATGTCATGAAGTGGTAGTTTCAAGATAAGGCCAAGGTAGTCAGCTACTTTTCACTTTTTGTTCAGTAGAAATGGGCAGTTACCTCCTCAACCTGGAGTTGTGTTTTCTTTCATTCACACATGTTTGAGTAACTCTTTATTATTAGTCTGTGCACATCTCCAAAGCTCAAAATACTCTCTTCCACCTTGTGATGTCATGCAGTGATAGTTTCCAAGTTAAAACCTACCCCTTCACCTAGTTTTCAGTAGATATTGGCAACCTTAAAATCCCATTATAAGTTTTGGATGATGAAACATGATCAGAAAAGGACGTAATCTGAGCTCTTTAAAGGAAACACTGCTGCGTGGTACTCTGGCACAGTTTGTCAACTGTACACAGTAATATTTGTCTAAAGTGGCTGAAACAGGTCCAATGACTTCCTGTTCAAAATTACCCAGTACTAGCCCTGCAGCAGGTTTTCCCTTACCATTCCAAAGGCCAATGTGTGTGTGTTAATAAACTGCTCTTTGTCCACCTTGTGCTAAAATGGAACTCTCTATCTCATGGACATGGAAAATAGTCTCTGTAACCCACTTATTTTCAGTCAAATCAACTATTCTGAGAAGAATCTGGAGCAGATTGTACTCCAAACCTACAAAATGGAAAAAAAAAAAAATCCTCAAAGGTTCACAAACAGTTAACAGAATTGTTATATTTTTAAGTCTGTCTGGACTTTTGGCCTAATTGCAAGTTCCTAAATCTAATTTTTAGTGAAACATGCCAGACTGGTGCCACCTAGTGCCTCTGCTCAATTTCATTTCTCTCCAGTGACTAGGTCAGGAATCGGATTACATTAGCCCAGACATGTCAAACTCAGGCCCGGGAGCCAAATTTGGTCTGCGATATAATTATATTTGGCCTACGAGATCATGTCAAATATATATAAGAGCTGCCCGCCGACTACAGATAGACTAAAGACACATTATTTATTTAAAATTTTGTTGTTATTTTATATTATACTTATTCTGGATTCAGTGTTTAAGTAAGACTATTATTAAACATTTATTTTAATAAGAAAAGGTTTAACATTACATATTGCAAAAAAAGCAAAAACTTGCAGATGATGAAAATTTTCAGTAAATGTTTAGTTTGGTCCACGACTTAGTCCCATTTTTTAATTTTGGTGCTCTGTGAATTTGAGTTTGACACCCCTGTACTCTAGACGGTTTGCAAGAACCCCGGAAATTGTAGACCGCGCACCGGCCGATCAGTGAAGAACTGTGAAGCCATGACGTCAAACTCAAGCGCCTGTCTGGGTCCCTTTTGAGGTACAGCACAACAGTAAACAAAGTGGTCGAGATGGATGTAGACGAAGCCATACATTCTGCGTTGGCAACGATTCCCGAGATCGAGGATTTAAATCCGGAACAAAGAGAATGTTTCGTGAATTTTATCAAGGGGAAAGATGTTATTGCCCTCCTTCCTACAGGATTCGGCGCATCGCATACATCCTGACCAAATAGCAGCGATTGTTTAAATTAAAAAAATACCCACCTACTGTCGAGCAAACAAATCCTAATGCTGCTGAGGTCAGACGGTTTCCACGAAGTGAAACCGGCTGATGAATCAGGCTAACATGGTTCAGCTTTGACATGGAACAAAGAACTTTAACACACCTTCACTAGAATCATTTGGATGATTTCCACCATGGAATTTCCAATCTCTACTGAACTAAAGGTAAAAGGAGATGTTAACTTAAAAACAACTGCTTCATGACATCACAAGTTGGAACAGAACATTTTGAGCTTTAGAGATGTAGACAGACTAATAATAAAGGATTACTCAAACATATTACAAATCCAGGTATGTTTTTGATGAGGAAACAACATTCTAACATGACTTAAAAGCTCACAAGAGTCCATTTTGTGTTGTATAGAATCTAACCAAGTCATTTTTGTCATATTTGGTCATATTACAAAGCGATGACACTCAAGAACAAAAATAACTTGACTTTCAGCTATTTTTAGTCTCGAGTGTCATCGCATTGTAACATGACCAAATATTGTGAGAATCCTTTTCCCCTCAGCTCCGGACAACACACATCTGTGACTATTTTGAGCCTCCTGCCGCTCCGTATTCACAATTTTTGACAATGACTCAACAGGAAGTGATTGAGCAGAGCCTCTGTGGGGTTAGCAGTGACACACATGTATTAGATTATTATGAATCACTCAAACACATTCAAAATAACAGTGTGCAAATATCAAAAGTAGTGAAGTAAAAGCAAAAAGTATCCACTGTAAACTGTACTTAAGTATCGATACCAGTGCTTTTTGAACCGAGACACTCCAATTTACTTCCACGGCAAACAGAAACGCAGCAAAATGAACAAACTTAGAGACTACAAGACTTGTTTTTCTCTATCTTTATCCCCAGCTGAAATAAAATAGGGCGTATCAAATATTTATGTACATTTTGAGAGATGCGTTACGTAACCGCGGGCTATTTTTAATCAGAGATCGTCGGACAAAACATCTGAAGTGTAAAAATATCTCCGGCTCACGTCACTGGGTGGAAAAGGACTCCGAAGTTCAATGGAAAATGCATCAGCTGGGGTCAGGCGTTCGAAAATGTGTTTGAATCAGACAATACAAGGAAATGACTGTTCATGCTTCTTATCTGACTGTTTGGGGTGTTGCCATGGAGACCGGCCAGTCTGTTTAGACTGAGAATGATAGTACTATGATCAGATAGCTGCTTGGTCATGGTCATATCTTAAAGGGCCCGTATTTTCTAATCTACGTTATAATGTTGTTTTCTCATCGCAAAAATACATGGAGTTGTGTTTTGTTTCATTTGCACATGTTTAACGCACAAACCCTGCATATTTAGGCTCAGTTCTTCTCTTAAACAGAAAATAAAACACTTTTTTCTACATTGTGATACCATGTGGTAATAAAGGAAGTGCTCCACTGTGTTTTTAAACTCCATACATCTTCATTTGGATGATTTCAGACTTGAAATTGCCCATCCCTGCTGAACAAAAGGTAAGTGTTATCTTGGAAAACTAAAGCTTCATGACAGCACAAAGTGGAACAGAGCATTTTAAGCTATATCAGTAATGTTGACTTTTCCCTTCTATTTTCATACATAAGGCACACCGGATTATAACGTGCATTAAGCGAAACAAAACAGATAAGTCAAACTTCATTCAACTCATTCACAGTAACTCAGCCCATGCTAGAGTGTGGATCAGGCTGAATTTTTCTGTCTGAGCCCGGCCCATTTTCGACAGAGCAGTGATTGAATCCGACCCGAGCCTGACAGGCATTAAGATATTTGTGTACGAACCCGACGAAACCTGACACAATTAAAATCATACAATTCTCATAGGCCTACTAATGACACACGTTGGATATTGTTTGTGTTCCTCTAACAGACACAGAGACACAAAATACAAACTCGGGAAATAGCAAAAATAATGAGAAGACTTTATTACTCTCCTCTCTTTAATTTAAAGTGCAGCATCCACATGATCCATAGAAATTGTCCTTTGCAAATAATGACATCCAGTCCACAAAACAGCACTGTTAATCCAGTTTGAAGTACAGTTTGAAGTTTAAAATTAACAAAAGTAGTTCATGTGTTTCTGTTTACATCCACACAGCGCATGGATCGAGGTGAAGCTGCAGATTCACAATAATGACTCTAATTCCTGTGCACTTTATGCTTTAAAAAACTTGTCTCTGGAGTATCGTACCACATTTCATAAATAATAATTACACAAAGTTTTGACTTGTGTCTAAACTAGAAGTGCAGAGCTCTGATCTTTTGAACACTTGAGAGTCTCAAAGTGAGTGGTTTTACTGTAGACAAGAAACCACTGATCCGCTGATGTGTCTGAGTTCGACCCAAGCCCGAACATAAGTTCTAAATATTTGTCAGGTTTGTCTGTCAGGTTCCGACATCCACGATCCATTGGTAGATAGTGGCGTAACTTGCCCGGCATTGCCTCTCTGTCTTGGTGAATGTGTATTAGTCCGCGAGGCTCCTGAATACAGTAGCTGTAATGCTCCAACAATCCATCAAGCGGTGCGGCTTCGTATCTTACCAAAGTCATACTAAAATATTTTGACAGATTTTTGAGCAGCATGTACCACATAACATCAGTTCGAGGTCAGTAAACACAACCATAAGGCGCAACCAGATTACGAGGCGCACTGTCGATTTTTGAGGAAATTAAAGTAAAATTAAGTGCACCTTATAGTCCGAAAAATACAGTAATTTATATCAAATGTGACCCATATGAGGTTTCTTGCCCCGGGCCCACAAATTTCTAGGCCTGCTAACACATCCACTCAGTTGCCAGTACTAGAAATACAATGGTTTATTACAAAATCAAGTCAACGTTTAGTGAGAAATGACTCAAAAGTGTCCACTTTTTTCACCTCACTCTGCCTCTTCTCTTGTCCAATCATCCGGTTTGGTCATTAGCCACGCCCGGAACTGTACCGGTCGCAGACCCCGCAGGGACCTAGCACCCTCCAGGGCCCTCTTCAGACGCCTCTCACGGGAGGGACAGTATGTCACCTCTGTTTTCAATCTAACACCAGCAGCGTCATGTGACTTTGGTCTAAAAATGTCCGCCGTTCTATTTATAGCCGAATGGATAGATGACTGCCACTCTCCTCAATGTCACCACAGCCCAATGACATAACAGCGGCCAATGTGAGCGCCCGCCCTGTGCCTATAAATACGAGTGGAATCAAATCATGCATGGGGCTATTTCTGGAGCTGGGTGTGAAAAAAAAACAAAAAAAAACAGTGACATGTGCTTTTATGTGAATGAGCTATGGCCCTGACCTACATTTCCACAGTGTCAGAGATGGACTGTGATCTGCATGCTTTGGGGCCGCTGTACAGTTTGTTCGTTTATTTAAGGACTTTAAATACATGTCTTATCTGTTTCAGTGTCATTCTTTACATTAGTGCACTGTGTAACTTTTTTTTTACTTGCTTGTTTCTATAGATATGACATTAAACATCTCTACCTTACATTTATTCAATTATACGTAGTTTTATAGCTCAAAAATAACTAGAAAATGTTAATTTGATTTGAGTAAATTTCATCACAAACCAGGAAGACGCTTGGAAACATGCGATGACAACTTCCTGCGGGCTCTCTTCGCGGTAGTAAGTCTGACAAAATCTAGGAAAAATTAGAAAATGGTCCAGTTTTCTTCATCTCCATGTCATTGTAGTGTTCCGTTATGTTTGGCTCATCAACAATTACATCATACCACACCTCAGTTTTTATCATTTCCCCACTGACACACAAGTCCGAGAGCACTGGGTACATGCGATTAGAATAGATGATGCTCCAAATTCAAGATGATTCTTCATTTTACCGCTGATCATAATTACTTCATTGGGTTTGATCACAGTCAGTCGGCGAGCCCAGTGTCAGTAACTACATCGAAAGTCGTCATTGCGTCTTTCCAAACATCGTAAGCGTGAATAGAGCCTGTTATCTACAAATGGAACAACTTTTTTGTAGCTGAAATAGGAAAATGCCCCTAGTTACACTGAAGATAAGAAAAACAACAACTGTTAAGCTTACTTAAAATAAGGAACTAAATCATGTGTTGTTTGAAATAAGAAAGAAATACTTATTACATTGGTAGGTTATTTTACTTGTGCAGTGAAATCTACTCAAATCTAGTTAAATCTTAATTTGAGTAATCTGAAATTAGTTACTTATGACTTTTTGCAGTGTTGGAGGACTTGAGAATTCAAGTTTACCATATCGCATTTTGTGAGGTTGTTCACATTTCCAGTTAAATGTGACTTGTATGTGATCTCCAGTGTGTTAAATGCCCCAAAAGTGTCCCACATGTGCATTGGAGGACACGACAACGTCACACACAGCGAGCGTTCTCAGTGTTTACGGAAGTCGTCCAAACATGGATGCAAGCATTGAACACCTGTCCATTTTAATGTTTCTGTTGTACCAGAGCCTAAACATGAACAAATTTGTTTTAAGGAGGAGACTGAGAAGGAGAAGGATGAGCTTTTTGGCCATGGGGTTTTGTGGGGCAGTGGCAAAAACATCTGTAGCAAGGAACGTGTGGGTGCGGATTTGCGGCCAAGAGTGGTGGGACTGAGTTCATACACAATTTACGTGTGACGAAAAGAACATTTGTGTACATTTGTGAGCGCCTACTTGTACCACTGGGGGAAGAATCGTGTCTTCGGTTTGTTGATGACGTGTAGGTGGGATGAATGCGCCCTGACTGTTTACACATAGCCGGGTATGTTGAGAAACATACCTCCCTCCGTTTTCCAAAATAACATCATGCACGTACCATCGTTTTCAAAAAGTTTTCGTTTACATCAATCCAGATAAATACGCCATCGAGCGCCATCATAACTACACCAAGCCTCTGGGCGGCACCTGGATTAGATTCAAACCTGTAGCATTTATTTCATTACAGTTGTAAGTATTACTCAGAAATACCTTGAAAAACTTGCATTACTGAGCGGGCTTGCCTCTCCACAGATCTGTTAAAGAACCTCCGAGCCTCATTTGTCTCTGGTCATGGATATGATTCATCAGCTGTGTGAACTGTAGTTTTCCAGGATCTCCACTCTATCCAGAGTTTTTAGAAACATTCCTTTCGTAGAAGGGAGTTTGCTGTTTGTGTGTAAAAGATGGGTACAAACGAAGGGAAATGTCTCTTGTCTTGTCTTTTAAAAATACCCGTGTACGTGTAAACGAGGCCTGAAGTCACATGTCAAAGTAGAAAAGCACTCAGAGAGCGCAGACCTCCATCAAGGACTACCCCCATTTTTTATATAAATTGCGATAAAATCAGTCTTCTGGATCAGATCCAGATCAGCCTTTGGAATATGAAAGAGGATCCCATTGTCCATCCCTGAGTCAAATTTCATGGGGTTTGGTCAATAATTAACCAAGATATTGAGAAACAAAATTTTTGGCCCCATTTACCACAATGTTAACTAAAATTTCAAAGTGATCCAGAATCCAGGATTTCTTCCGGATCACCCCCAAAATGACAACAAATCCTGAAAATTTCATCAAAATCCGTCAATAAATTTTTGAGTTATGTTGTTAACAGACAAACAAACAAACAAACAAACAAACGCCGGCAAAAACATAACCTCCTTGGCAGAGGTAAAGATTGGATATGTATGGGTTTTAGGAGCACATATCCAAGTGTCCTGGGTCGCATTTGAAAAAATCTGATCTGTGTCATTCAGACTGTCATTAAAAGATCAGATAGAGGTCGCACAGGAGCGAAAAAATTGGATTTGGATCACTTCAGACTGTCTAAGTCTTTTAACAAAATTACATCAACCAATAACTCCTTTTTCACAGTCATGACCAACTGTGACTCCTTTGACTCTGACCTCTCCTCACACGCACATCTTCAGAGGGCCATAACTCCTGTATTGTCCCATTCTCGTCCCCTGAAGCCCGCCCCACACCGGAGAGAGGGGGAGAGATGGAGGGATAGAGAGGGAGGGGGGGCATTATTCCAGCTCCTGCCCGCTCCGCTTTGTGACCAGCTCGGGCTTTGAATGCGAGCGATCAGCCAACCATAACAATCCATAATAGCTTTTCTGCCTCATCCACAAGTCTAGAAGCGCGTGCCTCCGGTTTGGGCTATCCCGAGTCCGCCCCTCCTCCTCCTGTGTGTGTGTGTATGCGTGTGTGTGTGTGTGTGTGTGTGTGTGTGTGTGCACGTGCAGCGGAGGTTGTGGTATGTCTCTGATCTGTGTTTGTGTAGAGATCTCGGGGCCAGTGGCTGTGAATGTGAAAGCGGAAGAGGAGCCTCCATTGAAAAGGAGTGGAGTCAGCCAGTGCACCAGGGGCCCGCAGGAGCCTGTCTGATCACGCAACACAGCCAGGGGAGGGGGGAGGCGGCAGGGGAGGGGGCGCAGGGAGGAGAGTGGAACAGCCAACTGAACACAAGAGACATGAAAGATATACAGTACTAGAGTAACAAAGGCAAAGTACTGTGTTTAAGTAAAGTACAGATTCCTAAAATTAATACTTAAAGATGCATTATGTGACTTTTTTAGTTAGGGGGGCCTGTCGTCTGCTTGTTTCTATGGAGATGTCATTGCTCTGTCTGGAATGTTCCACATTATGACTTTAAACAGCTCTACTTTACATTTATTTAATTACAGATGGTTTTATAGCTCAAAAATACCTAGAAAAACATTCATTCTGATGGTGAGCGGGGTCGCCTCTCCACAGATCTGACCTGTCTAGTTTGGTCTACATGGAGATAGAAAGGTTTAATGCCATACTGTGAAACATTCCAGACAAAGCAATAACATCTCCATGGAGAAAAGCAGCTTTAAGTACATTTTAGAGTGGTTACTTTTTACTTTTACTTCACTACATTTTTGGACAGGACTGAAAAGTAAAAGTATTTTTCGTGATTGTGTGAGACCTGCTGAAAAGGCTGGAACGAGCAAACAAAAATACACAAATAAAAACATCTTTTCAGCTATTTCTGTTGAATAAATTTCAGTGCAAATCTTTATTAAAACCACTACATTTGAAGCTTTATTAGATCTCAAAATTCACATGAAAAAATCTACTAAATCATAAGGAAAAGTATTAAAGTACTGATCTGTACTTTACTAAACTTTGTACTTTCACTTCACTACATTTGAAAGTAGGTGTCTGTACTTTCTACTCCACTACATCTTTGAACAGGACTGAAAAGTAAGTATTTATTTAAGTAAATAAGTGTTTTTCATGATTGTGTGAGGCTGAGAGTTTTATTTTTAACACATTAGTAGTCTGAGCAAAGAAAAATATACAATAAAAAGAGCTTCTCAGTTGTCTCTGTTGAACAAATTTCAGTGCAAATATTTATCAAAGTCACTACATTTGAAGCTTTATTAGATCTCAAAATGTGTGCAAAATCTGTAATCTGTAATGTAATGTAATCTGTTTGATCAATGACTAAACCTCTTAACTTGTATTGTTGCAACAGCAAAAAAAAATAATTAATTAATTAATTAATTAATTAATTGTATTTATTTTAGCTGCCTGTTTAGCTGTTGTATTAAACAGTGGTGGAAGAAGTACACAGTTTTGTTACTTAAGTAAAAGTACTGATACTGGAGCAAAAAAAAAAAAAAAAAAAAAGCTCAAGTAAAAGTATCACATGAAAAAAATCTACTTAAGTAAAAGTACAGATACTAGAGCAAAAAATAAATAAATAAAAATAACCCTCAAGTCAAAGTAAAAGTATCACATGAAAAAATCTATTTAAGTAAAAGTACAAATACTGGAGCAAAAAAACAAAACAAAACCTCAAGTCAAAGTAAATGTATCACATTAAAAAATATACTTAAGTAAAAGTACAGATACTAGAGCAAAAAAAAAAAAAAAAAACTAACCCTCAAGTCAAAGTAAAAGTATCACATGAAAAAAATCTACTTAAGTAAAAGTACAAATACTGGAGCAAAAAAAAAAAAAAAAAACTTAAGTAGACTTTTTCATGTGATACTTTTAAGTTAAAGTATTAAAGTACCTGCTTATAAATGTACTTAAAGAGGAAAAAGTTAAAGTATTTTGCACAGATTTTGAAACTTAATAAAGCTTCAAATGCAGTGATTTTTGATAAAGATTTAATATTTTTCAACCAGCCTTTTCAGAAAGTCTCAAACTATAATAAAAATACTTTTACTTTTCAGTCGTGTTCAAAAATATAGTGGGGTAGAAAGTACAGATACTTGCTGTCTAATGTAGTGAGGTAAAAGTGCAAAGTATCCACGTTCAAATCTACTCAAGTAATGTAGAGACACCCAGCATTTTTACTCAAGTACAGGACTTTACTACTTTTACTATGTTACGTTGCACCATGGTATTAAACATTATTGTCCTACAGAAAGCTGTGATGTCATGTGAAACCCTGCAATTGCCCCTGTTCCCCCGTGTACTGAACGCCTCTTTAAGCATCCTCTGTGTTTAAACTTCTAAATGTCTCCTTCTCCCCCTCCTCTCCTCTGACCGCTCCCCAGGGACCCACATCATCCATTTGAGACCGGAAAGGACCCAAATTATGGAGTACAAAGCACGGGGACAAAATCAGCATCACGGGCTGTGCTGGATCAGAGCAGAGGTTTGAGACAGAGGACACACGGAAGGGAGGAAAGGAGAAATCAAGTAGCCATCCGGTGATCGTTTTACAGGCAGAGGAAGTGAGCCTGCAGAGGGGAAGGAGCCAGGCAAATGACTGAGTAAGAGCTAAGTGGGTGGTAGTGCTGCTCTAATACGCACTGGCCTTCATCACAAATACACAGGTACAGAGAGTGAGGGGGAAGCTTATATTATGGTAAATACATGTGTTTAAAGGGCCATTTTACACTGTTTCTGATCTGTTTTAGAATGTTTCCTCATCACAAACATGCCCGGAGTTGTGTTGTGTTTCATTCGCACATGTTTAACACAAAACTCTGCATATTTAGGCTGATTCTTCTCTCAAACTGAAAAACACTCTGTTACGCTTAGTGATGTCATGTGTAATACAGGAAGTGCTCCACTGTGTTTTGAACTCCATATGTCGTCACTAGAATCATTTGGATGATTTCAGACCTGGAATTTCCAATCTCTGCGAAACAAAAAGTAAAAGGAAAACTGCTGTTTCATGACATCACAAGGTGGAAGAGAGCATTTTGAGCTTTGGAGATGTAGACAACTGACTAATAATAGACTAAAGGACTAGTCAAATATGTGTGAATGAAACAAAACACAACTCCAGGTATGTTTTATTCTCTCCAGCGACTAGGTCAGGAATCAGAATACACTAGACAGTTTGCAAGAACCCGGAAGTTGTAGCCCACGCACTGGCCAATCAGCGAAGAGCTGTGAAGCCACGACGTCAAACTCAAGTGTCTGTCTGGGTCCATTTTGTGGTACAACACAACAGTAAACAAAGCGGTCGAGATGGATGTAGACGAAGATATACATTCTGTATTGGTAACGATTCCCGAGATCAAGGATTTAAAGCCGGAACAAAGAGAATGTTTTGTGAATTTTATCAAGGGGAAAGACATTATTGCCCTTCTTCGGACGAGATTTGGCGCAATACATGCATCATGACCAAACAGCAGCGACTGGTTAAATAAAAAAAGTATCCGCCTACAGTCGAGCGAAAGAATCCTAATGCTGTGAGGTCAGACGGTTTTCACAAAATGAAACCGGCTGATGAATCAGGCTAGTGGGCATATGCCGGTGGTGATGAAATCAATCAATCAATATGGCTTCTTGAAAATAAGTAATCAAAGATTGGTTATACATGCACAAATCACTTCAAATATAACTTCAAGAGAGTAAATGAGTTATAACATGTATAAAAGCTCTGAAAAGTAAATTTTGCAGAATAGGTCTGCAACAGATGTGACTAAACCAATGTGATCTGCCGTAATGTACCACCCATCCTTATTATTATAAGGCATGTCTATGGAAGATAATTTGTTTCATCAGATTTTCAATTTTAAACACCGTTGAATTTTTCACTTCGAATTTTTTTACTCTGAAAAAACATGCTATTAACTTTAGCTCTAACTCACTTTCTGTTGAGAGACTGTTGTTCCTCTCTCTGTAACCGCTGCTGTCAGGGAAATTGTTTTGGTCTAAAAGTCACTCGACATGACATGTACGGAAGATCATTTGTTCCATTAGATTTAAAATTTTAACTACAGCTGAATTTCCCATTTTGAACTTTTTTACTCGGAAAAAAGATGTTTGAATTATTTTTATTCTGAATTTACTTGCTGAAATTTTAAGTGTATATTTTGAAAGTGTTTAAAATTCAATATTTTAAAAAATCACCTTTTAAATATTCACCACAAATATTTTCAAGCCCACAAATTCAGCAGTCAAAATTCAGAGTGTGAAATTCGCAAAGAAAAAAAATTCACAGCAAAGAGCTAAGATGCCAAGGCGGAAGCGATCGATCCACATTGATCCGATCTAACTTAGTAACAAGCAGGAAATGGTGCAGTGAACCAGTCTGATTGGTCAGAATTCACCTTATCAAAACCTCATCTTTTATTTGTTAAGTGTAAACTCCGCCCACAGATGACAGCAGCCAATAGGAAACAGCCTCTGTCCTCCTCACTCACACAGGATCGATTGCTTCTGCCTTGGCATCTTGGATCTTTGTTCGACTGTTGAATTTGAAGGCTTGAATATATTTGTGCTGAATATTTAAAAGGTGACATTTTTATTTAGAATTTGAAACATATCAAAAATGTACACTTACAATATAAGCAACTAAAATTCAGAATAAAAATAATTCAAACATCAAAATGAGAAATTCGGCTGTAGTTAAAATTTTAAATCTAATGGAACAAATGATCTTCCGTACATGTCATGTCGAGTGACTTTTAGACCAAAACAATTTCCCTGACAGCAGCGGTTACAGAGAGAGGAACAACAGTCTCTCAACAGAAAGTGAGTTAGAGCTAAAGTTAATAGAGCCAGAAGCGCACTCATACTCACTCCTATTTAGAACGCGGCGGACAGTGGGTTAGCTATGTCCATTTTTTACAGTCCATGAGGTATTCCCAGCTGCCTCCAGTCCCAATACTCAACACACACAATTATGCTTAGCTTCTGAGCTCGGACACGAAGGTATATGGTGTGGTCAGTATTTACTAATGCAGTTTTAACCTGTCTGACCTCCACGATTCAGCTTTAACTTAGGCTACGTTCAGACTGCAGGGCTTAATGCTCAATTCCGATTTTTTTGTGAAATCCGATGTTTTTGCGAGGTCGTTCACATTTCCAATTAAATGCCACTTGTATGTGACTCCGGTGTGAACAGTAAAAGGCCCGAAAGTGTCCCGCATGCGCACTGGAGGACACGATGACGTCAACCGCAGCGAGCGTGCTCTGTGTTGATGGAAGTTGTCCAAACATGGAGGTGAGCTTTGAGCACCTGGCAATTTTAAAGTTCCTCTCGTATCGAAGCCAGAACATGAACAACTTGTTTTAAGGAGGAGAATGAGAAGGAGAAGGACGAGGTTTTTGGCCGTGGTGTTTTGTGGGGCAGTGGCAGCGACGTTCGTTGAAAGGAACGTGTGGATGTGGGGACGTAGCCAAGAGTGGTGAGTGGCGATGTGCTTCGCTTCAGTGACACGGAGTTCATTAACAATTTTCGCCTACTTCAGTGCAGAATAGTGACGTTTGTGGCTTGTTGATAACGCGTAGGTCGGATGGATGCGCTTTGGCCGTTCACACTGAAGTCGCATGTCAAAAGATCAGATATGTATCGGTTTTAGGAGCACATATCGAAGTGGCCTGGGTCGCATTTGAAAAAATCGGATCTGTGTCATTCAGACTGTCATTAAAAGATCAGATACAGGTCACACAGAGGCCAAAAAATCGGATTTGGGTCACTTCAGGCTGCAGTCTGAATGCAGCCTTAGTCTCTCCCACATAACCGCCTGCCTCGGTGAGCTTCATTTGACTGGAGACGTCACACTGAGCTCACTTCTTTACACAGTCCACGGTCTCTCATGTAAAACCTATGGCAGCAGTTAGAGCCTCAAACGACCCGTAAAGAGAAGATGAGGAATGAACGGACACTTTATTTTTTCAACAATTACAATAAGTATCTTCATTATTTACCATTACTCGGACCGGCTCAGTAGTACCACCTGTAGCACTGCGGTCCGTGCCCCCCGCTCGGCCCCTTGCATCCGGTTCGTTCAGCTCGTGTTATTGCAGAGGCGTTCTCCTTCATTTACTTTCTGTTAGGGCAGGTTCCTCGTGCATTAGCGCTCATAAATTACCATGGAGACGTGTTGACGTGAACCTCGGCGTGTGTGTGGTGCACTTTGAAGCTCTGGACAAATCAGGGCCTTTGCCGGAACACTGTAAAACAAAACAAAAGGGTCAGAGCAGCCTGGTACTGTAAGCAGAGAGGCAGATGGTGAGGAGTGGTCACATATGCAGAGCCACAGTGCCAACCAGATGGGCATTTGTGTACAAGTCTCTCACCAAGTACTTTGGGACATTTGTGGTAAGATTACAATCAAGAACAAGCTTTTATAGCGGTTAAAGGAGACCTATTCCACTTGTGTCTGTTATAGCTATAATCTATGACACCCGTAGATCATTATGGTATGATTTGGACATTTTAAATCATAATATTCATTTAAAATAACTTCATAAAAGTGGGTTTGTTGACTTCCGTGTTCGAAAACTGCAGTGCCCAATGGGAGCTGATGTCACTGTGAACATCATCACAACAAAGCGCGTTGAAGTTGTCGATACCTCAGATAGATAGCTGCAGATCACACTAACGACCCATGTTATTTTTTTATTTGAACCAAAAAGACTACATTTCGATCGCTTGTATCTTGTCCTTTCGGTCATTACCTAAAGCTCATGACCACAGGTGAGGGGAGGAATGTAGATTGAGCGGTAAATTGAGAGCTTTGTCCTTTGGCTCAGCTCCCTCTTCACCACAACGGTCCGATACAGCGAATCCATCATTGGCGACGCTGCACCGATCCACCTGTCAATCTCACGCTCCATTCTCCCCTCACTCGTGAACAAGACCCCGAGATACATGAACTCCTCCACTTGAGGCAGGGTCAAAATGAGTTTCCCCATGCAGGGTGGCTGGGCGCTCCCTTAGAGAGAGGGTGAGGAGTTCGGAGTAGAGCCGCTGCTCCTCGACGTCGAGAGGAGCAGCTGAGGTTGCTCGGACATCTGTTCCGGATGCCTCCTGGACCCCTCCCTCAGCAGGTATGTCCCACCGGGAGGAAGGACTATGTCTTTCGGCTGGCCTGGGAAAGCCTCGGGGTCCCCCTGGAGGAGCTAAAGGAAGTGACCGGGTTGAAGGAAGTCTGGGAGTCCCTGCTTAGACTGCTGTCCCTGTGACCCGGCCCCGGATAAGTGGAAGAAAATGGATGGATGGAGGACTACGTGACATTGCAGAATCCTACATGAATCACAGATTAAGACAGTAAAATTGGAGAATAAACTACATACAAGTGGGCACGTCCCAGTGATGGTGAAAATAAGGGTCGATCAGCAACATGTTGTCTTGAAAATAAGTGATTAAAGATTACTCAAACATGCACAAATCATTCCAAATAACACTTCGGGTGAGTAAATGGTGAAGGGAAACAACTAAAACATGGATAAAAGCTCTGAAAAGTCAATTTGGCAGAATAGGTCTGATTTAAAACAGGATACATCCAATATTTCATGAATCTCCTGTATCCTTATTAGTCTAGCTCTTGAAGGTGCAGATTCTACTCGAGAGTCCACTACCTGTTTGTTCCTATGGAAACGTCGTTGCTTATTTGCCTGTAATGTTCCACAGTATAGAATTAAACTAACTAATCTAGTGATACCACAAGTTATAAGTCAGATTTGTGGAGAGGCAGCCTGGCTTGGGTATTTTTGAGCAACAAAGAATTAAATAAATGCAAGACTGATAAGTGTAATGGCATACTGTGGAACATTCCAGACACGAGGGACTCCAAACTTCCATAGTGACACTTTTAAATGCCAGGAATTTCATTTGAACGTTGGATGTTTTTACGATCTCTGGATTTAAGACCGCAATTTCTACTGAAATGGAAATAAAACGTAGCTGTTAACTTGAAAAATATTTCCAAGTTAACAGCTTTTAAGTTTCAAGAGAATTTTGAGGTGTGGAGATTTAGACCGGACAAGCTCACGAGAATTCATTTTTCGTAACATATCTCCTACATATTTTACATATTTTATTATTTTTGCTATAATCTCCACCTTGCAAATATTTCCATGTTCCACAAAACGTAGCACGGAGCAAATACCAACCCGCTATTTTGGCGAGCTCCCCGTACACTTTTTTTTTTTTTTTTTTTTTGGCAATCCCTAAATAGCAAACGCAAGATTCCAGTGCTTATTTGGTTACGCCAGCAGCTCCTTTTTTATCATCCAGCTAATAAACTCTAACAGGAAGGACAGATCATACCAGTGGAAAGATAATAGTCGATGTAGCTGTCACTTCGGGGACCGCGGAGCGTGTTCCAGCTCATTCGGACTGTTCAAAACTTCGAAAACATATGTAGCCAGATTTACAATACTGTGACTATGTAGACAGTGTCAGCTTGCAGATCTATGCGCGTGTCTGCGGATATACTTCATGCGAGTAGTTGTAGTAGTAGTTGTAGCAGTAGTAGCGGGGTATGGGGGTTTTGCGCTGTTGTGGACGGGCCCTGGTCAGCGGTGCAGGAATGTGGAAGTCTCTTGAAAAGTAGTTATCAGCTAATGAGAATTCCACTCGGAGCAGGAAGGAAGGGCTTACAGAGCATGTCCCACAGCGGATCAGACTGGATGTTAATCACAACGCTGGAGTTTGAAGGCAAGAGAAGAGAGAGCACAGCGGAGGAGAGGAGAGGAGAAGAGAGGAGTCTAGACCAGAGCAGAGAGAGAGAGAGAGGTGAAAAGACAGAGAGGTAATAGAAGAGAGACAGAGAGAGGGTTGAAGAGAGAGCACAACAATGACCAGAGGAGTCTAGACTAGAGGAGAGAGAGAGAGAGAGGAAATAGAAGAGAGACAGAGAGAGGGATTAAGAGAGAGCACATCAATGACCAGAGGAGTCTAGACTAGAGGAGAGAGAGAGAGAGAGAGGTGAAAAGACAGAGAGGAAATAGAAGAGAGACAGAGAGAGGGTTTAAGAGAGAGCACATCAATGACCAGAGGAGTCTAGACTAGAGGAGAGAGAGAGAGAGAGAGGTGAAAAGACAGAGAGGAAATAGAAGAGAGACAGAGAGAGAGGATTTAAGAGAGAGCACATCAATGACCAGAGGAGTCTAGACTAGAGGAGAGAGAGAGAGAGAGTGAAAAGACAGAGAGGAAATAGAAGAGAGACAGAGAGAGGGATTAAGAGAGAGCACATCAATGACCAGAGGAGTCTAGACCAGAGAGGAGAGAGAGAGAGAGAGGTGAAAAGACAGAGAGGAAATAGAAGAGAGACAGAGAGAGGGATTAAGAGAGAGCACATCAATGACCAGAGGAGTCTAGACTAGAGGAGAGAGAGAGAGAGAGGTGAAAAGACAGAGAGGTAATAGAAGAGAGACAGAGAGAGGGTTTAAGAGAGAGCACATCAATGACCAGAGGAGTCTAGACTAGAGGAGAGAGAGAGAGAGAAGAGGTGAAAAGACAGAGAGGAAATAGAAGAGAGACAGAGAGAGGGTTTAAGAGAGAGCACATCAATGACCAGAGGAGTCTAGACTAGAGGAGAGAGAGAGGGGGAGAAGGAGAGAAGAGAGGTAATATATGAGAGAAGAGTGAGAGAGGTGAAAAGAGATAGAGAGGACACTGCAGAGTAGAGAAGAGAGAGAGAGCTTTTAAGAGTGACAGAGAGAGAGAGGGGTAATAGGATTGACTGAGAGATTATAAGTGTGATACAGAGAGAGAGATTTTAAGAGAGAGAGGGGGAGAGAAAGAGAGAGAGGTTACTAGACTGACAGAGAGAGAGATTTTAAGAGTGACAGAGAGAGAGAGGTAATAGGAGTGACTAAGTGTGATACAGAGAGAGATTTTAAGAGAGAGAGAGAGAGGTTATTGGAGTGATTGAGAAAGAGATATTTTAAGAGTGATAGAAAGACAGAAAAAGAGAGAGAAAGGTCATAGGAGTGACTGAAAGAGATTTTAAGAGTGACAGAGAGAGAGGTTATAGTGACTGAGAGATTTTAAAAATGACACACAGAGAGTGATAGAGAGAGAGAGATAATAAGAATGAAAACGAGAGAGAAGTTATAGGATTGAGAGAGGGGGGGGTTATAGGAGTGTCAGAGAGATTTTAGGAGTTACAGAGAGAGACAGAGAAAGCGAGAGAGAGGTTATAAGGGTGTCAAAGAGAGAGAGAAAGAGAGAGAAGCTATAGGACTGACAGAGATTTAAAGAGTGACCAAGAAAGAGAGAGAGAGAGAGAGATTATAGGAGTGACTGAGAGATTTTCAGAGTGACAGAGAAAGAAAGAGAGAGAAGTTATAAGACTGACAGAGAGAGAGGTTATAGAGAGCAAGAGAGATTTTAAGAGGCACAGAGGGAGAGAGGTTAGAGAGAGAACGATTTTAAGAGCGACAGGTCAACTTGTGGAGGGTGAACGAAAGATCAAGAGGGTTTAAGTCGGACATCCCATAACATAATGAATGATACGGACAGAGACGGAGGAAAACACATGATAGATGGAGGAAGAGAGGAAGAGAGGAAGAGAGAGAGAGAGGGGAAAGTAAAGATAGGAAGAGGTTGTTTTTAAAAGCAGTCTCGGTGTTGTCTTCGTGGTTTGGAGCTAATTGGTTTCAGATGAGAATCAGAGAAGGCCTTAATGTTCCCCATCCTGTGCACTGATCCCCCCTTTTTCAAACCCAAACATCATCTCTCTCTTTCTTTCTCTTTCTCTCTTTCTCTCTCTCTGTCCAAACGTCACTGTCAAGCCTCATGCTCGGAAATCACATGTTTGAAGATAGAATATTATATAATTGTAATGCTGCAATACTTCCTCGCCAACTACTTCAGACTGTATAAAGAAGTGGACGAAGCGAGCGTGACGTCTCCCGTAGCATTCGGGTCCAGTCAAATGAAGCTCATCGAGGCTTGCGGTTATAGATGTGGATTCGGAGGTGAGTTTCGTGTTAGGAATTCCAACCCCGAGTATCCTAGCAACCGCAGAGCCAATCGAGAGAAAGGTTGCTTATTGGCACTGTGGAAGGTTATAATGTTCTTGATTTACGGACAAAATGCAAAATAAAAACCGAAATTTGTCACAGTTTTATATACGAAATGTCCCAGGTGTCCCTATTTTTGACAAATCTGAGCCCTGACAACAGTAAAGAGAGGCATACATAGTAATTTGTTTAGGTAAAATAGAGAAAAGCTGCTTAAAAATGAACAAAATACAAAGAAAATGTGACTATACTGACTTGCATTAGTGCAGAGTGCGCAGTGTTGGGGAGTAACAGATTACATGTACTGAAGTTACGTAATCAGAGTACAAATTATGAGTAACTGTATTCAGTTACAGTTACTGTTTCAGTGAGTGGCAATTGGATTACAGTTACTTTGTTGAAATAAATGGATTACACGGTGGTATTTTCCTGTTTTTACATTTTGGGCTATATCCCTTTTTTTTTTTTTTCCCGTAATTCCACTCATTTCCGGACACTAAACCAGGTCTAAAACCAGGTCTAAACCAGGACTAAAACCAGGTCTAAACCAGGACTAAAACCAGGACTAAAACCAGGACTAAACCAGGACTAAAACCAGGACTAAAACCAGGTCTAAACCAGGACTAAACCAGTCTAAACCAGGACTAAAACCAGGACTAAACCAGGACTAAAACAGGACTAAACCAGGTCTAAAACCAGGTCTAAACCAGGTCTAAAACCAGGACTAAAACCATGTCTAAACCAGGACTAAAACCAGGACTAAACCAGGACTAAAACAGGATTTAACAGGACTAAACCATGCTGCGCAGACCGTGTCTATTCCTCTTCTATCAATAATATTTTTATTACGGTTAAGTAAAGTCTGGACTTTTTATTGTCTTTTAATCAGACAAAACATCTTATGTTACGATATCCTCGTCTTTGCTTCTCTACAGCAAATCAAGTAATCCAAAGTATTCAGATTACGTTACTCACTTTAAGTACCTTAATGGATTACGTTACAAACTACATTTTGGGATGTGTAATCTGTAATTTGTAGTTGAATACATTTTAAAAGTAACCTTCCCAACACAGAGAGCATAACAGTTTTCCTTAATTACTCACATGTTTTACAATTTTATTATTACCACCAACCCAAACCAGGAATGTCCCAGTTTTTTTTTATTTTGAAAATCTGGTCACAGTTAGTTGAGAGAGATCAAATTGTCAAATGTGGAGCTGAACTGAAGATTGGATAATGATGAGAATAGTTGAGCATGAAAATTCCGTTATGGTTGACCAAAAACATGACCAGATCAGTAACAGTTGGTTTGAAATTGTGGGTATAAAAAATGGACGCCTCAATAAAGCGCAGATTAAGGCTCCATCCACACTAGTAACTATTCGTAAGGAGTCGTTTTTCTTGCGGATGCAGTGTTCGTCCACACTAATCCGATGGAAAATGACTCCAGAGACGGAACGATCTGGTGCCGCCAGCTCCCACGAATTCATCCGAGTACAGATCTGATCCGGCACAGTGTGGACACCTGAAATCGCTGATACACTGATGTAGGAGCTCTAGTTGTGTCCTTATTGGACCACGTTCGCTGGGTTCGTGACATCGGTCGTGTGACGTTATTGTGGAAAACAGTTTAAACAAACCAGAGACAAATGGGAAACAGCGGAGCTAATGGTCCACGAAAAGACTGAAAAAGTTACACGGTGCATCTTTAAATATTGTCTATCAATACACCTTCATTTGGCTTATTAAAAATTTACCTGTTTACATTTTATTTTAAAAAGATTCAATTGTGCAAATCAGTTGTACACACTGAAGGAGACATCCACACATTCACCTTTCTCTCTCTCACTCTTACTCTCTCTGTTTTCACCTCTGTCTCTCTTCCCTCTCATTCCAGTTTCACCTCTTTCTTTCTCTCTCTCTCACACACACACACACACACACACGCACACACACACACTCTCTATTTTCACCCCTCTCTCTCACACGCACTCTCTGTTTCTCTCTCTCTCTCTCTCCCTCACCCTATTCTCACCTCTCTCTCTCGCACGCTACTCTCTATTTTTACCTCTCTCTCACACGCACTCTATTTTCACTACTCTCTCTCTCTCTCACACACACACGCACACACACACACTCACGCACACACTGTTTTCGTCTTTCTCTGTTTTTGTCTCTCTTTCTTTCTCTCTTTCATACACACACACTCTGTTTTCACCTCATTCTCTCTCTCGCTCTTTCTCTCTCTCTCTCACACACACACACTCTGTTTTTGTCTTTCTCTGTTTTTGCCTCTCTCTCTTTCTGTCTCTCTCTCATACACACACACACTTTGTTTTCACCTCACTCTCTCTCTCTCTCGCTCTGTCTCTCTCTCTCTCTCTCTCTCTCTCTCACGCACACACTCTCTATTTTCACCTTTCTCTCTCTCTCTCTCTCACTCTGTTTTCATCTTTCTCTGTTTTTGCCTCTCTCTCTTTCTGTCTCTCTTTCTCATGCACACACAACACACAACACTCTCTCTCTCTCTCATACACACACACACTTTGTTTTCACCTCACTCTCTCTCTCTCTCTCTCTCTCTCTCTCTCTCTCTCTCTCTCTCTCTCTCTCATACACACTCTCTATTTTCACCTCTCTCTCTCTCTCTCTGTCTCTCTCTCTTTTGCCGTGAAGGACACCAGGGCTCTGGAGATCCTGTCCCTCAGGAAGAAGCCTGCGTCCCTCCTCCTCCTCCTCCTCCTTTTTCATAACCTATTATTTATGTCTGACAGAGCTGCTCCAGACAAATGGCTGCCATATGGAGAAGAGAGAGAAGGAAGGAGCAGTCAAAGTTTCTCCGGAGACAGATTTGAAATTTCGATCACTCTTGGATCATGCCATGTGAGCTTTATGGAACAGGACTACAGCTTTGGTTCGATTGTAAGAAAAATATAAATACAAAATACAAGTTAGAGTGTTTTTTATCTGGAAAAATAACACTTTGAGACATTATAAAGGTTTAGAATTCAATATTTCATAAGGGACACCTACTGTTACCAAAAAATACACAGATTTTTTCATACTTGTATAATTGTGACTTTGATGGGAAGCGTTTTTTCCAGATAAAACTTGTTAAAAGCTGAAGCTGAAGCTATAACCTGTGAGATATCCGATTCTAGATTTTTTCTACTCTCATTATAAGTACTGGTATCCAAATTTCACCGTATGATATTTTCACAATATGCATCTCACAGTACGATATTTATTGCAGTATTTGTAGATCATAAACATAAAAGTTAAGATTTAAAAGTGCTTAATAAGTTACTGTATTTCATCATATAAATTGCACTGAAACTGAGCAAAGGATCATGGTCTATGTAGTTCCCTCTGTTTCTTTTAGCTGTTGCTGCACCATAATCATGAAAAAGCAAAGATTCGATATATATTCTGACAGTCCACGATATTATTGAGAGAGTTTTGATGATACAATGGCTGGATTTTTTTATTTTTTTTTTGGTAAATATAAGAATAGGCATAGCTGGTGTCTGAGGGATCGTCCAATATGCAGTAGATTTAATGATTGTTGGGTCTTGAAAATTCATGTGAAATTTCATAGTTTCACATTAGTCCAGTTTGTGAAGAGAAGTTGAAGAGAAAAGCTGAACATCACAGGAAGTAGCTCTGTGTGTGACATCACTGATACACTAAATTCCTGAAATGTCTTGACAATTTACGTACATTTTCAGACAGTTTAAACCGTCTTTTAATAAATAATGGTGTTGTCATATATAACATTTTTTTGGGTCTGCATGTAGTTCGGACACATGAGAGAGTGAGTGAATATCCTGTCCTCAGTAGGGTTTTTCCATGCTTATTCCTTTCACTACTACATATATGTGTGAATTGGAATTTTCTATGCTCACCAAAATGAAGACAAAGCACAGAAACAGACTGAACGCTGCACCTGATCCTGCACCCAGGACTGGAACACGCTACAAAAACTCAGACGGGTCCACTCTAATCTTTTTGTTATTACTTTATTGACTATTTTATTGGTTAAACTGAATGTCGAATAGTTGAAAATGTCCAAATAGGCTACTTATGGATCTTTTTAGTGCTGGTTCAATGACTGTTTTTCATTGTTTTAAACTTGACTAATGCTAATTGTTCAAAGAGACACGATCAATAATGGTCAAATCCACCTTTATTTTATGATTTACCAATAATGTCTATTGTAGGGTGACCAAACGTCCGTTTTTCCCCAGACAAGTCAATTTTTTGCCTCCTGTCCTGGGCGTCCGGGTAGTTGTTTTTTTTTTTTGTAAAGTGATGGAAATGTCCAAGTTTTCATTATCATTCATTGGGGCCATTAAATTGAACTTCTCTCGTAGCTCTCTGTGACTCAGAAGGAGCGAGCAGACACAAACAGTCGATCAGTCTGCAACATGCCGAAGCACAAATACGCATTTAACAATGACTTGTACAAGAAATTCTCTGTTTTCCATCCCGGTCGGGACAAGTGGGAGGCCATGTGCACAGGTTGTGAGGTGAGAGTAGCTCAATGTCGAGGTCCAACCCCCCACCCCCGGTAAAGTGTCTGGGTGTTCACAAACAGAAATATGGTGACCCTATTCTATTGACCTGGGTCAAAGGTTTGTGACTTTTAAAATATGGGTCCCCAGAAAAAAAGTTTGGGAAACACTGATATATATTTATTGGTCTAATGTTAAGTATTGTCTTATTTACACTATAGAATTGACACTGTGTATGTCTCAAACGCAGTCCATGCCCAAAAACTATGAACTCAAACTAGCAAAACTAGGCAAGATTTTTTGTCAAAGGTTTTATTTCATTCACACATTATTAAAGTAACCCATTATTAGCCTTTCTACAACTCAAAAGCTCAAAATTCTCCATCCATCAAACGCTTTTCTTCATGGAGATGTCATTGCTTTGTCCAGAATATTTCACAGTATGGTATTAAACATTTTTGTCTTCATGGAGACTAAACCAGACCAAGTTGCAGGTCAGATCTGTGGAGAAGCAACTGAGACTTTGGCTACGTTTATATGATGACGGTCTGAACGCAAAAGTGGCGTTGCATCTTCTCTTTTTATTCCACGTTTAGATGAGTGTTTTCGGGAGGAAATCTGCGTGCATACGGTGACGCAAAAGTGTGTGGAATTCGATTGGTATGCATGCCAGGCGGCTCGGTGGTGATGTATGTGACGTAAACGTGCACACGACGTGAGCAGATCTGACCAGACTTTTGCATCTTGGGCAGTGTAGACAGAAACTCTACGGCGGAGCATATTCAACTTTTCCACTCTGAAGGGTGGTTTCAGATTTTTGTGTTTTTAACCCTCAAAAAACGCAGTCACCGTCTAAACAAAAGGCATTTCCGATAAAATACTTTGTTGTTTTTACCCGCAAGCGTTCTCGTGTAAACAGGCCTTTAGACTTTTCTGATCCACAAGGGAAATTACTTGAAAACTCACAGTCAGAATACTTTTTTCATGTATTTTTGAGCTATAAAGCCATCTGTAATTGAATAAATGTAAGGTAGAGCTGTTTAATGTCATATTGTGGAACATTCCAGGCAGAGAAATGTCCATAGAAACAAGCAGGTGATGTATCTCCGCCAGAAACATTGCACAGTGCAGCTTTAAATTCTTTTTTTTCAGAATTATACGTGAATAAACATAGTTGAGACGTAAAATGGTAGTTTGGCTTTAACATTTCCTCCTTTCCGAGTCCTCTACTCCAATGGAAGTACCTCCTGTCCCATAACATCACCTGTAAGAATCATCTCGTCCCATTGTACGACACGGCTGCTCGCGTAAAACTGCGTAAACTCTGAGTCCTCCGGGAAGCATTTTTCTGCCACATTTAATCCACATAAAGGATTTAATGAGCGCCAATAATAACGTTAACAGGATAGCTGGGATGTTTCAGACATGACTTGTTGGTTGCTCACGTGCACCCATGCGTTTGGAGTCGTGTCGGGCTTGTAAAAAGAGGGCTCTGAGCTACAGGTGCTTCTCCACATACATATACACAGACAGTCAGTGTGAGGTCATGGATGGAAAACACCAGCGATGGAGGTAGCGTCATAACACGAGACGTAAAAGTCATGCGCGTTACATGGAAGCCGGTTGGAGTTAAAAGTGTATTGTGTATGGTCCGACAAATGCTTTTCTTCATGGAGATGTTATTGCTTTTTCTGGAATGTTTTAGCCAGCCTAGTGCCTCCACTCAATTTCATTTCTCTCCAGCGACTAGGTCAGAAATTGGAATACACTAGATGGTTTGCAAGAACCCCAGAACCCCCTTCTTCCTACGGGATTTGGGAAAAGCTTAATACACCAGTTAGTCCCGTTAGCGGTGCATTACATACGTCACGACCAAATAGCAGCGACTGGTAAAATAAAAAAAGTGTACATCTACCGTAGGCCTGTAACGATAACAAATCTTGCAGGACGATTAATTGACCAAGAATTTATTGCGATAAACGATAATATTAACATTTTAAGTCTCTGTAACAAAATTGTCCTTTAAAGTTATTTTAGTGATTGACTTACATTGGAACATTATGTCTCATGTCTCTGTGGCTACTGCTGTTGCTTCGTCATTTTGGTCTTAAAAGTTCATATTAACCCGCGACACAGGATGCTGTTTCTCTATGAGGGATTCGGGATTTCGGGTTCTCCCGGGCGCTAGGCTAGTTGTGTCGCTTTGGGTTTATGTCGGCTGTTGGGGTTTGAGACATTTCTTCTCGTCATTTGCGCGCTCGCTGCATTTGACGCACGTGGCTGTTGAGACGTGTCCCGTTCACTCGTGTTGATTCGGCATCGTGACTTGTTTTGTCACCGATGAACTGTTTTGGTTCTGACAGCGGCGCTAGCTTGTGCTGCTAGCGCACCGCACAGACAGTGGCGCGCTAGCTTGTGTTTCTGCACTCAGACTACGCGCGCATTTGGTTCAAGCGTCATTACACTTGTTAAACGAGAAGAGTCAGAGAGCGATAGAAGCTTCTAACATTCAGTCTCTTTGAGAGCGAGAAAGAGTGAGAAAGAACGAGAGAGAGCAAGGAAAACAAACAAGCATGCAAATAGAATTTATCGTGGCTGGAAAAGTTATCGAGCTCGTTAAAAGTCATCGTACGATTAATAGATTTATTGATTATCGTTACAGGCCTAATCTACCGTCTAGCAAACAAATTCTAATGCTGCGAGGTCAGATGGTTTCCACGAAGTGAAACCGTCTCAGTATGATATTAAACCTTTCTATCTTCACGGAGACCAAACCAGACCAAGTTGCAGGTCAGATCTGTGGAGAGGCGATCCCGCTCACAGTCAGAATGCCTGTTTTTCTAGGTATTTTTGAGCTGTAAAACCACCTGTGATTGAATAAACGGAAGGTAAAGCAGTTTAATGTCATACTGTGGAACATTCCAGGCAGAGCAATGACATAACCATAGAAACAAGCAGGTGACGGACCCTCCTCCAGAAAAGTTACGCAATGCATCTTTAAGTTCAGATTTCAAGTAGTGCTGTATTGTAATTATATCTGGAGTGGATTAATTTTATAAAATAATTTGCGAAGCCATTTGGTATTACAAGGACACAGTTGTTTCTCCGCACACTATAGGCACACAGATTCGCTGACTATTACGGGGTTTGCTGCCTATTCCGACATTTTTCCCGACATGCCGGTATTATGACATGCCTCTATTTAGACGTGCTGGTTTTCTGACAAGTCTTTCTTATTTTTTTGAAAGCTGCGATAGTCTACCCAGGCGTGTCTCTCGCTGTTCTTCGATGTTCTTAACTGAACTATCAAGTCACACAAAACCTGACCAATTGAAATTTTATTACATGTCATACTTTTGGTCATTTGTAATAAAAGCACATTTCTCTCACCTAAGATTAACAGATTTAAGTGCTTCACTTCTGGATGTTTCTGCAGACATCCACAGTGTTTTTCAGTCCCCTGTAATATTTTTTTCATTTATTTTTCCCTAGTAAGTAGTCATATTCGTTTTAATCTGGACAGACCATGTGTGTTCTGATTGGCTAATCCACCTGTCAATCATGCTCATCTGAACTGGTCGATTCACCTGTGACCAGACTCATATCTTTGTAAAGTATTGTAAGTGTAAGTGTGTATTCTGGAACCCAGGCAGCAAATAAACAATAATCATGGATGGGTCAAATGCAAAGGACACTTTTTTTTTTTTCTCGCTGTAAAGTACATCTTAACCGTAAGTTTGAACTTCCATCATTATCATCTCTGCCAACTTTGGAACTTCTATCAGACCTTTGAAAAACTTTTTCTTTTGCTGTGGTTGAACTTGAGTGACTTTGTGTTTACTTATCTGTAAGCAGCTAAACTTTGCTGTGAGTTGGGCTGAACGGGCTGAGGTGGAGGTGCTGTGTAATCATGTACATGTACTTAGAACAAAGTCTACAAGCAGCAATTGTCACCTTATCTTGATGGTGTCACAATGACGTAATACTGGCACACAAAAGATTTTAATTTTCTGGACTTTTGACTATTGTAAAGAAGACCTATTGTACTTGTGTCGGGTATATAGTTAAAATTCATGACACCGTTGGATCATTATTTTATAATTTTCAAATTCTAAATTGCAATTTTCATCAAAAATGCTTAGAAAAATTGTGTACAACAAATATCCAACATTCACAAATGGGTCAAATGCAGAGGACACATTCACTAATGGGACAAATAAAGTATACAGTCCCAGTTTTGAGTCCTGTGTCTCCTGTCCAGGCAGATTTATACGTTGATTTGTCCCAGTTTTATACAAGAAAGGTCAGGATTTTTGACCAGTCTGATCCCTGCCAAGAGTAAAGAGAGGCATAAATTGTCACTTGGTTATGTAAAATACAGAAAAGCTGCTTAAAATGACTAAAGCACAAAAAAAAAGTGACTATACTGACTCACATGTTAGTCATGAATGGACCAAGTGCAGAAAAATTCTCCTTAGTTACGCACTCATTTCACAATTTTATTACGAACCACACCAAATGAGGAGTGTCCCAATTTTTGATTTTGAAAATCTGGTCAAACTACCTTAACCGTAAACTCGAACTTCCACCATTATTACCTCTGCCAACTTTGAAACTGCTATTAGACCTCTGAAAACTTTATATTTCACTGCAGTTGAACTTGATTGATTTGGTATTTACTTATCTGTGTTCAATGTAGTGTCCATTGGGAGCTGACGTCACCGTAAAACATCAACACCACGCAGATTTTTTTTTTCATCTGTACCAAAGTGTTGACGTGACCCTACCAAAACACAAACTTAGGGACTGTTTACATGAAAATGCTTGCCGGTAAAAATGACGAAATATTTTATCAGAAGTGCCTTTCATTTAGACAGTGACGACGTTTTTGGGGCTTAAAAAATGCAAAAATCTGAAACCACCCTCCAGAGGGGAAAAGTTGAATACGCTCCACCGTAGCGTTTCCATCTACACTGCCCAAGACGCAAAACTCTGGTCAGATCTGCTCACATCGCGTACGGGTTTACGTCACATACATACAGTACACAGAAAAAGGAATCGAATTCCACACACTTTTGCATCACCGTATTCACACAGATTTCCTCCCGAAAACTCTTGTCTAAACGCGGAATAAAAAGTGAAGACGCGACGCCACTTTTGCATCTTCTGCTCAGACCGTCATCATATAAACGTAGCCTTAGAATAGGGTGACCATATTTCCATTTGTGAAAATCCGGACACCTTACCGGGGGTGGGGCCTCGACATTGGGTTACTCTCACCTCGCAACCTGTGCACATGGCCTTCCACTTATCCTGACCGGGACGGAAAACGGAGAATTTCTTGTACAAGTCATTGTTAAATGCGCATTTTTGCTTCAGAATGTTGCAGACTGATTGACTGTTTGTGTCTGCTCGCTCCTTCTGAGTCACAGAGAGCTACGAGAGCCGCTCAATTTAATGGCCCCAATGAATGATAATGAAAACCTGGACATTTGCATCACCTAAAAAAAAAAAAAAACACACGGGGAAAAACAGGCATCTTACTTTAGAAAATAAAATTGGAGAACGAAGCAAGTACAGAGCAGGGAGTTCATGCCGATGGGGGTGATGAAAACGGGGGTTGATTAACGATATGACGTCTTGAAAATAAGTGATTAAAGATGACTCAAACATGCACAAATCACTCCAAATAACTTTCAGAGAGTAAATGAAAAGTCTACTTTAACTCTCTCAGCCTCTCTCTGGTTGGGACAGTATTCAAAGTGTTGCCCTATATGTGGGAAAGATCACTGGGACAAAAAAGTACTGTATACCTTAACCGTAAGTTCGAGCTTCCGTTATTATCATCTGTGCCGTCTTTTGAACTGCTATCAGACCTTTGAAAACTTTATCTTTCACTGTAGTTGAACTTGACTGACTTTGTATTTACTTCTCTGTGAGTGCCTAAACTTTGCTGTGAGTTGGGATGAATGGGCTAAGGTGGCTCTGAAGTGTCAGACATAACACTTTTCATGAGAGCAGAGGTGTCGCTACAGCTGCTCCACGTTAGCACCCACCAACATGTGAATCTGACTCTAACGGCGGCTAACTAACTTTGTGCGCCTGGCCAAGTGAGGAGGTACGGTGTTTCGAGGATATTGTAGTTTTGAGCAGAAAGAGTTCTAAAGAGGTATTCAAAAGTAGTTACATGGCAAAAAATACACTCAAGTAAAATGACAAAGGTGTAAACGTCATCACAACAAAGAGTCGGCACCTCTGATGGATAGCCGCAGAGCACTCGCCTGACCAGCCAGTCCCTTCTAGGCTCGATTCACGTTTACGTCACAAACCAGGAAGACGTTTGGAAACATGCAGTGACAACTTCCGGCAGCTCTGTTCGTGATTGTAAGTCTGACAAAATGTAGGAAAAATGAGAAAATGTCCCAGTTTTCTTCATCTACATGTCATTGTAGCGTTCCGTTATGTTCGGCTAATCAACAATTACAACCATACTTCAGTTTTTATCATCACTGACACACAACTCTGAGCGCACTGGGTACATGCAATTAGAAGAGATGAGGCACCAAATTAGAGATGATTCCAAACAGCACAAACATATGCAGTCTTCATTTTACCACTGATCACATTTATTTCGGTGGGTATTATCACAGACAGTAGTGAGTGTTGGGGAAGTTACTTTAAAAGAGTAATGTTTGCTCATTGCTCGTCAGTTCTTTCAAAAGTAATCCTTTACTTAGTTACCCACTATGGAAACTTTTTACATTAATCATTACTTTTTGGTGCTAAACTAAGGCTAAATACCGGCACAAGACCGATAGTCGACATGAACCGTAAGGGAAAGTTGAAAAGAACTTTGAAGATAGGTCAAGAGGACGTGAAACAGCTAAGAGGTAAACGGGTGTGGGTCGGTCTGTCTGCCTGGGGGATTCAAACGGCAGGCAAGGAACGACCGTTCGGTGGGGAGGATCCCCCTTGAGGGACCCCTTCTCTTTGATGGACATCTCCCCAGGTGTTGCTGCCCCCCACCAAGTGCACGAGGTGGTGCGCTGTGACTGGCTCTGGGTCAGCCAGGAAAGGTTCGAAGCGTGCTTTACAGCTCCTCCCAACAAGACCTCCCAGGGCCATGGGTGCCCACTGCACCCTTTCCAACCAGGCAGAGACAGACCCCCCCCCGCTCCCAGCACTAATGTCGACCGAGGTGGACTGTCCTCCCCAACTGCGTCATGCTACCAGGGTGGGGACCGGCCCATGTACATAAAAAAGCAACATTACACCGAAATGAAGAAGGAACTGCGTTTCATTATCCAATTTTTAGTAGTAGTGTCTTACACTAGTTTTAACCAAAAAAGTAGTTACATTACACCCAGCACTGTCGGTAGGCGAGCCCAGTGTCAGTAACTACACCAGACATTGTTATCACATGCTTCCAAACGTCTTCCAAGTTTGTGACGTAAGCGTGAATAGAGCCTATCTAGAAAGACCTGGAACCGGACGATCTCTCTGGTTCATCTGCCTGTCAATCATGCTTTCTGAAATCAGGGAGTGAGGATATGTCTCCAGACTCACTCGTCTTTGTAAAGTTTTGTTAAAGTGTGTGCTTCTGGCTGGCACATCACACTAGAGAGAAGCAGATTTTTTTTTCATTTTTTTTTTTCATTTGTTCTAAAATTACTATGTAGTGCTGCTGAATCCTACATGTATCACAAAGTAAGAAAATAAAATGAGAGAATGAAGTAAGTACAGAGCAGTGGGCATGTACCAGTGGCCGAGAAAAGGGGTTGATCTGTAAAATGGCATCTTGAAAATAAGTGATTAAAGATTACTTAAACATGCACACATCCCTCCACATACAACTACAGGCGTATAAGGCAAGGCAAGTTTATTTGTATAGCACGATTTGTACACAAAGTAATACAAAGTGCTTTTCAGAATAAGAAATACATTAAAATCAAAACATAAGAGACATTAAGTGAGAGAGAAGAATAAATGCTGAGAGAAACTATAACACGGTTGCATTATAGGTCAGCTTTAAAGAAAGAATCATTAGTTCTGAGGCATTATTTGTTGTAAAAAAAAAAAAAAAAAAAGATAAAATCCGTTTTAAATTTCCGTGGAGCGTTGAGTTGCACACATGCTAGTTGTGTTTGTGGTCAGCTGTAGCGTCTCCCGTAGCAGTTTAAACAGGTGCGTTCACTAAGGGTTTTTATCATCTCATCCTTTTGCTTTTACTTCTATCTCGTCCTGTTTATTTTCCTGTTCTGCTTTTTCATGTGCGTCCTTCCTTAGTTCCTGTCTCCTCTCCTCTCCGCTCTCTGAACTTGAATGAAAGTATCTGCTCCGGTCCCGAGGGAGCGGCTGGACACTAATCCCCTCAGGAGCTTCCTACCTCCTACCTCCTTGCCCTGTCCCCTTTGCCAGACTCACTTCCTTCCTCACGTCTAATAGTTATAATAGAATCCCCCTCTTCTCCCTCTTTTTCTTTTCCTCTTTCTCTCTTTCCATCTCACGTTGAATCTTTTTAAGAAGACATATTGTGCTTGAGCCTGCTGTATACTGTAGTTATAATCTATGAGCTATAATCTAAATCGCAATGTTATTCTAAAAGGAATTAATAAAGCTACAAAAATCAAGAAATCAGCTGAATCACTTAAAATCTGTTGTTTTTTTAAATAAAATAATTTAGAATAATCAAAATGACTTCATTTGATACTGTAATAGTCCTGAATAATCTCTGCAAAAAATACTTATTTTTATTCTTAAAGTACTTTTTTTAAACAGGTACAATATATTTTTACTTAAATACACATACTTTTACTTTTACCCCTGTATCTGTACTTTTACTTGAGTAACAAAATTGAGGTTGGTGGTTTAAATCCCGCTCTCAACATAAATATAGTTGGTAGAGCGCTCAGTAGTGTCGTAGTACTCGAGATCAAGACCGGTCTTGAGTACTGCGTCACTACTGAGTTTTTTTACGGTCTTGGTCTGGTCTCGGACCTGATCGCGTTTAGAATCTGTCTTGTCTCAGGCACTTGGACTCGGTCTTGTCTTGAACTCGACCGTGTTTGTACTCGGTCTTGTCTCAGACTCGACCGCGTTTGGACTTGGTCTTGTCTCAGTCTTGAAGGTGTTTGGACTCTGCCTTGTCTCAGTCTTGACGGCGCATGGACTCAGTCTTGTCTCGACTTGACCGCGTTTGGACTTGTCTTGTCTCAGTCTTGAAGGCGCTTGGATGTTTGACTCGATCTTGTCTCGTCTTGAAGGCTCTGGTCTTCTCTCAGTCTTGAAGGTGTTTGGACTCGATCTTGTCTCGGTCTTGAAGGCGCATGGACTCGATCTTTTCTCGGTCTTGAAGGCGCATGGACTAGATCTTGTCTCGGTCTTGAAGGCGCATGGACTCGATCTTGTCTCGGTCTTGAAGGCGCATGGACTTGATCTTGTTTTGAACTCTCTGTCTTTTGTTTCTGACACTCGTCAAGTGCGATCATATTTCATTCGGCCGCTGCTGTCGGCAATAAACTTCTTACAGCGATATGCGGTTGAAGTTTGCCTAATAAAAGTACATAAATGCATCTGTATTTATCACAGTGTAAATGTGCAGAGGCTGGTAAATACTACTGCAAAACTAGTAAGAGAAAGTAACTCCAGTTAGAAACTTGACAGCACAGGTTTAAAAATCTACCCATCTACCTACCCACTCAATTTCTTCACAGTTTCTGCAAAGTGCCAGTGGAAGTTCTCTTAAAGAGGGGGTTCTCAAACTGTGGGTGACACCCGTGGATCATCATGTTATAATTTGCACGTATTAAATGGCAATATTATTCTAAAACGATTTAATAAAAGAAACTAGTCTGCTGATTTCCACATTAGAAAACTGCATTGCCCATTGGGAGCTGACGTTGCCATAAACATCACCACAACAAAGAGTCTCCTGTCTCTCCTCATCATCTCCTATGGATAGCTGCAGATCACATCAGAGAGTACCAAAACACTACAGAGTCCTACATGTATCACCGATTAAGAAAATAAAATTGTAGAAGAGCAGTGAAATCCGTGTATCATTCGTTCATTCGTTTTTCAAAATAAAACCAAAAATAAGAAAACAAAAAAACAACTCATGTTCATTATTTGTCTCCAAAACTTAAACCAGAACTGAACCAGGATTGATCCAGGACTGAACCAGGAGGGCTAAACCAGGACTAATCTTGGACTTGAGAGAGAGAGAAGGGACCTTGGTTTGGACCTGGTTTAGTCCTGGTTTAGATCTGGTTTAGTCCTGGTCTCAGTCCTGGTTCAGTCCGTATGCGACACAAAAGTCCAGCATCTCAGTTTAAGTCACAGAAACGGGAAACGGCTGTTATCTGTTTTTTTCCATTTTTTCATTTTTTTCATTCATTTAAACACAAAATCGAAAACTGAAAAAACGAATCATTATCCTTTTTTTTTTTGTCATTTTGGTTTTGGAGACACATAATGAAGAAAAAGGTTGTTTTTTTTAGTTTTCTTATTTTTGGTTTTATTTTGAAAAACGACTGAACGAATGATACACAGATTCAGTGGGCGTGTAGCGGTGGCAGTGAAAACAGGGGCTGACTGACAATATGTGGTCTTGAAAATAGGTGATTAAAGACCACTCAAATGTGCACAAATCACTCCAAATCACTTTCAGAGGGCAAATGAGAAGGGGAAACAACTATAACTGGTTAATAATAGGTCCACTTTAAGTCTCTCAGCCCCTTTTCTCTCCGTCTCTCTGATTTGGGGAAGTACTCAGAGCAGAATGAGGTATATGGGATCAGAGGTCAGGGTCCAGCTGAGCAGATCCACTCTTTGTTACACAGGGATTAGTGCAGCAGGTGAAAGGAGGGGGCACTTTAAGGACCACCTAACCCCATTATTAGAGTACTACAGATGAGGGTGTTGTACTACAGGTTCATATTGTTTGTGTATTTTACCCAGTGCAGCCTTTAGTGGAGTGTTCAGAAATGCTAACACTGATCGATGCAAAAATAAATAAATAAATGAAATATTATTATTTATATTTTTTACCCATGAAGTTTCACATATACTGGAGTGAAAATAATGATCTCTACAAACCAAGGTAAAATTTTATGCATTTTAAAGGGCTATTCATTCTTCATAAGAACTTTAGGACGCGTAAGTTTCAGAACACATAAGAGAATGAGGTTTGCTCAACTGCACACAGGTGAGCATGAGTCCTGAGCGCTGAGAGCTCATTGAGAAACAGAACCCATACCATGAAGTTACATGCATAAACACTTGCACAAACATGAAACCAGACCTTTAACACGTTCCATGCATTAAGATTTGTAACATTGCATCTATACGTCTTTGCTTTAAACCCACTCAAACATGAAAACAATGATGTCTTGAACACTTCTACCTCACTCATGGTCCGAATACGCCACCTGAAAAAGAATACTTTCACATAAAGCATTGCGGCCGACATAATATGCCACACCTCAATGTATAGGTAGTGCGACATCTACTGGGAAACGCCGGAAATGCAGGAAAAATAAAACATCAACAAGGTTTATTACTATAATTTATTCAAGTTCGGCGGGCCGGATTAAATGGTTTAAAGGGCCGCATATGGCCCCCGGGCCGTAGTTTGCCCACCCCTGGCATAGATGTTTGTATTTTCTCACCATTTCCTCTAGCTGTGACTCAAAACACACCCGTTGGCTCCAGCAGATAAACCACGCTCACATAAATAACCAATCAGAGCGAAGACGTCGGACAATGCTGCCAACTGCTGAACAAAATTCTGCTCAGCTGAGGTGTCGAGAACAAGCCGCAAGAACTTCCAAACAGGAACTGGATGAACAAAATAATGTAGTTTTCTTTAGCCAGCCCTGGGTGCAAAAAGAACATTCTTATGAAGTATGAATAGGCCTTTATAGCAGACGTATTATTATAAATCCACCTTTCAGAGCTTTAACCATGTTCTAGTTGTTTCCCTTCACCATTTACCATCTTGGAGTTGTACTTGAAATGATTGTTGCATGTTTGAGCAATTTTTAATCACATATAGCTAATAATTAAAACCCCATATACACAGTTTTAGAAGCAAAAAGGTGGATTTAGTGTTAAAAAATTGTTTCCACTCCACTCACTTGTCTCACTGTTTTTGTGTTTGTGTGTGTGTCCCACTCATGATGTCTCTGTGTCCCACTCATGGTTTCTTTCTGTCTCTCTCATGGTGTCTGTCTGTCTCAAGCATACTTTCTCTGTCTCACTCTTCGTCTTCTGGTCTTGAGTGTGAGCTTTGAACTCCTCTCTGGGTTCTTTTGAAGGCCAGCTCATAAAACATGCTGTCTTCATGCAGTGTGCGTCTTTGATGGTTTGGTGGACACTTTGTTCAGCGCCAATAGAAAACATGAGACACGACCGCACCCTCTCACAGGAAGGACGGGCCCGTACACATGTACTACACAAGAAAGCAATAGAAAAGATGTGCATGTTTTCAATTGGGCGAGAGGGTTCTGTAAAATAGTGTGATCTGGTCATTTAAAGTGCATAGAACACATATGGAGTGTAGTAAACAAAAAAATAAACTCAAAATAACTCTGGAAAAACATTTCTTGACCCTGATGCTACAGCTGTGAAGTGAAAACTATTTCAGGAGAGAAAGCCAAGGGTTTGCTGCACTGCTGACAGAGCAAAAGTCGGCTAAGATTAGAATATAGATTTGCTACATTATACCATATATTTTGCGTCTTATATTTGATGTCTCCTATATGTATCTGAACTGTATAAAGTAGGACAAGAAACACTGGATGAGATGTAGTACCCAAATACATTGTGTGTATTTTGATTGGTATGCGCAGCAAACAATGCAGATTAAGTGGCAAAACTATGTGTCTGCCCAATGTAGGGTCAGCAATGGGGTCAGACAGGAAGGAGTTCTGTCTCAAGTTTTATTTAATTTGTATCTAAATGAACTGTCAACAGAGTTTAAAACATGTAAAACTGGTTGTGTAGCTGGAAATCTTGTGGTGAATCATTTAATGTACGCAGATGACTTGGTCTTTTTTAGTCCGAGCACCGCTGGTCTCCAGCAGCTACTCAACATGTGTTCAGCTTACGGTGTGGAGCAGCATATAAAGTATAATGCAACCAAGAGTACGGACATGATCTGTGGGAACAAAGAAAACGAGCACATAAGATATCCTGACTTTTGCCTGTCAAATATTGTGTTGAGTGTTAAAAAAAAAATGTAATATCTTGGGCATATCATCACTGCGCACATGGCAAAATACTCTTATGCGCAAGTTTGGCTCTTGTACAAATGATGTAAATTTGTTATTGTTTAAATCATATTGTACACCATCGTAAACAGCCTCTAGCCTGATTCATCAGCCAGTTTCACTTCGTAGAAACCGTCTGACCTCGCAGGATTAGAATTTGTTCGCTCGATGGTAAGCGGGTACTTTTTTTGATGTTTTAATGCACCGCTAACTGGCTAACTGGTATATTCAGCTTTTCTCAAATCCTGTAGGAAGAAGGACAATACTGTCTTTCCCCTTGATAAAATTCACCAAACATTCTCTTTATTCTGACTTTAAATCCTCGATCTCATGAATCGTTGCCAACACAGAATGTATGACTCTTCGCTGTTTGGCTGGTGCCTGTACTTCTGGGGTTCTTGGAAACCGTCTAGTGTATTCTGATTCCTAACCTAATCGCTGGAGAAATGAAATTGAACAGAGGCAGTAGGTGGCACCAGCCTGGCTACACAGCCTCTGGATTAATTACAAAAAAGCTAGTTTGCAAAGACTGCAGGTGCCTACAATGATGCTTTGTGGGTGTTTTTGAGGAGGCCACAATGGATGAGTGTGACGGAGTTGTTTGTTACTGCTCGAGTGAACACTGCAAGTTGCACTAATGCTTGAGATTCAGTGCAATGCAATATCAGTCCAAGATGTGGAGACATTGGTGTGGCTGTCTTTTAAAAATATAAATGTTTATTGTTCTGTAACGTCACTGTCTTTGTCTGTTTTAAAAATGGACCATGAGTCCGGAATAAAGATGAATTAAAAATTGTAGTGCCCAGAGTTAGCACAGAGTTAGTGTAGTTATCATAATTATATTGACAATTTAAAAACTTAAACCAAAAATCTAGGTTAGTTGTATAGGCATGATAGGTTATAATTTTAATAACTGTCTTTCATTATAATAAATGTCAGTAATTACAGACATGACGGTGGAAATAAGAGATTAGGAGAAAGATTTTGTCCTAAGCACTTAAGCCTCAAATACATGACATGTAGGATGATTCAATGTGCATTTATCAACTGAAATACAACTTTGAACTTAAGACAGTGACAAGGAACATGATTGTAACCTTGTTAGAAGCTCATAAAAGTCAATCTTGCATTGTGAGGGTTTCTTTCTGCCCCTTCTACCCCTCCTTTCCCTGCTCCCTCTTCCCTTCTCTCCTTATTTGGCATTTCCTGGGCGGGTCCCCAATTCATCACACCTGCTGAGCTCCACTCCTGGTTCCCATCAAGTAATCATCTCCTGCAATAAGAAACCGGCTGACCTGCTCTCCGGTGCCAGATTGTTCTGTCAACCCAGTGGTGAACAACTCAGGCTTTTTTGTGTGTTTTTGAGCATTCGGAAGATTTATATTCTTACCTGTTTCTTTTGTCTGTTCCTCAGTTCTTCTGTTTGGAGCCACAGCCTCATCCTGTTGCCACCTGTTCCGCAAGCCCCTGGTCAGCCTCATCCCCACATACCTCGCACTTACACCAACCTGGACCCATCCTGCCTCCCCTGGAACCGATCCCCTTTCCGAGACTATTTTTGTTAATAAATACTTTTGGTTTCTGCATATTTGGGTTCGACCAGTGATTTTCCTTAACATGCATAACATGTTCTCTTTAATGTACCTCTAACCCAGGGGTGGGCAAACTACGGCCCGGGGGCCATATGCGGCGGCCCTTTAATCTTCTTAATCTGGCCCACCGAACTTGATAATATCCTAAGTAATTTCAATAAATAGTAAATATCGTGGGACCTGAAAGACAGATATTTTGTTGTAATGATTTTCAATTATAGGATATTTCAATAACATAAGATATTTTCTACATATCCCATGTGCCAAAAACTCATCCGTGTATAGTCAAGTGGCCCTCGAGTCAAAAACCCACCCCAAAAAGTGTCGAAAAAAAGTTGTCTGAAAACTCAAGAAAAAATGGTTTAGTTGATTTAGTTTTAGCCTCAGACAGAGCAGCGCCCACAGTTAGCATTATACTATCATTCAAAAGTATTTCTGTCGGTAGATTTGCAAGTGAGCAGAACATTTCCGGACCCAGGTAAACACTGTTGGCCTAATACATCATCATTTGAACTTCCTGCCACCTGCCATGTCCAAAATGAGCCCGATGGCAGTAATCTGTTCTGTGTAATTAGTTAAAACATGTAATTACTTTAACATGCCAATTACACAACAGAGACAAGTATTACTGAGCAAGGAGGCCCCTAACCACCAGTGGGCACATGTTTACCATCGGACCCGGCTCCTCAGAATAAGGCTCTGTCTGGGTCTCGTCACATCTGTCCCTCCACGTTTTGGAAGTTTTAGCTACAACTCAATATGTTTATACAGTAGAGTAGAAAGGGACATTGTGCGGATTGACAAAATGATCCAAAAGCTGGTCACGTGATCGGCTGTGAGCTGGAGACATTTGTCACAGTGAGAGATAGGAGGACACTGGATAGACTGCACTCCATCAGGGACACCCCTGCTCACCCAGTATTATAGAGGGACAGATAATACTCCCTACGAGTGTACAACAACTCGCCTACTGCACCAGACTATAGAGGGACAGAGGAGCTCATTCTCCAACAGGCTCCTACAGCTCTACTCAAACACTAAGAGATGCAGGACTACATTCATACTATAATACTCCCTACAACTGTGCAACAACTCACCCTTATGTAACTGATAATACTCCCTACAACTGTACAACAACTCACAACACACTTTGTTTAATAATGGTCCCGCCTTTAGTAAAATATTAAAAAGATTAGTCATATTAGCTTGGCTTAATATGTAAAAGAAAATGTGGGTTTACAGTGTGTTTTATGCATCACTTACAAGCTGTAGGCTGCTCTGTGGATCAAATATGGCTCAATGTGCCCCACAGCACACACACACGCACTAACACCACACGCGCGCGCACTAACACCACACGCGCGCGCACTAACACCACACACGCGCGCACTAACACCACACACGCGCGCACTAACACCACACACGCGCGCACTAACACCACACACACGCGCACTAACACCACACACACGCGCACTAACACCACACACACACAGGCCCCCTTCACTACCCCTCCCCTACGTGTTAATTCTGCTTTTTATTCATTTATTATTGCAGTTTGTGTTTTTGTTATTTTATTGTACATTTTCAAGGTGTTTAGGGATAAACCTGCTATTGTTTGAGTGTGTAAATTTATTTATTATCGTTTCTTGTCAATATTTTCTTCAAAAATATATCGTACTTAAAATATGTAATCCTTTTCATCTGATCTCGATTTCAAAATCACTTAATTTTTTTTTATTCATGCATTATATTATCTTTGAATTTGAACACATGCAGATGCGCACAGACACACAGGCCCCCTTCACCACCCCTCCCCCACATGAACTCAAACTTTCTCGTAGAATCTATATTCACATACACATGCACACAACGGTCCTCTTCACCCACGTGAACTCTTCTCTTTCTCGCAGCACATTGATACAGTTTGTTACAGTACAGAAGTGGACTAAGTGAGTGTGATGTCACCCACAGTGTTCAGCGGCGCTCAGACGAAGCTCACAATGCTCACGAGTTACAGGAGTTAATCTAGAGCCAGGTTCTATGTTATGAATAGGGTTTTTTTGATGGACAATACAGCAAATAAAAAAATCTGGATCATGTGGCGCAGATTAATACGAATGTTTTAAGACAAAAATGATGAGGCTCACAGCAGCAGTTACAGAGAGAGAGACGAAAAGATCCCAACACAAGTCACTTACTCAGAGTCAGAAAGAACCTCCTAGAGAACTTCCTATTTGGAACGCGGCGGCTACAGCGTTAGTTGTGTCCATTCATATATATATATATATATATATATACATATATATATATATGACCCTGAACAAGAGCACACATCTGATGAGGAGAACTCAGATGTCACAAAGGCTGAAAGAGACGTCTTCAAGTCAAGAAAAGGTGACATTTCATGGTCATCAAACCCTCTTGACACCCTATACAATTATACTTATATATAATACATATAATATAAATATAATTTATATAATATAATATAATTATGATTATCGTATAATTATATAATATAATTACTCATTTTATCACTATAGGAAATATAATTAGTGAATTTAAACAGTTTTTGTAATCAAAAACGAGTGGTACATTTCTTCTCTCCTTTAATCTTCATGATTATTTATGTTTTGATTTGTTTTTATTATGATTTTAATGTATTTCTTATTCTGTAAAGCACTTTGAATTACTTTGTGTACGAATTGTGCTATACAAATAAACTTGCCTTGCCTTGCCTTGCCTACATTTTAAGATAAAAGGTCTGTGGAGTCAAAAATAAAATAAAAAAATTAGTATGTGTTCATATCCATGAAATCACTTTTAAGTTAGTTATGAGGTGAAAAACAATATTGCATGATAACTAGAGTTTTAAATTTTTTTCAGGCTGAGTTAAATCACGGGTCAAATTTGACCCGGTAGCACTAAAGATGTGTGTAGCTTTCTAACACAATATAAGGGTTAAATCTGGTCGTACACTGAGAGCTGAATATTTCCTTAGGTGTTATATTTGTAAAAGTTTGCGGATGCCTGTTTTTACCGATAGTAACGTGTAATCCCGTCTTTGTGAGCTTTTGTCATCATCAGATTGGACCTGTCCCCCATTAGCTCCTGTTGTTGGACGCCCCATTTACAGTGTGGGTTGGATTTCTCATAAGAACCCCGCACTGAGCCCATCTTTGTTCCATTGTGTGAGACTGGAGCTGGGAGAAGGGTTTGGGGAAGAAGGAGCAGGGCTGTTCCCAGGATCCTTTTCACCTGAGCGGGACAACGGTGGGCCCAGACCCAAAGAGGGCCACCTGAAACCGGGACTACATGTCAATACAGCTGTACGGGCCCTGCACAGAGCCACAGCCAAATCAATAGGAGCCATTGATGGACAGGAAGTAGGTTTACATGTAGAGATTTCAGGGGATGTGGAAGTGAATGGACTTTAGACTGTATAGAGAAGTGTTTTTGGGACCAAAATACGAGCCAAATGTAGTGAATGAAAATATTAAACAGAAAATAAATACATATAAGACTGACGTATGCTAAATATTAAGTTTCTCGTCACTCTAGAAGTAGAAAATGTATGATTTGTTTTTGCACATTCTACTTATACTATACTTGAGAAAAATGACTTTGAACTGGCTGCACACAGTGGTGGAAGGTAACCAAAGTACAAAAGTAAAAGTACAGTATTTAAGTAAAATTTTAGTATCAATGCTAAGTGAATTTTACAGTGGATACTTTTTATTTCCACTTCACTACATTGTAAGTCTGGACTGAAAAGTAAAGAGTGCTTTTCTTTATGAACTGAAACCTGCTGAAATGGCTGAGACTTATTTTTAGCACATTTAATTTCATGTAACATCTCAACTTTGAGCAAACCAAATACACAAAAACACAAACGGCTACAAAAATTAAGACATCAGTTGAATCACTTAAAATCAGCTACAATTTTATTAAATAATTTAGAATGTTCAAAATCACTACATTTGATTCTTTACTAGGAGTATACATGTATTCGTTTCAGTATGGAGTGATCTCTACGGGGCGATCGGTTCGGTGCAGGGCTGTGCACGAGTGAGTTTGCACAATTTGTGTGTGTTTACATTCAGCCACTACACGTGCAGCTTCATAGAAGGCTTGGCTTTTTAATATTCACGAGTGAACTCGTCCGTGACTGGGGCAGTGTTTCCTGTGGCGCTTTATAGTTAGGGCCACCTTGACAACAGTTGCCCCCCACCTTGACTACGTCCCTCTGAACCACGTGAATCCTCGCAGAACTATGGTCGTTGTGCCCCAGTCCTCACTTTCGCCTTTTGCTGGCACAAAATTTATTTAATAACTTATAATAATAACTTATTAGTATTACCAAGCGAGCCAGGCTGGCGCCACCTAGTGCCTCCTCTCAGTTGCATTTCTCTCCAGCGACTAGGTCAGGAATCAAAATACAATAGATGCTTTGCAAAAATCCCGGAAGTGCAAGTTCGGGCACCAGCCAATCAGTGAAGAGCCATACACTCTGTGCTGGTAACGAGTCCCAAGAAAGAGGATTTAAAGCTGGAATAAAGAGAATGTTTGGTGAATTTCAACAAGGGGAAAGACGTTATTGCCCTTCTCCCTACAGGATTTGGGAAAAGCTTAATATACCAGTTAACCCCGTTAGTGGTGCATTACATACATTACGACCAAATAGCAGCGATAGGTTGAATGATAAAAAGTACCCGCCTACCATCAAGCGAATGAAATCTAACACTGCAAGGTCAGACGGTTTCTACAAAGTGAAACCAGCTGATGAATCAGGCTATTACCAAGCAGCACTTTGCATTTAATTTATTTTCCTGTTTATATGTTAAAACAAATTGTTGGTTTAATAAACACACAAATAAACAACAAGGAAATGGTTTTGCAGTTTGTTCCCATACTGTACCGAAAATGAACCAAACCGTGACCTCAAAGCCGAGGTACGTACCAAACTGTGATTTTTGTGAACCGTTACACCCCTATTCTTTACTAGATAAATAAATAAATCTCTGCAAAAAATACTTTTTATTCTTAAAGAACATTTTTAAACAGGTACTTCAATACGTTTACTTAAATAGATTTTTCAGGTGATACTTTTACTTGAGTAATTTTTTGCTCCTGTTTCTGTACTTTTATTTTAGTAACAAAGTTGAGTACTTCATCCACCACTGATATAAAGAGCTCTGAGTGATTTAAAGATGGAAAAGCTCTTTATAAAAATGTTATTGTGACTGTTTTTCCATTTACTGTGGACCATCCAACAATAAAATATCAAAATATCTGGTGCATAGTTCCTTTAGCGTGTGTTGCCTGAAAAGTTACAAAACGTCTAGATAAATCTAACTCCATGGAGGCAGCCAGACCAAGTTGGAGGTCAGATCTGCGGAGAGGTGACCCCACTCACAGAAAAAAGTAAAAGAGATCATTTCAGTCCTGGAAATGTTAATCTCCAGTAAACAAAAGGTTAAAAAAAAAAAAAAAAAAAAAACTACCGCATCATGGTAAATGGTCACATTTTTCTATAGCGCTTTTCCACCTTCAAGGCACTCAAAGCTCTTTACAACAAGGAACCACTCACCCATTCACACACACATTCACACACCAGTGTACGCAGACACTGTGGGCAAGGTGGATTAAGTGTCTTGCCCAAGGACAGCATTCATCTGTGGGAGCTGGAATCGCACCAGCCAACCTTCAGATCAGTGGGCGAATGCTCTAACAACTAAGCTACTGCCGCCCCAACATTTTACATTTATTTTCAACAAAGAAATAGAATTAAATATAAAATCTGTGATTATTTTTTGTGAGTCTTAGCGCCTGGCGTTGCACAGAGCTGGGTACAATCTCCAGAACGCTCTGGTGTACATGCTGAGGTCTGAGCTCCCGGTGAAAATCATCTTCCCGGTGTGGAAGACACAGATCCTGACATTTTCAAAGTGAAAATAGAGGCCAGTGAACCGCTCCGGCTCGTAACTGCAGTGTCCTCGGAGCGCCTCAGACAGACGGTTCAGTCGGACGCGGAACGACTGGAACACCGTTGTGACGTTGTTGATCTTGAAATTGGAGAAGCTCACGGGGAAGCCCATCTTTTGAATGATCCGTGCAAATCGGCGAGCGGCCCGGTGTGCGTCTTCGAAACTGCATGCTCCGTAGCAGGTCAGGTGTCCTCTTTCTGTGATCATGGCCGTAGTTCTGGGAGACCGGATCCTCATTATCACCTGATTAAATCGGCTGTTGTGCTCGACGTTCCTTCCGGTCATTGAGAACTTTCTCAGATCCAGGTGACAGTTCATTGAAGCTGAGCAGATCACGTTTACAATGTTTAGACGAAGATCGACCGGTGGATTCTGGGAGCTGGAGTCTTCTGGTTTAGTATCTTCTTTAATCTTTTCTGGTTGCTGTAGATTCTTTGCAGCTTCTTCCTCCTGCTCTTCTTCCTCTTCACAGTTACAGGTAAAAACACAAAACAACAGCGAGGACCTGGGATATGGGACAGGTCTGGACACAAGCTCCACCTGACGCCCAAACTAAACCGCCATGGAGACAGACTTGATCAGGCCCCACTCACAGTCAACATCAGCACGTGTCAGTTCAAGATAACTGCACTTTTCAGGTTCTAGTTTGATATGTTTGGTACCTGGTCTAGTCCTGGTTCAATTCTGGTTTAGAGTAGACCTGCTTAGGCAATGACCTTAAAAGGGATAGTTCGGGGTTTTTGACATAAGTCTGCATGGCATCCCCGTGAGCAGTGTCGTGCATCAACACTGACTTTACCCCCAACAGCGCCCGGTGAGCCGAGATACTGGCCGTTCTCGGTGCTGACGAAAGTAGTCAATCATGACATCAGAACTTCAAACAGAACATTTTGAGCTTTGGAGATGTAAACAGACTAATATTAAAGGATTACTTACACACTTGTGAATGAAACAAAACACAGGTATGGCAGGTATGTTTTTGATGAGTTAAGAGGAGTATCTCAGAACCAGTATGTGTTCCTGTGTCTGTCAGGTGAGGGCGTGTCTGGAGTCTTTGTTTCATGCAAACTCACCTCTTTAAACCATAACACTACATACTTGAGTGACAGGACGCAGTACCTTCTGAAATATCCATCAAACGCACATCTCCGCAGCGGAAGACCTGTCAGTGGCGAGTATGTGAAAGCCATTGCTCGTGTACGGGGTGGCTGTGCAAACATGTGAGCGCCTCTGCTAAACCAGTCTGATGATCTTTGGTGAGGTTTAGGGCCGGGACAAGGAGCGGATGTAAATCATAACGTCAAAGGCCAGCGCTAAGAAAACATCCTGAGAGCTTACACACACATATACAAAACACAGATATACAAAACAGTGAAAGTGTGTCACATGGTTTACCTGAACAGGGAAGGTATGTAAACTTTAGTTAAGAGGAAGTGTGGAGATGTTTAAAGAAGATATATTAGGCTTTTGACTGTTTAGTGTGTCAAAGAGTGTGAGTATGTAGCTGATTGTTTTATTTTACATTTTGTTCATTGTAATCTCCAGCACTGATTTTATACGCCTGAAGACATTCATTCTTCCAGCACTATCACTTATCTGTAGACAATACATGAATCTACAGATACGGAAATAAATAGTAGGACTGCTAGTAAAACAATTGGTTACACTTTATTTGCCTGGTAAATCCAGAATGATATCCAAATTTATTTTTAAAAAATATATAGAGAGATATCAGTCTGATCTACTTTATCTTCATAAAATATTGAAGAAGTGTGTATTCTGGATCCCTAATAACTACACCTTAATTAGCCTTAAAGCCACATTATGTAATATTTTAGCTAACAAAAAGCTGTTCTTCTTCAATTTGGCAATTTGTTTTTTTTATAGAATAAATAATTGCATTGTTACTGAGAGCAGACTTGCAGCTCCACAAACCTGACTCCTGGCCTGAAGAAGGGCCTGCTCCTGCACACACACCACACCACACCAGCCTGTCAAAGCCTGATCTCGCTAAAAAAGGGTAGATGGAAATTCCAGGTGCCACAGTGGGGCACCAGTGTCAAAAAACAAAACAAAAAAAAAAAACAAAAAACTGTTGTTGTGTCTTTAGGCAAGACACTTTACCCAAATTGCTTAGTAAGAAAGTGGAGTGTGTGTGAGTGATGGCGGTGGTGGGAGGGGCTGATGGCACAGATTGGCAGTCTGTCCCAGGGCAGCTGTGGCTATAATAGTAACTTACACCCACTTAGTGAGGAGTGAATGAAGAATGCACTGTAAATGCTTACAATAAATTCAATGAATAATGAATTAATTATTTAATGTTGTTCTTTGGCTAAAATATTCAAGCCTGATTCATCAGCCTTGTAGTGTTAGGATTCATTCGCTCGATGGTAGATGGGTACTTTTTTTATTGAACCAATCGCTGCTATTTGGTCGTGATATATATATTCCACCATTAACGAGGCTAACTGGTATATTAAGCTTTTCCCAAATCCAATAGGAAGAACGTCTTTCCCCTCAATATCATTCATTCTCTTTGTTCCGGCTTTAAATCCTCGATCTTGGTAATTGTTGCCAATACAGAATGTATGATTCTTCGCTGATTGGCTGATGCCCAGACTCGCACTTTCTGGGTTCAGAAAGTCTAGTGTATTTTAATTCCTGATCTAGTCACTGGAGAGAAATTAAATTGAGTGGAGGTACTAGGTGGCACCAGCCTGGCTAGGAATGTTCCATAGTATGGCATAAATAGATCTCCATGGAGAATGTTCTTTTTTTTAAATTATTATTATTTTATTTTTATTATTTTTTTGTGCACACAAATCAGATGCCACAGAAGTAGAAGAAAAGATAAATAATATAATTAACAGTAATACAATGTGACCCCCCCCCCCCCACACACACACACACACACACACACACCAACTGTCTCCAGTGAAAAGAAATATAAATAATAATACAAAAATAATATTTAAAAAAAGGAGAATGTTCTGAAGTATGGTTTTAACTTTCTATTTCAATGAAAATCCCTGAAATGCTGCCACATGCACCTTTTAAATTATTGGACAAAAATATAGAGAGATCAGCATTAAAGCCTGTATCACTGTATTTGTATATGGTGAGTAAAATCATCACAAAATACAGGTGGCATATTTCCTTTTATACTTTGTTCAGTATTTGACTGAATCAGAGCTCCGGAGAGCAGCTGGATTGTCAATATAAGACCGACATGGAGCAGGATTGGTGGTGTATCTTCATGGTTGTGTAGTCCTTGAGATTTAAGAATGAGAACAGTGAATGGGAGCTTGGTTTTCTAATTTGTCTCTCGGACAAAAGACGACTCTGGATTTCAAATCAAGGCCAATCAAACCAGGGCTGATTAGTCCACTTTATAATTGTGATTGGGTGGAAATGTTCCGCTTTTTTCACATAATAAGAACAACCTTGTGTTTCTTTCACTAAACTCCAGTGACTTTGTAATTGTTGGACTATCTCCTCCCTCCTATCTGTAGAGGACTTGGGCCAGACAAAAGAAACTGCTGTGGGACTTAGCATTAAAAATATGTTGGTCTAATTGGGAAAACATGACTAAAGCGTACTCTGATCTATGTTATTGTATTGTGTCTGTAATTTGTAACTTGTATAATGAATAAAACACATTTCTTATCACGCTGTGTTCAGATTAGTGATACCTCCTTTTTCAGTTTTGACACTTGCGTTGATCTTTATACTCGAGCATTAACAGAGCAGAGGCAGCAGACATTTGTTTCCTTGACATAGGCTCAGTTCGTTGAATGTTTGTCCACTGATGCGACGACTGGCGGTTCAAATCCCGCTCTCAATCTTAACATCATTGGTAGAGTGGTCACATCTACTGACTCACAGGTTGGCGGGAGTCCAGCTCGCACAGATGAATGCTTTGTCGTTGGGCAAGACACTTAACTTGTGAATAAGTGAGTGGTTTTTCTGTTTGTTTTTAATTTGATTTTTGATTTTTTGAGTGCTTTGAACTTGGAAAAGCGCTATGTAAAAATGTGACCATTTACGGAAACCAATCTATCCATTTACCAAAACCAATCTATCCATTTTCCAAAACCAGTCTATCCAGTCAAATTCACATGCAAAATAAATGGTAAGTGGTCACATTTTTAGTGCTTTTACACCTTCAAGGCACTCAGAGCACTTTACAACAATGAACCACTCACCCATTCACACACACATTCATACACCAGTGTACGCAGACACTAGAGGCGAGGTGCGTTAAGTGTCTTGCTTGAGGACACAACGACAGCGTTCATCTATGGGAGCTGGAATCACACCAGCCAACCTGTGGGTCAGTGGATTTGACTGCTCAACCAATGATGTTTATGTCGAGAGTGGGGTTCAAACCGCCAAACCTACAGATCAGTGGACAAACGCTGTACCAACTGAGTCTTAAGGTAGTCCTAAGGTAGTCCTAAGGTAGTCCTGACCAAGCCTCAAGATCTGGAGATGGATCCTGACAGTTTGCCCCAGTCGCACTGAAGGATGGGTCTCAACATATATGATGTGACTGTTATTTTATTTTATTTTTTTGTACTGTGATGTATAAATAGATCTATGTTGATGAATTATGGATAGGAGATGTCTTCCACATTTGAGAGACACGTGCTACAAATTGGCAGCTGTGGTTGAACCGTCTCAAGTTTGGACAGAGAATTTTCATGCCTAATTCTCCTCTATTATTCTGCGACTGGCTGGTCTGGCAAGTATATTATTGTCTAAATCAAACGCCCAAACCTTCAACCATTATGACGAGTGAAACATAAAAATAATCCAGCAAGTTTTTTCATGTTCTAGTGTACAAATGTCTGTGTAACCCCTCAGTGATTCAGGTACCGTAGGTCGCCTTGCCAACGAAAATGTAATTAAGTCAACTGGACAAAAGTTTTAGAGTGAATACATTTCAGAGTCTTCTTTAGTTGTGATACTGGTGAGTCACGGCCTTTTATCTGTCTGAAGGTTTGAGCTAACTGTACTGAAACCACACCCTCGTAGTGTACAAAGAAGTTCAAACGATCATCAAGGTCCTACATTACGCTAAACTGACTCTTGTGAGCTTGTGAGCCTCCTCAAAAACGTACCTGGAGTTGAGCCCTGATGAAGACCAGTTAGGGTCGAAACATGTTGGCTTTGGCCATTCAAATAAAGGCCTTTTAATTATATTTTTCCTCGTGCGATGTGTTAATTTTTGCTACTGTTTTGGAGTGCCTGGAATCTGTTGTGTCTTGAGTACCTGGAGTTGTGTTTTGTTTCATTCATGTTTGAGTGACTCTTTTTTGGTCGATGGTCAATGGTCACATTTTTATATTTCCACCTCCACCACGCAAAGCACTTTACATCACAGAACCACTCACCCATTCGCACACACACTCATACACTGGGAGCGAGGTGGGTTAATTGTCTTGCCCAAGGACACAACAACAGTATTCATCTGTCACTCTACCAACTGAGCTACTGTCCTCAATGTTTTTATTAGTCTGCCTACGTCTCGAAACCTCAAAATGCTCTGTTCTACCAATTCCAGGGTTGGAATTATCTAAATCAGCGGTCCCCAAACTTTTTTGCACCACGGACCGGTTTAATGTCAGACATTATTCTCACGGACCAGTCTTTAAGGTGTGGCAGATGAATACGACAAAATAAAATAATATGACCAACACAAAAACTGTGGTATTTTGTTAATATAATAATAATAATAATAATAAACGTTTCCAAAGACGTCTGTTTTTTACTCACTTTGCAGCTTGTGGGTTTAATATTAGTGTTAATGTATCACGTGACCGAGACAAGGGTGAGTCATAGACGGATGTAACAGAGAGAATTTTTCAAAATAAAACATTGTTCAGACTCGGATAATAAATAAAATGGAAATAATGTAAGTTAATTATTCTTTCTGTGTGGCCCTGTACCAAACGACCCATGGACCACTGATCTAAATGATTCTAATGAAGATGTATGGAGTTCAAAACATAGTGGAGCTCTTCCTGTCTTACCACATGACATCACAAGGTGGAAGAGAGCATTTTCAGTTTTCAGAGAAGAGCTCAGCCTAAATATGCAGGATTTGTGTGTTAAACATGTGTGAATGAAACAAAACACAACTCCAGGTCTGTTTTTGATGAGGAAACTACATTATAATATAGATCAGAAAATAGTGTAATATGGGTCCTTTAAAGGTGCATTGTGTAACTTTACTGGTGTCATTGGCAAAAATACAGTTTTGTCTGAAATGTCTCACAGTGTAGTATTATGTCTTTCTATCTTCATGGAGATCAAACTAAACCAAGTTACAGGTCAGATCTGTGGAGAGGCGACTCCACTCACAGTCAGAATGCTTGTTTTTCTGGGAGTGTGTCTATGTTCCCTCAGCTTCTTCTAAGTTGTTGTTTTCTTTTTCTTTCCAAAATTAGGCCCTACGTTCCTACATTTCCTTTATCACCAGTTTGCATCAAAATTTATCCTCTTTTCTCCCAATTTGGTCGTCAATTACACCCAACCTACAGTATTATTCAGCAGCAGTAGACTACAGATGTAATGGAGAGGTCATGGTGCAAAGGATCCTAGGTTGAAATGATTCTGAATCATGTGTTTAAATGTAGTACAAGAATAAAAATGAGTTTAATTTTGAAAAAAAAATCTTAGAAATAAGAAACATCTTAGAAATAAGGGAAGATAGGGCTGACCCTGTTTTTCTAGGTATTTTTGAGTTATCACAATTATTTTGGTCAATATTGAAATCACGATTATTCAAATGATTATGTTTTTAGTCACACAATACCTTTATTCAGCATTTCTCTCTCTCTCTTTCTCAAATAAAAAAACAAAACACAAAAAAAAAGGCTACAAATATGTACCTTAGAGCAGTTTGGCTATCTATAAACTATACTTTGAACATGTACAATGTACAGAAGCAACCACATCATATATGAAACTATATCATGACCAGGGGTGGGTTAATATAAGTTTTTTTTCTTCCCATTCACTCCCACTTTGAGAAATGTGCTTTTCCTGTAGTATGTATGATTATTGTTTCGCTCTTGGCACAAACTCGAAATAAAAATCAATCAATCAAACATGATATAAGGCTTAGAAACACATAAATGTATCTAAAATAAACCATATATCCAGCTGTTCTACAATGTCTATATTTAAAAAAAATATAATAAATACACATATATTTAAAGTGAAGCTCGTTTCAACTCGATTATATGAGTTTGGAGATTGTTTGACAGACAAATTGACATTGCGATCAAAATTGCACAGCCTTAACCTAAAGTAAAGCTCTTTAATGTCACACTGTGGAACATTCCAGACAGAGAAAAAGCATTGATAGAAACAAGCAAGCGACGGACCCCCAACCAAAAAGTTACCCGGTGCACCTTTTAATACCATAACCCTAAAATCCCTAATGAAACTTTTTGCATGTCTAAGCACCGCTCCAACCCCCACCGCAGCCAAGGTCCAGTGACGCTATAGCAACCCAAACCTCCCACTCTCCGGCTCCTACAGGGCCTGTCTAATTTGAGGAGGAAGTGGACGGCATTATGGACGGATGAACGGTCGCGAGAAGTGAGCGGACAGCGGCACGGCGCAGTAAAACAATGTTAAAAGTGTGCTCTGAGCGCTTTTCTTATAAATCAAACGTGAGGGGCCGGACCGTGGCGTTCGCACGTGGGCCTGGAGCAGCACTTTGAACTGGGATCATGTGGAGCTAAGGCCCGAGCTAGCTCCGTGCGCGTTCAGCTTCAATGGTGCATTTAAAAGGGCTGTTTTCAAACCCTCGCAATCAAAGTTACTCCGCCGCGGACACATGCACGAAGTTTGGATGCTAAAAGTCGATATGAATCATTCTGAAAGCTTATTTTTTTAGCAACTTGTTACCAAAACACGTGTAAAGATATGGTTTTAGTTCACAGCGGTTAGCATTTAGGCGTGGCGCAACCTGGGCTATTAGCGAAGCAGGTTAGCGCACATTGCAATTAGCGGTTCACCTTTCCGAAGGGTCAGTGAATTGTGGGAGGAAGCCGAGGAAAAAATGCGCAAATAAAATGGTATTAAAATCCAATGGAGTATGGATAAGAGTTTTATTATTTACAGTGTGTCTAATGTAAAGTCGACGTGAATTTTCAAAGCGCGTATGCTGTCCATGTGTAGAAAAGATGCTAGCTGCAAAAACGATTAAGCTAAAAACTAGTTTGATCCTTTAGTTAATTGTTCTTGAGATATGCCACATGTTCGTTAGTGTGTTGGTATGCTTTTGTTCTTGTTTGGATCGATATTTTTGTATATTTTTAACATTTTAAATTGCGATTGTGATCTAAAATGACTTAAAACTGCATTGTGTAACTTTTTTTGGTGGAGTGTCTGTCAAGTTTTCTCCATGGAGATATTATTCCTTTGTCTGGAATGTTTCACAGTTAAACCTTTCTCTCTTCATATTGACCAAACCAGACCAAGTTACAGGTCAGATCTGTGGAGAGGCGACCCCGCTCACAGACTGAATGTCTGTTTTTGTAGGTATTTTTGACCTATGAAACCACCTGTAATTGAATAAATGTAAGGTAGAGCTGTTTAATGTCACACTGTGGAACATTCCAGAGCAATGATATATCTATAAAAATAAGCTGTTGATTGACCCTCCTCCAGAAAGTTACACAATGTATCTTTTACAAAATAAAGTATGGCTTATCTCGACTGACTGTGGACAGTGAATGAATAATGCAATGTGAGGTGGATTGAATCCAGTATATTTTATTTCTATAGCACATTTTGATAACATAAACTGTTTCCGTGCTGCACATAGAGAAAAAAGCCACAAAAATTCTATAATTTAATTCAATAAAACATAATAAAAACAACAGGGTAAAAACTATTTTTACATATATATATATATATATATATATATATATATATATATATATATATATATATATATATATATAATTATATTGCTTTTCCATTTTCAAGCTACTGAAAGCACTGTACATTAAGGAGCCATCCACCCATTCACACACACATTCACACACCAATGTACGCAAACACAGGCAGCAAAGGTGGGTTAAACGTTTTGCCCAAGGACACAACAACAGCATTCAGCTGTCCACAATGTTTACATCGAGAGCAGGATCAGAACTGCCAACCTTCAGATCGCTCTACCAGCTGAGCTTCTGCCACTCTATAGATGACACCAGAGCACGTATAGAAGGAAATTCACATGTACAGCTTTTTTTATCGCCCTCCTCCCTGCTTCAGCTTCCTCTCATCTCAGTTTTAACAATGACTTTTGACTCTTTTGTTCCACCCGGAGACATTTTTCATCCTGTCATTTACAAGCTGTCTCTTTTCAAAGCATCACAACATCCTTCTTTAATTGGCGGTTGCTCACAATGTCTAACACATAAGATAATACTGTAACTTCTGACTCTGACGCCGAGGAACCCCACCCTGCTTTGTAAATCCAACTTGTAATTATATATAAAAAAAATTACATAATATTTCTCGTTGCATTGTCGCTGTTAAAATTGTCCGAGGCCCTAATCCGTTTCTATTGTGTCTGTGCACCTATACTACGGTCTGCACACAAAGGCCACTTCAAAAGGTTGGGTAACTTTTGAAATTTTCGTTTTAGCGTCCAAGTAATCGCCGCTACCCTCTTTTGTGTGCGCATAAAACGGCGTCTAAAAACAGAAAAGAAAGGAAGCGCGGAAGAATAAAAAGTAAAAAGAAAGAGAGGAAGCCACAGTATCCTGCAATGAAAAGGGAGCAGCTAAACAATGGCATATTTGGGATGCTAAGAATGCTGGCTATGTCCTATTTAAAGGCATTAGTCACTGGTTTAGAAGAGATTTTCCCCACGAGGTGCTTTTTATGTCCTGAATGACAGGAAGGGGAAAGGGAAGTGATAAGTGACTAAACTGGGATGTGGCGTTCCCATAGAAGAGACTGGAGACTGGGGAGTGGGCGGAAAAGCTGAGAATTTCCCAGAATAGAGTTTGTTCCATGACAAAGTTCCACAGAAAAAGGTTCATGTGATGTAAGTTTGACATCATGGAGCAGGTGGAGAAAGGATATCTGTTTTACTTCCCCTCGACTAAAGCACGTATGGCCTACTGTTGTCTTAAAGGTGTATTGCAGTAGTAGTTTATTTAGTCATGTACTTAATCATGTACTTAATAGACCGTTACAAACATCTGACATAAAACTAAGACCAAAGGAGTTTAGGTTGAAGTCAAATCACTTCTGAATGCTTAACCCTGTTTACAAATGATTATGCCAAGAATACAACTGTCAGAAAACAATAAGCAACAACTTGGAGAGCACAGAGAAACAATAGAGAAATAATAACTTCTTCCTTCAAAATCATCAACATTTATCCTATACACTAATCTGCTTGTGTAGTTTACAGAATCTACATTATTATCTTATTATCTCTCTATATAGCAAGAATATGTCTTTAAAAAATTCTAGCACTAGTATTATAGAATTAAATTTCCTTTATTGATGTCGATCCTAGTGTCGTAGTCTTGGTCTCGGTCTAGTCTCTTGATGGCGTTTGGTCTCAGTCTTGTGTCGGACTCGAGGTCTGACACTTGATGAGTGTGATCATATTTCCTTACAGCATGTAAATGTGTAGAGGCTGCTCAATATCACAGCAAAACCAGTAAGAGAATGTATCTGTAAATGTTACGAACTTGAAAAAAACAACAACACTTGATTAACTAATTAACCTGATTAAATGAAGTTGTTTTCTGTAAAGTGCAAATGGAAGTGGGATTAAAGAAAGGGTTCTAAGACTTCGGGTGAGGGTCCAAAGAAAGGGGTACAGTTTACTACAGCACAGTTTTCAGATCAAATGGAGATAGATTTTTTTTTTAAAACACTGATATATGTGCCAAAATAACAGTAAAATACAAATACATGTAGGAAATGACAAAGATGGTCTTGATTTGATCTCGATGGGCCCTAGTCGTGGTCTTGGTCTTGACCATCTGAGGTCTTGGTCTTGTCTCAGTCTCGGGACTCTCTGTGGTCTCAGACAGGCTTTGGTCTTGATTAGTGCGGTCTTGACTTCAACATTAGCACAGAGAAAAAAAATATAATATACAATAATAGTAATAACAGTACTCATGAGTTCAGTACAGCAGTTCTTTTGAGTGAACTCTATTCCACTTACTACACCTTAGAAGAAAAAAAAAAATCAACATTTACCTTATCTTATATACTAACCTGCTTCTGTTCCTACACAAAAAAAAATATTATCTTATTGTCTCTCTGTGTAGTAAGAATATGTCTTTAACTCTTTCCTCCCTGGACGCCTACTAGGAACAACCCATACATATGTTACTAGGGCTGCACCCATAGAGCATAATTGCGTAAAAGAAAACAGACTTCCACGAGTGATTTCAGGGCAATTTTGGTTCATAATCGAGTATAAAGCCCGGATAGTTTGTTCGGATATCGCAGGACTCCACACAGACGCATCAGCGCCATTCTCACCTTCGTAAGATTCACTCTGTAAGTCCGTCGCTATCGCTGTTTTCCACTTTATAATCGCCCTCATCATCACTTTGAAATCTATAAAAGTCACTTTCTCTAAACTTATCCATAAAATACATCCGCTCCTCATTATTTCTAAAACTGTGCGCCGCAGCACCGTGATCTTTCCATTGCACGTGTTTCGTGTTGTGTTTTTTCCGGAAGCTACCATCGTCACTACTTCGATTAACTTCGGAAAAAATCGGCGAAAACATATCCTTGAATCCTAATGGTCAGCCTAGTGTGGGTTGTAGAGGCCCCCACCTATCGCAGTCTCTGTTTAAATGTGAAAAACCGAGCCATTTCTAGAGGTCGTCAAATCAAGTCTTTAGTGACACAGCGGAGGTGTCAAAAGTCGTCATTAAGGGTTCACGGGGGGGTCGTCAAATGTCGTCTTCATGGGGGAAAGAGTTAAATCATTCTAGCACTCTGTATTTGTCTGTATTTTTAAATTAAATTAGTTTTTTGTTTTTTTCTTTTAATGTCTTTTATTGATATCAATCCTTTTAACGTTCATCCAGACTATTCCATAGATAAACTCCTCTAACTGACATACATCTACTTTTGGTGTTAGTCTGGGCCTTAGTTTTTTGGATATACTCCAGTTCCTCTCAGATTATAACAAGTCTCTGTGGGTTTGAATCTCGTCTGAATATTGTGTAACTTTTCTGTTCTGGTGCAGGGTCAGTCAAATGCTTTTCTCCATGGAGATGATTATTATTATTATTGCTTTGTCTGGATTTTTTTCACAATATGGAATTAATCCTTTATATCTACATGGAGACCAAGCCAAATTACAGGTCAGATCTGAGGAGAGGCGACCCGCTCACGGTCAGAATGTTTGTTTTTGTAGGTATTTTTAAGCTATAAAATCACCTGTAGTTGAATAAATGTAAGGTACACTGCAAAAATTAAAGTCTAGGTAAGTTCCGATAACTTGAATTAAAAAAGTTTTATCAAGACTTGAGTAAATTTCACTTGACAAGTAAAAATGATCTGTCAGTATAACAAGACTTTGTACTTAAAATATGAAAATACATCTTGCTACTACTTAGAATAGAAAAACAACAACTTTTTGCACTTAAAATAAGAAACAAAATCTAATGTTGCTTGAATTAAGAAAAACACTCTTATTCCATTAGTAGATCATTTTACTTGACTCAAATCAAGTCAAATGTTCTTAATTTAAGTCACTTTAACTTAGCTAGATATTGTTTTTTGTTTTTTTTTTTAACCTTATATCAGGTTATTCATCTTGTTTTCAGATTTATTATCTACTTACTAGTTCTGAATTGGCTGTATAATCTTAAAAAATGTCATATATATTTCTTCCATGACTCAACTAGTCAGAAAATCTTAAATTTAGGCAACAAATGTTTAAAACCTACGATCCATTTACCATTATTTAGTTTTCCCCTGCAACACTTCCCTTGTTTTTATATTCAGTGATACAGATTTGCTTGAACACTTGAAGACTGCTTAATTCTAGTCTAGAATTTGTTTTTTCCTTTAACTTACTTATTTGTTATTTTTTGGTCTTATTACTAATGTACCCATATTTATTTTTACAGTTACATTGTCGTCTGTGTTTTGTTCCCTGGAAAACCAGCTTCCTCTGAACATTTCGTTTATGTTTTTAGTCTTTGGCCCCAATTGTGCAGATGTGGACCAGTCATCCATTTAACAATTGAACTCTAAGCTGCTTCCGCTGCCTTTCGCGTCACGGAGCTGATCGTGACGTCACCCAAACACATCGGCCAAAAACCTGTGAGAATCTAGTCACCTTTAGCTCCGTCAGGGTCCCACCGCTGGACACTAATTTTAGCCTGAAACTTGTGTGAAACAGGAAAATGTCCGCCCATGACTTCATCAGCTGGTATTTGAGTTATTGTGGATTCTTCGTCATCACTGTTGCTTTGTTGTGGCAGGGATGACAGCTGAGTAGATGCACAAACTTCCTGTTTTTTCGCCGTGGTTGGGTTTGTGCGCTGGAACCAGTGGTGGACAATGTACTCAATTTTACTACCGTATTTTCCGCAGTATTAGGCGCTCTGGATTATAAGGCGCACTGTCATAGAATGGTCTATTTTTGAACTTTTTTTTTTCACACAGACTATAAGGCACATTAAACGAAACACAACAGTTGGATGGGTCAGTGGGACTTTGTTTGGCAGTTTCACGGTGACTCTGGGCTTTGTTCAGTTGTGGCGTGTAGGGAGGGTGCTGTCTCGGACCGCTGGATTGTCGGCGTGTTCGCAGTGACTCAGTTGTTCAGTTGTGGCTAGAAGTGGCACATTGCACTCGCTTTTTCTGTTCGTTCCTCCGTTCCGTTCCTCGTCCACGTGGAGTGATGAGTGTGTCTGTGGTGTTTTTTTCGCTGTGCGGTCGCTCCGTGTGTGTTTGCGTGCGCTGCATCTGAGCGTGGGTCGCCTCTCCACAGATCTGACCTTTAACTTGGTCTGGTCTGGTCTCCATGAAGATAGAAAGATTTAATGCCATACACTGTAAACAAGTTAAATAAATAACTTACCAGAACTTGCCAGAACTTAAAATAATTGAGGCAATCGATTGTTTCAATAATTTTAAGCTGATGATCCTAAAAGTCACATATTTGCAGTTAATATGACTCATGGCTTTCTGTAAAGGCAAAAAGTTTGATATAATCTCAGGTTAACGGGTGGGGGCGGTGTTGTACTGAGCGGGTGCGGATCTCCAAAATGGACCCGTGCAGGACTCTGCGCTGTAGGACTCCATTAAGGAATAAATGAATCTTCGGGTTCATTACATAAAGAAGGAGGAAAATAACAAAAGGACGACAGCAGCCATAAGTTTTAAGGATGTAAAAAGGGTTGTGACTGTCCTGTGTGAGAAAAGTGTATAAAGTGTGTGGTGAGGGGTTTAACAGACTTAAAACAGATATAATAATTGTAAAATATAAAGTTGACTACTTTGCGAATTTCACCTATCACGGGTTATTTTTAGAACATAACCCCCGTGATAAACGAGGGACCACTGTACTGAAGTATTTATACTCGGTTACCTTCACCACTGCTGATCCAAAGAGGCCAGAGCTCAGAGGAACAGACAGTGATTCACAATGTCACAGTCACATTGTGCGACGAGAGACTCACAGGCCCACGGCTCACTGTCTCTGGGAAGAACTCACCACGATGATGTAACCGCTTATGTGGGATTATATTAAGCATTATTTGCACTTTTAAACGGGAAATCATGAAGCTTTTAATAAAATAACACTCATCATTTGCTTAAATTAGCTTTTCGGTTAATTCATGCATGGCTGAGTCATTTTTTTCTTTTACGTAAACAATAATTATGGCCTATTTGACACTAGTCCCTTGCTATTTTTGATGCTTATTTAAAAAAAAAATATAATTATTATCATTTATATATTTTTTGCTTTTTTTATTACAGTACATTGTGAACACATGAGCTTCTGTGTCCAAATAATGTCCTTTTTTTCAGTCTAAGTATCGTCCTACAATTCAGGCTGGTGTACTCAGAAAATATCTACTCCCATCTCCGTCCACCTTGCTTTACTAATCGTATTTTTCAGACTATAAGTCACACTTTTTTCATGGTTTAGAGTAGTCTTGCAATTTACTGTATACTCTGGCTCAACTTATATATTAAAATTTTCACACTGACAGCCACGAGAGGGCGCTCTAGGCTCTAGGTCTTGTGTGTCAGTATCTGCTTCTACTATTACTCCTGTACCACTGTCACTTCACTCTACTGCGCATGTCTCCTGCAGAAAGAGCCTCTGTCCTGTCTGTATCATGTCAGTCGTTCGCACCATTACTTATGCACCACTGAAAATATTAAATTTAAACAAACTTATAAAGACAACTGAGAAGACTGAACACAAATGCTCCCGAAAGACAATCATATTTTGCAGATTACAAGATCCAAGTAGCAAAATCTGCAGCCGAAAACGGTAATCAAGCAGCAGAGAGAGAAAGTTTGGAGTGAGCGAGAAACTTGTGACACCGGGAGGGTCCACCATGAAAATTTCCTGGAAGTCACTGGATGGATTGATAAAGCCTGGACTTCAGTGACAACCAAAACCATCCTGTCGGGATTCAGAAAGGCCAGAATAATTCTAACTGGAACTGATGTTGAGTCTGACGACGGCTACGTAGAAGAGAAAGCGGCGCTCTGTTTACCTCTGGAGGTCGCTGAGTTGCTCAGAAGTGACACCGAAGATGACGAATTCAATGGATTTAGTGATTTGGAGTGAGATGGAGAGTTTGATAAACTTGTTCTGTTGTTTATGTTATAGTTTATCTGAAGAACTGTTCATATGTGACGTTAACAGTCTGTTGTTCTCTGTTCTATTGTTATTACTAGAACTTGTCTTTAATTACATTTTTTTGGCTAGTGCAACTTATATTCCAGAGCAACTTATAGTCCAGAAAATACAGATAGTTGAATTAGTAGTTATCGATTGTATTAATTCATCATCTTACATTTCATACTATCCAAATATTTTATGGTTAAGGTGGAGTGACTCTACTCTGAGCTCTTCCCAGGTGATTTTTGACATTTTTGTTGATGTCAAATGGTGGGTGGTTTCAAGAAAAGTAAATTCAAATGAGAATGAGATAGTATTGAATAAACAGACCGATTGAAAACAAATGGCTTAGACCTGCTCCACTGCACCCCAGAGAGATCTCCTCACAAACCGATCCCATCTCCCTGTGAAACTCTCAAATCAAACCCAGGTGAAGTTAGAACGGACGCACGTGGACATCAGAGGCCCCAGGCTGCTCACCGCTCGTATAAGATTACACTGTACCCCTCTGAGCACACCGGTAAAGCCACACTACGGGACATGTCCTCTGGAAATGACACATAAACAATGGATTGAAAAACTATTGAGCCTGATTTGACCATTTATAGTTTGACTCCAGAGCCTTTTCATTCAACTATTCTTACAAAACTGTATTGAAAAGGCCTTTTTTGGATCAGTTAATCCATTTATTTCCATACAGCTGACCTCACGTACTTACGTCGCGATTTATCAGGTCCCGTCTCCTTATACGGACTTGTCAAGGTGCTCCCGTCTCACCCTGTCCCGCTTCAGGCCCCGCCCCTCCGGACTCAGCGCCGGGGAGACCGCTGTCAGCACTTCCTCTCGGATCAGCTGACGGATATGCACCACGCTTCCTGTCAATGAAGGGGGGGGGACGGGGCGGAGGTGGAGAGGGGAGAGATAGAGAGATACAGGGAGAGAAAGAAGAGGAAGAGATAGAGCTGTGTCAGTTTTACAGTAATGTCGGCAAAGCACATGTTTAATCACCACAAGCCACAGGATGAACCAGACAACCATTCTTGGGGATATTACGTTGACTTCTAGGAAAACAATCCTACCCATAAACTATAGTCACTACCATTGGCGGAACGTAACAAAGTAAAAGTAGTTGAGATTTAAAAAAAAAAGACTTGGGGTATCTGTACTTTACTTAAGTACATTTTACAGTGGATGTTTTTTATTTTTACTAAGGGTTTTGTTTTTAACAATGTTGTAATTTAGGCAAACAGAAATATACAAAGAAAAACAGCTAAAAAAAAAAAAAGACTGATTCGATTGTTTCTATTGAACAAAATTCACCACAAACCTGTAGCAAAATCACTACATTTGAAGCCTTATAAAATCTCAAAATCAGCATGAAATACTTTTACTTTTTTCTCTTTAAGTACATTTTTAAACAAGAACTTTAATACTTTAATTTAAGTAGTTGTTTTGTTTTTTTTCCACTTAATATTTTTTTGCTCTAGTATCTGTATTTTTACTTAAGTTTTTTTTTTTTTTTTTTTTTTTTTTTTTTCATTTGATATTTCTTTGTTCCAGCATCTGTACTTTACTTAAGTTCTTTTTAAAGTTGATACTTTTTATTTTTAGTTCACTGCATTTGAGAGTAGGTATTTGTGCTTTCTACTTTACTACATCTTTGAACAGGACTGAAAAGTAATTATTACAGTTTGAGACCTGCTTTATTTTTAACACACCAAACAGAAATATACAAAAAATAATAATTGTTTCCATTTAACAAAATTCAGTACAATTCTTTATCTTCAAATCTCTACATTTGACACCTTACAAGACCTCAAAATCAACATGAAATACTTTAACTTTTTCTCTTTAATTACAAGTTTAAACTGGTACTTTGATACTTTAAGTTTTTTTGTTTGTTTTTTTTCACTTAATAATTGTTTGCTTCAGTATCTGTATTTTTATTTAAGAAGTTTTTTTTTCATGTGATACTTCTTTGTTCCTGTATCTGTAGTAGTTTTTTTCATGTGATACTTCTTTGTTCCTGTATCTGTAGTAGTTTTTTTTCATGTGATACTGCTTTGTTCCTGTATCTGTACTTTTACTTAAGTAGTTTTTTTGATGTGATACTTCTTTATTCCAGTGTATGTACTTTTTCTTAAGTATTTTTTTTCATACGATACGTCTTTATTCTAGTATCTGTACTTTTACATGAGAAGTTTTTTTCAAGTGATACTTCTTTGTTCCAGTATCTGTGCTTTTACTTAAGTAGTTTTTTTTTTTTTTCATGTGATTCTTCTTTGTTCCAGTATCTGTACTTTTACTTAAATCGTTTTTTTGTTGTTTTTTTTCATATGATCCTTCTTCTTCTTCTTTTTTCATGTGATTCTTCTTTGTTCCAGTATCTGTACTGTATCTGTACTACTTAAGTAACAGAATCGAGTACTTCTTCCACCAGTGATCACGTGTCTCCTTAAACCCTAACCTTGACTTACATTAACCCATATCTGTTCTTTAAATTACAGACTGTTGTTCTAATATTAAAGGATTGACGTCGTGAGGAGCTGTTTTTTTTCCCCCCGTTACAGAAGCAGTTCATCATATGTGTATTTTAGTCCCCACAATGTCAAAAACAGCCTCCCACGCCTCTGAACACGGAGTTTTGATTCAGTCTGGTCATGTGGGTCTGAGGATATTTTAAAATGCGTGATAAAAGGACATTGTTTATGTGGTTGTACGGGCATTTTATTTAGAATAAAATATTTCGAAAACCAAAATCTGTCTAATTAATGATGCAAAATGACAGTGGCACTTTTGAAACCATGCAACTGTGAAGAAAAAAAGAATAAATAAGAGTTCTGAAACTTTTCTTTATGCTTTTACTATCAAGGATTGAACCGTAACCAAACCAATCTGCGTCAACCAAGTTCTACCCTACTGAGCTAGATTCCATGTTTTTTCAAATTTGGTCACAGAATTTTAAGCAGTTTTATGTCCAAGAGGTTTTCAGTGTTCAGTTTGCTGAATGTCGCTTCCTGCTCTTCACCTCCACTTTCAAACTGTTCAGTCTCTTGCCAAATATAATCAACGTAGCCCTTACCTTTATCATTTAGTACAGTAGACATTTCCAGTTCCAGGGCTGAAATGATCCAAATGATTCTGGTAAAGGTTTATGGAGTTTAAAAACACAGTAGAGTACTTCCTGTATGGCATCACAAAATGGAACAGAGCATTTTAGAGATGTGAATGAAATAAAACACAATTCCTGGTGTGTTTGTAATGAGGTAACAACGTTATAACATGGATCAAAAAATAGAGTACTGTATTTTTCAGACTATAAGATGCACTTTTTTTCATGGTTTGGGTGTTTCCTGCGACTTATACTCTGGTGTGACTTATGTATTAAAATTTTCACACTAACAGCTGCGAGAGGCTCTAGTCTTGTGTGTCAGTATCTGCTGCTCCTATTACTCCTATACCACTGTCATTTCACTCTACTGTGCACGTCTCCTGCAGAAAGAGCCGCTGTACTGTCTGTATCACGTCAGTCGATCGCACCATTACTTCTGTACCACTGAAAATTTAACATTTATTATTATTAACAACTTAATTAACCCCTAAAGTAAAATCATATTTTGCAGATGACAAGCTGCAAGTAGCGAAATCTGCAGCCGTAAACGGTAACCGAGGAGCAGAAATAAAGTTTGTAGCGTGGGTGACAAACTTGTGACACCGGGAGGATGCACCATGCAACTTTCCTGGAAGTCAATGGACAAAGCCTGGACTTCAGTGACACCGAAACCATCCTGTCTGGATTCAAAAAGGCCGGAATAATTCTAACTGGAATTGATGCTGAGTCTGACAACAGCTACACAGAAGAGGAAGAGGCACTCTGTTTACCTCTGGAGGTTGTGGAGTTGCTCAGAAGTAACACCGAGGATGAAGAATTCAATGGATTTTCTGATTTGGAGTGAGATGGAGAGTTTGATAAACTTGTTCTGTTGTTTATGTTATAGTTTATCTGAAGAACTGTTCATATGTGACGTTAACAGTCCGTTGTTCTCTGTTCTATTGTTATTACTAGAACTTGTCTATCATTACATTTTTTTGGCTAGTGCAACTTATATTCCAGAGCAACTTATAGTCCAGAAAATACAGATAGTTGAATTAGTAGTTATCAGTTGTATTAATTCATCATCTTACATTTCATACTATCCAAATGTTGTATGGTTATGGTGGAGTGACTCTACTCTGAGCTCTTCCCAGGTGATTTTTGACATTTTTGTTGAGGAAGAGGCGCTCTGTTTACCTCTGGAGGTTGTGGAGTTGCTCAGAAGTGACACCGGGGATGAAGAATTCAATAGATTTAGTGATTTGGAGTGAGATGGAGAGTTTGGATAAACCTTGTTCTGTTCTGTTGTTTATGCTATAGTTTATCTGAAGAACTGTTCATATGTGACGTTAACAGTCTGTTGTCTGTTGTATTGTTATTACTGAAACTTTACTTTTGAGATGAAATGTCAGTTCCTGGTCTCCGATTTGAGTAAATAAATTTCCCCCAAAAAGTGCGACTTATACTCCAGTACAACTTATATATGTTTTTTTTTTCTTCTTCATTACGCACTTTTTGGCTGGTGCGACTTATACTCCAAAGTGACTTATAGTCCGAATAGCCCATTGAACTAACCAAAGGAGTGAACTCTGTGTGTGTGCATGTGTGTGTGCGTGTGTGTGTGTGAGTGTGTGTGTGCTGGAGGGGTTGTATTGCAGTACTCTTGGCTCCCTCAGACTCGTACCGTCCCAGAGGAAGCGAGTCCTTGTTCAGTTTACAGTGAATGATTCCCTTCCTGTCCCGTTCAGCCCTGCGGCCCTCAGCCAGCCCGGGCGCACTCTGGGACCTGGATTTATCGCAGTGCAGGGACTGACAACGGAATCAACTCTAAATATTGTCCCCATAAGGAACAAAATATATGAGATCAACAGCATGGTTTAAAGCTAAAGGTGCACTAACAAACTTTCACCTGAAATCCTACTTAGGAACGTAGACTTAGACAAACTGTACTGATCCACAAGGGACACAGTAGCTCACACATAATATATTATAAGAGAAAATATAAATAGTGATAATAAATTCTAAATAAGTAGCAAAAATAGCAAGAGATTGGTGTCAAATAATGTTTAATTACAATATATAAATGTAAAAGTAAAAGTAAAGGTGAGTAAAGTGACAAAAGACTACAGTATATAGAGTAAGGAAGGCATGTTTTTCAGTGCAATAAATGATCAAAACAGCCAACGTTTTGTCTTAAAGTTTCGTATTATTGTAACTTGTCATTTAAAATAAGGTTTGGTAGGTTAAAGTTCAATATGCGATCACTTTTCAGGTAGAGGAAAACCATCGGGACTCTGTAAATTCTCTGCATTTCGTTCGGAGGCGAGGCTTAGAGTTCCATGTCAATCAAAGCGAACTAACTGCTGCGTGCTGTATTTCCCTGGAGAAAGAGTTCGTTTCATAATCAGGAGATGTAATTACAGTCAATGTTAGAGGTGCACTGTGTAGCTTTCTGGTTGAGGGTCCATCACCTGCTTGTTTTTTATGGAGATGTCGTTGCTCTGCCTTAAGTTTATTCAATTACAGATGGTTTTATGGCTCAAAAATACCTTAAAAAAATACAGCATTCTGACTGTGAGCGAGGTTGCCTCTCCGCAGATCTGACCTGTATCTTGGTCTGGTTTGGTCTCCATGGAGATAGAAAGGTGAAACCTTCCAGACAAAGCAATAACATCTCCATGAAGAAAATCTTTTGACGGACCCTCCACTAGAAAAGTTACGCAATGCACTTTTAGGGTTCAGTGACATTGACAGTATTTTTGTGATCCCTTAAATACTGTTACTAATACCTTTATTTTTTATTTTCTCTTGACTAAAAATTCCAGCTCTGTCTTGCCAAGGCCCTGATAGCGCCCCAAAGCATTACACTTTCCTTTCCTGAACCTGACCCTGATTCTAACCCTAACAAAAATTTTCCAGTGTAACAACACAAAGTGACTGTTATTACTGTGTTTGGTAGAAACTGACACTCTCAAAGAGAAACTGGATGTGTTTTGTTAAAATTTCATATCTAAATTCTCCTTGTCTTGTCAAAAGTCAGTTTTTTTGTTTAGTTCTGGCAGCTCAGGTGAATAGGAATGCACTGTTTAAAAGTGGGTTGCCATTGTTGCAATAGAATTTTAAGTCCTGTCCTGACCGAGTTTTTAGAGAGTCCCTACCACGTTTACTTACTCAAATTCAATATTTATTATTACTGTCATAAGAAAACAACATAGTTTAGTTTAGAACATCAAATACACTATAAAGGGATCGAAGACAACTTTCATGATGGTGTTAATGCTTGGCCTGTAATGTTCCAAGCACAAGAATGACACGACACAAATTCATGAGCCGTTTCTCTTTCTTTTTTTTTGTGTGTGGCCATACCAGCTTGTCAAAGCCTGATCCCATCAGAAGCTCAGCAGGGCACAGGCCTGGTTGGTACTTGGATGGGAGACAACTGGGAATTCCAGGTGCCACAGTGGGACACCAGTGTTGTTGTGTCCTTAGGCAAGACACTTCAACCACATTGCCTAGTATGAAAGTGGAGTGTGTGAGTGATGGTGGTGGTCAGAGGGACCAATGGCGCAGATTGGCAGCCTCACTTCCGTCAGTCTGCCCCAGGGCAGCTGTGGCTACAGTAGTAGCTTACCATCACTCAGTGTTGAATGAATGAATAATGATCTGTAAACCTCTTTGGGTATCTTGAAAGGTGCTATATAAATGCAATGATTAATTGAACATTAAATTAAAAGTATTTCATTGATCTATCAGATCTTTCTAAACCAAGTGACATATTAGATCTGTGGAGAGATTTGCCAACCCAAACACACTTCTTCTCTTCAGTAAGATTTTTCTGGCCTAGTTTTATCATCTCCTATAATTCTTTATTGGATTTGTATACCTGTAAGATATTAGTACTTTGCAGATGATGTCATCAATATTTCCTGGGGGTGTGATGCTAACTGTAGGCTCTGCTCTGTCTGAGGCTGTGCTAGAGTTTAATTTAAGATTTGTTTTAACACAATCTGGCCAGAAAGAGTTTAGTTTATTTAGTTTTTTAGTTATTCTCACTTTTTTGTTGGAAATCAAACACCAAACCAGGACCATGAACCTTCGGACTGATCACAGGCTCCTGAAAATGTGCAGTTTAAATCAATTTTGTGTTTTTTTCTTGAGTTTTCAGAAGATCTTAACACATTTATTTAGCTGTGTTTGCTAATGTGTGCTTTTTGCCACCATGGTAACTACACATTCCACCATCGAGGTACATGTAGAACACCCCAGAGTGAGTCAAGGCTGTTGTGTAGTGGTTTTGTTTTATGAGCTCGTGAAGTATTATATTTGTACACAGGGTCAGAGTAAAGTCACGTTAGCTACAGTCCCAGAGAGGAAGTTAGGAGCCCGTTTCCAAACACTAATTTGTCTCGGAAAACTCATAATCCCATAATGCACTGTGCCAGCCCAGTTTAAATCCCTGGGTAATATGGAACATTGTTGGAATCGACAGCATTCCAACTCAAAAAACATCTCAGACCACAGCTTCTCCTTTTCTCCTCAGGGATTTTCCTTCTTATTTGGCAAATTGTATTATCCTGCACTGCAAAAAAGACTATTACTTAAAATAAAATGCTCTTAAATAATTAAAGTAGCCTATTTACATTCTTTAATTAATGTAACTATAGGATGGGTTTGAAAATTAGACACGGTTATACTTTTAATGGCTTTTTATGAATGCAAACATGATTTAAAGTGCTTTTTTTACATTATATCTGATCTATGTTATAATGTCGTCATTAAAAACAGATCTGGAGTTGTGTTTTGTTTCATTCACGTTTAACACACAAACCCTGCATAGGTAGTGAGTTCTTCTCTCAAACTGAAAACACTGTTCCACCTTGTGTGAACGTGGTAATACAGGAAGTGCTTAAATGAATTTTTAAGCTTCATACACTTCAAGCCCCGGGGTTTCAAAAGGGCCACCCAATCAAGTCAATGGGCTGAGCTCCATGGCGCATGATTCCAGATTCGCCTTTAGCCCGACGAGTTACTTCTGATGGCTGTGGGCCGGTTGAGCATGTGCAGTAGTGCTTTTTTCTCCCGCAGGCACACGTGAATGCACGTACAGAGCGTGGTTTCGTGTATCATGTGACCGCTTTGACCAATCAGAGCAAGAGGAGCTAGAGCGGACCAGAGTGTAGCCGGAGCGAACGATTATAAAGTGTTTTTTAAGACAACTGAAGGATTTTGAGATGAGAAAAGGATTATGATGTAAAAATAGACAAAAATCAGATTTTTTTTTAACATTGTACGTCCCTGTCAGCCGAACACAAGCAGTTTGTGATTGCATTGCGCTCTAAGAGAAAAATCCTGTCTCAGCCCAGAGGATTTTTTTGCTGTAGTACCAGTGAGTGTCACTACGTCAACTGGAGGCAGCTACAAGAAGCAACACCCTATGCAGTTATTTTAATAGGTCCATGATACACCTTCACTCAAATCATTTAGGCAATTTCAGTCCTGGAATTGCCAGGCTTTACTGAACTAAAGATAAACTAGATAGAAAGATAAAATTTTGAGCTGACTTTGGAGATGTTAACAGACTAAAGCCCAATTTATGGTCATGCGTCAAATTGCTCAAATCGCTTTGCGTCAAAGCGTTTGCGTCAACCAACGTGCATCTCCCAGATTTTCTAACTATGCTTTGAAACGACGCAGACGGCAAGAGAAGTAACAGAGACAATAAGGGCTGTGATTGGTCCTCTCTACATCGGCTCTGCATGCATTTCCAGTACTCTGCTTTCTCGCTTCATTTTGTACACACAGACGGCATTTTAAAATCCTAACCTCCTAGCGTTGTGGCGGTGAATAACTTTGCGGCGCATAGACCTCGACCCAGATCCATTAAGTCAAAAATGACGGCGATAAGGCGACGGCGGCAGTGTACATTGAGTCAACACAGAACTAAACTTCACCCTTAATAATAGAGTTACTCAAACATGTGTGAATGAAACAATATATGTAACTGCATTATAACATGACATAACGCTCACAAGAGTCAAGCATGAGGTCACATATGAGTCAGGTTTGTGGAGAGGGAAGCCTGCTCACAGTAAGGACACTTGTTTTTCAGAGTTTTTGGAGTACCAATAAACATAAAAATGAACAGTTTGAGTCTATTTTGTGGCTAAAAAGTTCCATAGCGTGACTTTAAGTGGGTGCATTATTATTATTACCTTGTGATTATCCACTTTGTGATGTCTTGAAGAGGCAGTTTTCAAGTTAACAGCCACCTTTTGTTTAGCACTTTGGCAATTCCAGGGCTGAAATCATAGAAATGATTCTCGTGAAGGTGTATGGAGTTTAAAAACACACTGGAGCACTTCCTGTATCCTGTATTACCACATGACATCACAAAATGGAGCAGAGTGTTTTCAGATTGAGAGAAGAACTCATCCTAAATATGCACAACTTGACCAGGAAACAACATTATAATCAGAAAAGAACATCATACGGACCCTTTAGGAGCTATGTTTTCAGAAATCTTAAAACCAAAATCTCTAAAAGTATTAACCATCAACAGAGCAAATCCACTGTACTTAAAACAACGGAGTTACACTGACTATTTGCTTTTGTTTACACGTCGAATATCGAAGTGCGTGTTTGCGTTTTACAGTGCGTGTCATTTCTCATTGGACGTTTGGAGCAGAACAGATGAAGAATTGTGCTCTGTCCAGAAGCGTGATGCAGTGACAGGCTCAGGGTGAGAGAGAGGCTGCTTCCTGTACTCTGCTCTCGATCATCTGTAACAACTTTAGTCTCATTCTGAATAGGAAAATAACTCCAAATGGGCCTGCTGTGTGCATGTTAAAGCTGATCTTGGCAGGTATTTGGACGAGTAGCTCCAAATACTTGTATGTTTAAGCAGTTATTGTTTTTCTGACTATGTTTTTTATACATTTTATGAGATAGGTTAATGTAATCTTTAAGGTGCACTGAGTAACTTTTTGATTTATGGTCCGTCACCTGCTTGTTTCTACGGATACGTCATTGTTCTGCCTGGAATGTTCCACAGTATGACATTAAACAGCTCTACTTTACATTTATTCAATCACAGGTGGGTTTTAAAGCTCAAAAATACCTAGAAAAACAAGTATTCTGACTGTGATTGGGGTCGCCTCTCCACAGATCTGACCTGTAACTTGGTCCGGTTTGGTCTCCATGAAGATAGAAAGGTTTAATGCCACACTGTGAAACATTCCAGACAAAGCAATAACATTTCCATGGAGAAAAGTTACACAATTTTGACTTGACTTGGGCCCATATGACACTATTTTCTGATCTTTTGTTATTATTTATTTCAAAATCAGACATGGAGTTGTGTTTTGTTTCATTCACACATGTTTAACACACAAATCCTGCATATTTAGGCTGAGTTCTACTTTCAAACTGGTAACACTCCTGATAATCCACCTTATAATACAGGAAAAAAGTGCTCCACTGTGTTTTTAAACTCCGCACACCTTCACTAGAATCATTTGGATCACTTCAGGCCTGGAATTAACAATCTGTACTGAGCGAAAAGTTTAAAAAGTAGCTGTTATTTTGAAAACGACCATGTCAAAACATCACAATGCGTGTACTTTGGGGTTATGGTTGTTAGTGTCTGCTTGTATTCTCATAGCCTGATTTATCAGCCGGTTTCACTTTTTGGAAACCGTCTGACCTTGCAACATTAGAATTTGTTCGCTCAAAGGTAGGCGTCTACTTTTTAAAATTTAACCAATCGCTGCTATTTGGTTGTGATGAATGTAATGCATCGCTACCGGGGCTAACTGGAATATTAAGATGTTCCCAAATCCTGTAGGAAGAAGGACAATAACGTCTTTCCCCTTGATAAAATTCACCAAACATTTTCTTTGTTCAGGCTTTAAATCCTTGATTTAAAGCCTGAACAAAGGGAATCATTGCCAACACAGAATAAATGGCTCTTCGCTGATTGGCTGATGCCCAAACTCACACTTCTGAGGTTCTTGCAAACCATCTAGTGTATTCTGATTCCTGACCTAGTCGCTGGAGAGAAATTAAATTGAGTGGAGGCACTAGGTGGCGCCAGCTTGGCTAGTATTTGCACTGCCTTTTAATTGAACATTTATGTACAATTAAAAGGCACTCTTTTATCATTCTTATTGTTGTGTTTTTAGGGTGACCATGTTTACCATCTGTCCAGGGACTAGCCTATAGATGAAAAATAACCTGGTACATTTACAGAAATGTTGATTAATGCACATTGTCCCTGTTAAATAAACCAAATAAACTAAACATGGTGGAAGAAAGCATTTTGAATAATAGTAAAGGATTACTCAAAAACATGTGAGAATGAAACAAAACCCAACTCCAGGTATGTTTCTGATGAGGAAACAACATAATAACATGGTTTAAAGTACATTTTGAGTAATATATGACCTTTAACTACAATATCGGTTAGTTTAATTTAATTGTAAAGTTAAATGATGATAGTAGTAAAATGTTATATGAAGGGATGTAACGTTAATACATTAAAAATAACAAAACTGCTCTATTCTGTATTTAACATTAAGGATAAACATAACTGCAAAAGACTAAACTTGACTCTTCAAATTGACCTAAAATAATACAACTTTTCATCCAAAGAGACTCAACTCCCTTTAGTTTTGATCACAGCTGTGGTCCAGGCTGAAACATCACACTTAAACGTCCATTTATTTTAGGAAGATTTAAAGAAACTCAGACTTGTAATAAAAACAAACGTGTTCCTCACAGTTTAGATTCTGAGAGTTTTTGGCCTCGTCTCGTGTTTTTCTGTTATGTTTTAGTCAAGAGCGTCCTCTAGTGGCCAAGTAACGAACCGCAACTCAAAACGTTGATAATTTTTGCTTTTAAGTCTAAATATTTCATTCTGTTTTGTACTTTATTCTTTGTTTTTGTATTGTATTTTTTTTTTATTTTCAGTCCTAATACAATTTTTAACCCACAATGACATCACAAAGCAACATTTTTTTGTAATAGTTTATTCATAAAAAAAGAAAAAAAGTCAGTTCTTACAATAATAGAAATTTCACTCGCTATAAATAATAATTTTTAAAGCACAATCTTTTATAACAAAATACATTAAAGCCATATAAATATTCACAAAAATAAAATCTATTATTAAAGGTGCACTGTGTAACTTTTCTGACATAGGGTCTGGCATTATAACTATCAATCCAGCTTTAATTCATTTATTAAAGGTGTTTTTTATCACAAAACAAATACAAAAACATGTTCTGAATGGGCTTACCTCTCCACAGATCTGACCTGTAACATGCTTGACGCCACCTGTCCTGTCTCTATGGAGTTAGACCAGCTTAATGTCACACTGCGGAACTTTCCAGGCAAAATAATAACATACAACCAGCCCTCAACCACAAAAGTTACACAATGCACCTTTAAACTAACAATATGATTATGTGTTAGAATATAACTAAGAATACTGCTGTGTTTTTGTGTCCATGTTTCATAAAATACAATGTGCTCTGATACAAAAATAAAGTTAGTTTTAAAGCCTTCATCTACAAGTGCAATGCTGAAGTAGTGTATGTTTAAATACAAAGTAATCACAATACATAAATACATAAAAGTCAATGGGTCTGCTTCATAACAGTGTTACAGTCATGGCGTTCATCAAGAAATAAAATACACAAGCAGTTCTTTTGTGGTGCGTATATGCAGTATTTAGCACTTCTTGGTATGCAGAGGTGGGTATAGGGTAGTAGTTTCATTTACTTAAAAGTACTATATTATATTACGCAAAAGTGATTCGTGTGAGCTGTTATAATGTTGTTACATCATCAAAAATCTATCTGGAGTTGTGTTTTGTTTCATTCACACATGTTTGAGTAATTCTCTGTTAGACTGTCTGTGTCTTCAAAAGGTCAAAATGCTCTGTCCCACCTTGTGATGTCACGAAGCAGTAGTTTTCAAGTTAACAGCCACATTTGAACTTTTGTTTCATAGAGATTTGCAATTCCAGGGCTGAAATTATACAAATGATTCCAGTGAAGATATACAGGCTTAAAATAAATCAGAAAATAGAGTAATATTGGCCATTTAAGTTGAGTTTTTAAGACACCTCTTTACAAAACAATTTCTGACACAGTATTAACACTTAAATCTATCCAACTTAATACGACTTAAAAATAGTGAAATTATCTGTCCATGCAGCGAGATAATTTCACTTACATTAAAGTTATCTTAAAGTTACTACCTCTAGACTAGAATGAAGCAGTCCCAGAACTAGTAAGTAGATAATAAATCTGAAAACAAGATGAATAACCTGATATAAGTTTTGAAATCTTGACCAGATCAGAGAAATTTGCAGTGTACAACTTGAGTACTGTATTTTCGGACTATAAGTCGTACCTTTTTTTCATGGTTTGGATGGTCCTGCGACTTAAACTCCGGGTGCGACTTATGTATTAAAATTATCACACTGACAGCCATGAGAGGCTCTAGTCTTGTGTGTCAGTATCTGCTGCTCCTGTTACTCCTGTACCACTGTCACTTCGCTCTATTGTGCATGTCTCCTGCAGAAAGAGCCGCTGTCCTGCTGCAAGTAGTGAAATATGCAGCTGAAAACGGTAATTGAGCAGCAGAAAGAAAGTTTGGAGTGAGTGAGAAATTAGTGAGGGTCTGGTGGAAAGTGGGGATGGAGAACACAGCTTCACGGTAACAGGGCGGGTGCACCATGCAACTTTCCTGAAGTCATTGGATGGATTGACAAAGCAAGGACTCCAGTGACAACCGAAACCATCCTTTCGGGATTCAGAAATGTCGGAATAATTTTAACTGGAACTGATGCTGAGTCTGACAGTCTGTTTACCTCATGGATCTATGGTTTATCTCTGGAGGTCGCACAGTGACACCGAGGAAGAATACAATGGATTTAATGATTTGGAATGAGACTGTTTGGTAAACGTATGTTCTGTTGTTTATACTATAGTTATTTGAAGAACTGTTCATATGTGACATTAACATTTTAACGCCGACTCAGTCCGTCGTTCTCTGTTCTATTGTTATTACTATAACTTGAATTTCAAGATGAAATGTCGGTTCCTGGTCTCTGATTTTATAAAATAAATTTCCCCAAAAAAGTGTGATTTATAGTCCAGTGTGACTTATATATGTTTTTTTTCTTCTTCATTATGCATTTTTTGACTGGTGCGACTTATACTCCGGAGTGACTTATAGTCTGAAAAATACAGTATTTACATTGTATATTTTACCGTGTAGTAGAACTTTTACAATGACAGTACTGGCAATATGAAATGATTTGAAGAATTGTGTTTCTTGCTCCACTCCTTCACTCCTTTCTTTGTTTATCCTTTGAAAATAACAGATTATTCTTATTATTATTTAATGTTTTTTGTCCATTCAAATTCAAATTATAAATAAAATATTATGTCCAGACAGTTATACTCACATTACTTTCAATTACTAGTACTCTTACTTCAGTAGTATCTTACCCAACTTTTCTCGTGAGTAACTTCTTGAGACTCTACTTTGTGATTTGAAGTAGCAGTGCTGTTGTTTTTCTAAACACACCATCTCCAACAGCCTATCTATATATGAATACACTTTGAAATCAGGACAATCACTGCGCTCTGTTACTGCGCTTTGATTTATGGCCCACATTAATTAACAATAGGCTCCTAACTGGTCGACTGAAGTGGTATTTGGAACCACAGCTCAAATTTAAAAGTCATTTCTCAGCCTGACACAACAGCTCTGCCCACATAGTTGAGTTGAGAGGACCACAGAGAATTGAGAATCGTTTGAACAAGAGGTTAAAACTTGGGATGTTTGGATAAAGCTACAAAGTTTTGGTAGAACTTGGTAAACCATAATTTGAAGCATTGCATTGGACGTACTATTAGCATGCATCTTATGAATCTTATTGCAATGTTCCAACTCAAAATGGTACAACTGGGAAAAGAAAGAAAACTCACGCCCATATTACAGTTTTTTCTGATCTATCATCATCACAAACAGACCTGGAGTTGTGTTTTGTTTCAGTCACACACAAACTCTGCGTATTTACACTGAGTTCTTCTCTCCTACACAAAGTAATAGTAATATAGGAAGGGCTCCACTGTGTTTTTAAACTCCGTACACCTTCACTTGAATCATTCGGATAATTTCAGCCCTGGAATGACTAATTTTTAATGAACTAGAATGAAAAAGTTAGCCTTTGTTGAAACCGTTAGCCGGTTTCACTTCATAGAAACCATCTGACCCCGCAGCATTAGGATTCGTTCGCTTGACGGTAGACGGGCACTTTTTTATTTAAACAATCGCTGCTATTTCGTCATGATGTATGTAATGCACCGCTAACGGGGCTAACTGGTACATTAAGCTTTTCCCAAATCCCGTAGGAAGAAGGGCAATAACGTCTTTCCCCTTGATAAAATTCACCAAACATTCTTTTTGTTCCGGCGTTAAATCGTCAACCTCGGGAATCGTTGCCAGCACAGAATGTCTGACTCTTCACTGATTGGCTGGTGCCTGGACTCGCACTTCCGGGGTTCTTGCCAACCGTCTAGTGCAGGGGTGGGCAAAATTTTGACTTGTGGGCCACAAAGAGTTCTAAAATTTGACAGAAGGGCCAGACAAGAAGCAGATAGATGGAGTGTTTTGGTAATCTACTTCCTAAGAGAAAATAAATAACATGGGATGTATAGAAAACATGTGCTTGAATTTCAATTGAAAATCATTATAAAGCATTACAACTTCTACTATTATAATTCAAATTCGGCGGGCCGGATTAAAAAGATTAAAGGGCCGCATTTGGCCCCCAGGCCATAGTTTGCCTACCCCTGGTCTAGTGTATTCCGATTCCTGACCTAGTCGCCGAAGAGAAATGAAATTGAGTGGAGGCACTAGGTGGCGCCAGCCTGGCTAGTAAAAAGTAGCTGTTAACTTTAAAACTACCACTACATGACATCACAAGGTGGAATGAAACATGCTTTGGAGATGTAGACAGACTAATAATAAAGGGTTGCTCAAACATGTCTGAATGAAATAAAACACAACTCCTGGTATGTTTTTTAAAGCTCACAAGAATAAATTTTGTGTAATATAGGACCTGCAAAGTGTGACTGTGAGTAGCATTTAAGTTAATACAGTATCTACAGTATAAGTCCATTTAAGTGGTTGCAAAAAGGGCTGGCCAACGCAACAAAAATGAATCATAGTTGATGTTATAAATTAACCGAATCTCATTGCTATTTCAAACACAAAAAGCCAAATTTCTACTAGCACAATACAGATATCATTTTGTAATATAGTAAAAGCAGCTCTTAGGGTCAACATGACACCTGTGTTTGCTGTCAGTGTCTCATCATGAAGCATTTTTATCGTGTGCGAACCAGGAAGCAGTAGTACAATAACTGCTAACTACTGGTAACACATTCTTTTAAAATGTATCAACAGCACAGCCCTTGTTGCAAATATCTCTTTAGCAACATTATTTGGTCATATTAAAGTGTAACTAGACACTAAATCTATTTGTTTTTGCACTATTAAACTGTTGATATGGTGTTTTATAGTGTTTTAAAAGCGTTATCTACTGTCTCTAATCATTTTTTGGCAATGTTAGAGCAAACAAGATAAAGTGTACTGCCTACATTGTTATCTTCCACCACTGTGCAGAAGCCAAAGTATAAATTAGGTGCAATACTTAAGTAAAATTTTTAGGTATCTGTACTTTAGTTAAGTGCATTTTATAGTGGATACTTTTTACTTTTACTTTACTACATTTGAGAGCATGTATCTGTACTTTCTACTTTACTATATTTGGATCTGGCATGAAAAGTAAAAAGTACTTTTCTTTATGGTTTGAGACCTGCTGAAATGTGTGAGACTTATTTTTAGCTGTCCCAACTTTGAGCAACAAAAACGACTAGAAAAATGAAGAAATCAACTGATTGATCTCTTAATTTCAGTTAAATTCTTGATCACAATCACTACATTTCATGCTTAAATTCTTCTAAAAATCTCTGCAAAATACTTTTACTTTTTACTCTTTAAGTACATTTTTAAACAGGTACTTACTTTTTACTTACTTTTACTTAAGTCAATTTTTTCATTTAATACTTTTACTTTTACATGAGGAACATTTTGCCTTCGTATCTGTATTTTTACTTAAGTAACAAAATGAAGTACTTAATCCACCACTGTTTTTGCAATCTCAAGTAGTTGGTGACATCACTCACACTATCCTGATTACAGCCCAGTGTTTCTGATCACAATTACCTGGCTGCAGGGGCGGAGTTTGAAGTGTGGATTGACCAATCACAGTGTTTCTTATACCCCTAGTCCCCGCCTCTCCTCCCCCCTCACTCTTTTCTTAATCAGCCCATATGACGCTATTTTCTGAGTTATCTTATAATGTTGTTTCCAGATCAGAAACAGACCTGGAGTTGTGTTTTGTTTCATTCACACGTCAAACACACAATTTATGCGTATCTGTTCAAACTTGTGATGTCAGGTGGTAATAAAGGAAGTGCTCCATTGTGTTTTTAAACTCCACACACCTTCACTAGAATCATTTGGATGATTTTAACTCTGGAATTGCCGATCTCTACTGAACTAAAGGTACAAACTGAGCATTATGAGCTTTGGAGTTGTACACAGACTTACGCTACGTTTATATGATGACAGTCTGAACAGAAGACGTAAAAGTAGCGTAGTGTCTTCACTTTTTATTCCGCGTTTAGACGAGCGTTTTCGGGAGGAAATCTGCGTACATATGGTCACGCGCAAGTGTGTGGAATTCGATTGGGTATGCATGCCAGGTATGTATGTGACGTAAACGCAAACGTGAGCAGATCTGACCAGAGTTTTGCATCTTGGGCAACGCTACGACGCTATGACGGAGCGTATTCAGCTTTTCCACTCTGGAGGGTGGTTTCAGATTTTTGCGTTTTTAAGCCCCAAAAATGCCATCACCGTCTAAACCAGGGGTGTCCAAACTTTTTTCATCAAGGGCCACATATCTAAACACAGACGAAGCAGAGGGCCGATCGAGGGACATAGACTGGTGCTCATACAGTAATTGAAATGTGTGCATGTTCACGTTAGTCCACCAGTTTTAATCATGTTCCTTAAAATATAAAATAAAAGTTAAATATTAAAATTAGCTTTTCAACATAGATTTTCAAAAAACTTGCAGTAAAAAAATTTTTTTAATTGGCAAGGTAATTTGTTCACCTAGAAGCCTGAGGGCCAAGAAAAATGTGTCTGATCGCATTTGGCCCCCGGGCCATAGTTTGGACATGCCTGGTCTAAACGAAAGGCACTTCATGTCATGTTCTGTCATTGTTGGTTTTGCTTATTTTGGTGTATCTTTTCCTATAGTGTTGTGTGCCTTTGGTGTTTCATTTTGACATTTGTCCTGTCTGCTTATAGTTTGAGTTGTGTTTCACCCGTGTGTGTGTGCGTTTATGCACTGTGTTCTCCTCTGCCCTTTGTTGGTCCGTTGTTTTTGTCATTGTCAGTATCTTGTCTTTTGTAGTTTCTGGTTTTGGATTTTTGGATTTGGTTTCTTCAGTTTTGTTGGTTTTGTTACATTAAACAACTGAAGCGGTCCGGCATTTTGGGTCCTCCCTTTGGTTCCATGTGTCACTTCAGATAAAATATTTAGTCATTTTTACCTGCAAGCGTTCTCATGTAAACAGGCCCTAATACTAGATTACTCAAAATGGTGAGAATGAAACAAAACACAACTTCAGGTCTGTTTTTGAGGAGGTAACAACATTCTAACATGACTTAAAACTCACAAGAATCCACAGGCACTGCCCAGTTTAGCAGCTTGATTTGAAATGATTTTTGGTGGCGTTTAGGTGTTTAGTTCCACTTTAAAGGTGCATTGTGTAACTTTTTGAGTGGAGGGTTCGTCACCTCCTTGTTTCTATGGATATAACCACGGATCTGACCTGTCACTTGGTTTGGTTTGGTCTCCATGAAGATAGAACGGTTTAACACCATACTGTGAAACATTCCAGAGAAAGCAATAACATCTCCATGGAGAAAAGCCTTTGACCCTCCATTGGACCCTCCACCAGAAAAGTTACACAATGCACCTTTAACAATAGCGTGTGTGTACGTGCTGGTTCTTCAGACAGGCCTGGGCAAGAAGAACACGGCCTTCTGCCCCAGATGAGTGTCCTGTCCCGGTTTGGGCTGGCCGTTCTTCTTGAGTCCCACGTACCATCCCAGCTTCTGCGAGCGGTACGTGTTGTAATGATTCTCCTCGTACGTCTCAATGAAGTGGCATTCGTCGTTTAGAGATACCTGCAGAGAAAGAATATTCAAGAAAGAATATGAATGAGTGTTAGAGGAGTGTTCAAGGCAGATGAAAGGCCTTTGGGTGCAGTGAGCGAGTATTACTCAGAAATGGTCAGATTGTGTAAGGTGGACCTCTCGAGACGTGGGTCGGCCAGCTTGCAAAATGAGACTTCCAGGAATGATTAGTAATGAGTGAGCTGGAATTTACGTCATAAGATAAAATTTTAAAGGGCTTGGTGGAAGATCTGAAACTGTATTTACATAAAGATAATTTTGTAGATTTGGAGTAGTAGATTAAGTTGACGCAATAACATGAGTTTTCTGTCTATATATAAGAAGTCGTGTTGATTTAATGTCTCATTTTATGTTTTATATTTGTCAAAATTCACTAATTATCTTCAAGTAAACTAACTTCGGTGCACTACGGAATGTTTTTTAGTAAAAGGTCCATCACCTGTATGTCTCTATGGAGCTGTCATGTTGTGAGTTGTTCCAAGGTATGGTATGATGACATAATCTCCACTAAGACACGCAGGTGACTCAACCAAGCCAAGTTACAGGTCAGATCTATGGAGAGGTGCCCCCACTCACAGAAGGGTCCACATTACACTATTTTCTGATTCATCTTATAATATTGTTTCCTCGTCACTAACCCAGAGTTCTACCCCGAGTTCTTCTCTCAAGCAGAAAACTTCACCTTGTGATATTGTGTGGTAACACAGGAAGTGCTCCACGGTGTTTTTAAACACACTCCACTTCACTAGAATCATTTGGATCATTTCAGCACTGGAATTTCCAACCTCTACTGAAGTAAAAGTAAAATGTACCACTTCAAGACATCACACAAGCTGTTTTCGGGCCGGGTTCTTCAGACAGGCCTGGGCGGAAAGCGGATGTCAGAGTGAGGAAATATCGACACCAGTGAGAGTTTGTACTTATACAAATCATTATTTGTCTGAGCCGAGCTCTGCTACAACATCTGCTGTGAAGAAGGCAGCAGAGATGCCCAATCCAAAGATGGAGCCTTACCAGGTGAACACAGATAGAGCAAATATTTGGTCTCGTCCACCGACCACTGGACAATCTTCTTGTCACTTGATTTCTCCACCATATTCCACACACTTTGTTTATTGTACCACATGTGACCAGGATGAATCTGCTGACAACTACTGTGTCATTAGGGTTCGCTTGGAAAACCATGTTTTACTTGATTGCCATCGCGAACCAACTTTTCGATTTCTGAACGCTTTGATTTTCAGTGTGAACATGTCAGTCGGTTCAAGATTAGGTGCAGGAACCAGCACTGGCACAGTTCTCTGTCAGCCTGAAAACGCTAAAGGTGGAACTGAGCATTTTGAACTCAAGGATGTAGACAGTTGGATAATAAAAGATTACTCAAACATGTGTGAATGAAACTAAACACAACACCAGGTATGAGGAGGTAACAACATTATAGCATGGCTTTTGCATAATAAAGGAGTATATTAAGCGTAAAGAGTGACTTACAGCTCCGTACAGGCGTCCCTCTGTGTCCATGGCCAGGTACCGTCCACTGTGCTCCCCCTTTATCACCACCACCCCCACACTCACAGCCCTCAGCCTCAGCACATCTACAAAACAAAAGCATTCACTACTACTATTTATCTCTCTATTTATCTATCTATCTGTCTGTTTGTCCTCCTCCTCCTGCGTTGTTGAAATCCATTCTTACCATAGGGGTCATTGTCCTGCCTGCCCCCGCTCACTCTGCCCTCTGGAGTGATTCTCAGGTGGTATCCTCCGTTCTTGCAGTAGAGTCTGGTCAGAGTCCTGTTCTCGTGTGTGGGTCTGTCCTGAGGAGAGGCTGAGGGGGTGGGGGGCAGCACGGTCACGTCCCCCACCTCGTACATCCCGGGAGAATCCTGTGTATCGGAGGGAAGAACAACAGGCTGCAATGGAGAATTAAAGCGGATATTAGTGTCACTGCATCAAAAGGACTATATTACACAAAACGGACTCTTATGAGATGTATTTTGTTTTGTTTCATTCACACATGTTTGAGTAACCCTGAATTATTAGTCTGTCTACATCTCCAAAGTTCAAAATGCTCTGTTCCACCTCGTGATGTCATGAAGAGGTATTTTTCAAGTTAACAGCGACCTTTAGTTCACTACAGATTGGGAATTCCAGAGCTGAAATCATCCAAAATGATTCTAGTGACAGTGTATCGATTTTACATGACATCACAAAGTGGAACAGAGTGTTTTCCGTTGGATAGAAAAATATGATTACCTAAATCTGCAGAGTATGTGTGTTAAAGATATGTGAATGAAACAAAATACAACTCCGGGTTTGTTTTTCACAAGGAAAAAACATTATAACATAGATCAGAAAATTGCGTAATATGGGCCTTTTAAGATACACTAACTTGGTGGAAAGTCAGCTGCATGATTCCACTGAAATACAAGATTACAGGCATACTTTGGAATAGTCTCCCTTGAGATAGACAAGTCTATTTTGGGCAAAAATGCTACATTCTGTGGCTTTTTACTATTTTTACCTCCACTAAGGAGGTTATGTTTTTGCCGGCGTTTGTCTGTTTGTTTCTTTGTTTGTCTGTTTCTCTGTTAGCAACATAACTCAAAAAGTTATGGACCGATTTTGATGAAATTTTCAGGCTTTGTTGGAAATGTGAAAAGGAAGATTTCATTTTGGGGGTGATCCTTAAGAAATTGTGGATTCGGGATCACTTTGAAATTTTAGTTAACGTTGTGGTAAATGGGGCCAAAAATTTTGTTTCTCAATATCTCGGTTAATTATTGACCAAACCCCATGAAATTTGACTCAGGGATGGACAATGGGATCCTCTTTCATATTCCAAAGGCTGATCCGGATCTGATCCAGAAGACTGATTTTATCGCAATTTATATAAAAAATGGGGGTAGTCCTTGGCGGAGGTCTGCGCTCTCTGACTGCTTTTCTAGTTTGTTTTACTACATTTTTAACCTTTTTTAAGCTTTGAAGTTTAGGCCTATAATTTTACTTTCTGGTTGGACACAAACAGCACTTGTGACATATGTAAATAGGATTCCTAGGGGGGGATTTCTACGGTTACCTAGCAACCATATCGATAAATGGTAAATGGTCACATTTTTATACAGCGCTTTTCCACCTTCAAGACACTCAAAACGCTGCACAACAAGGAACCACTCGCACATTCACACACACATTCACACACCAGCGTACAGAGACACTGGGGCCGAGGTGGGTTAAGTGTCTTGCCCGAGGACACAACAGCATTTATCTGTGGGAGCTGGAGTCACACTGCCAACATGTGGGTTAGTGGATTTGACCGCTCCACCAATGATGTTTATGTTGAGATTTGAACCACCAAGCTTCAGATCAGTAAACAAACACCACTGTCATACTGTTAAAGGTGCACAGCGTAACCTTTCTTGCGGGGGTCTGGTACCTGCTTTTCTCCATGGAGATGTTATTGCTTTCCCTTGGTATGACATTAAACATATCCATCTAACATTTATTCATTATGAGTGCTCAGAAGTACATTAATTCCTTCTGTGATTAGGGGCGCCTCTCCACAGATCTGAACTGGTAATGTAGCGTAGTTCTGTAACCTTCTTGTCTCCCTTGTGATTGATAGGCTGAGACCCCGTTTACACTAAAACGAATGTATCACCGCATTGGAAACAATTTGCGTCCAGACACATCGGTTCTGTGTCCGCAAGCCTTCCTTATCCCACAGCTTTGAGCATATTTGTTTCCGTTTTACAGAAATTAAACTTAAAACCGGCTCATTTGCATAAACTGAGCGCTCAAAACAGCTTGCTATTGCGTGCTGATGCAGTTCAGCTTCTGTCGGACTAAAGGACACGACTCAGTGGAATAGGAGTGTTCTTTCTTTGACAGAGGGGTGTTCTGCTGATGGTGAGTCTGTTCTGTCTGGAGTCGTTTTCCATCAGATTAGTGTGGACGAACACTGCATCCACAATGAAAAACGACTCAAATACGTACTAGTGTGGATGGGGCCTTAATCTGTACTTTGGAACATTCTAAATAAAGCACTAACATCTCCATGGAGACAAGCAGGTAGTGGACCCTGCAGTAGAAAAGTTGCTCATTGCACCTTTAACAATGGCTAAATGACACAAAAGTTACATCTAAATCCGCTGAACAGACACTTCTCAGCAACGTCACATCACAGTCGAAAGTGTCAGATATGAAATCAAACTCAACCTTGGTCTGAAAACTGAGAATTTATTCAAATAAATTATCAGAAGATCAAATAATTTCATTGTACGATAGAAATAAATGCTAAAAATTCTTATTTGTTCAAAAAATAATCGTTAATTGTCTATACATTTTGGACAAATTTTCACCATTAATGACTTTGGTACTGAGAGATATTCTGTTTTAAACGTACTTATCTCCATGGAGACGTTATTGCTTTGCCTGGAATGTTCCGCAGTATGGCATTAAACATCTAGCATTTACTTATTACAGGTGTTTCTATCGCTCAAAAATACAATCATTCCTTCTGTGAATAGAGCTGACTCTCCACAGATCTGAACTGTAATCTCTCATAGGGCTGTTAGTGCAATAATATTTCCACGGAGACAAGCAGGCAAAGCAAACTATCACGCAGTGCACCTTTAAAAATCACCGCTACCCCCTGTTCCAACTTTTTTTTTTTATCTTCACAAACTCCCATTTAACTCTTAACTCTCCCACCGACCCAAATCATAACCACAAAAACACCAAAACATGAAAAGCTGCCATACGCACTTTAATCCCTCCATTATTTTCTGCTTCCAGTTGCTTCTTCCACTTGTTGGGAGCGTTTGAGACAGGAAAAGCAGGGCAGAGAAGACAGCGCTGCCCTCATTTTGGTCTTACAGGAACAAACAAAACTATTCCCAGCAGCGCGCTCTGTAAACGTCTGCCCCTCTGTGTCGTCGTGTGGATGATAAAAGCCCGCGCAGACGTGCTGGACTGGCCGTTATCCAAACACAAAGCGATACATGTCCAAACTAGTCTCCTATCTTTGACGCTTTGCCTTGAGGTTTTTTTTTTTTTCTTTCTTGTAGAAATTGTTTCCAGATGGCAGCGATGTAACGTCACCTGGATCGGATCAAGGCCGAGGAGAGTAACAAGTGAAAGAGATAGGCAGAAGATTCCGCAGTGTGACTTTAAAGATGCGCCGTGTGTGTGATTTTTTTCTGGTAAGAGGGTCCACCACCTGCTTGTCTCCATGACGATGTGATGGTTGGTATCATTAAGAAGTTGCCGATACGATACATACCTCGATACATAGGCCACGATAGGATATGTTTTTCGATATAGTGCGCTTTCGATTCAATACGATTAGATGCGATATATCTCAAGTCAATTCGATACGGTTCAGTGAAAAAGAAAGGCTAAAAAATTCATGGCTGTGATGCTAAAAGTTCACTAAGTTTCTAGAAAGTGAATATGAAAAACACCCAATTTACTCATCAAAACAGCAAAAACGTCAACACAATTACACAAAATACTCGGGATGTAACAATAACTTAAATATCGTGATATCGTATCGTCAAAAGTCTCACAATAATATCATGGGAGACAAGTTTCTTTGCTTAAATACATGGTTTTACAGTAGCAACAGCTTATAAACATTGGGAACTACATATCCCATGATTCATTTCAGTGCTGACAACACAAAGAAATATGTTTTTTACTTGAATTCTTGGGATTAAAATGAAAATAATTCACACGAAAATCTTGTCAAGGTATTTTAAAAGCAAAAAAAAAAAAGAGTCCCGTCTACAGTTATATCAGCCTCTACAAAATATCGCAATAAATATCGTATCGTGAGGTGTATCTCGTGATAATATCGTACCATGAGATTTGGATATTGTTACATCCCTACAAAATACACAAAATAATTTAGTAAAATATACTTAAAAAATACTCTTACTCGCAATATATCGATACAGCAGCCCACGATATCGATGCTGTATCATTAAATTAAACAATACGATATAAGGATATTTCAATATTTTTGCATACTTCTAGGTATTAAACTTGTCTATTTCACATTTACCATATTTTCTGGACTATTGAGCGCACTTGAATATAAGCTGCATCGACAAAATTTTAAAACTGTACATATGTAGGTCGCATCTGAATAAAAGCCGCAGGTGTCCACGTCTTCAAGAATTTTTTTCAAGTTCGAGCCGTCTGTTTTTATCGCCTCTGAAAGCTTTTGTCGTCTTTTTGCACTGAGTCAGTTCGTCACGCTGCCGTCGCCAAAGTCTCACCGTCGACTCACCGATGCCGAGCTCACGTGCAGCAGCTCTGTTTCCTTCTTCCACAGACACATCAGTCGCCGTTAACTTAAAAGCTGCATCATCTGCATTTCTTCGTGTGTTTTCCATGAGGAGGGTGTGTGTGTGTGAAGCGTAAAATAACTGTTCAAAACGCAATCAAACAAACGTCTTCCTCGGCGCATTTCCCCCGTTTCTCCCCGCGCTCTACTGCAGAAAGAGTCTCTGTTCTGTCTGGATCAGGTCAGAGCCTTGGAGGATGAACGGGACCAGACCGGGACTGAGACCGGGACCAGACCGGAACTGAGACTAGGACCAGACCGGAACTGAGACTAGGACCAGACCGGGACCAGACTGGGACCAGATCGGGACCGACGAGGACTGAGACTAGGACCAGACCAGGACTGAGACTAGTACCAGACTGGGATTGACCAGAACTGAGACTAGGACCAGACCGGGACCAGACCGGGACCGACCAGGACTGAGACTAGGACCAGACCGGGACCGATCAAGACTGAGACTAGGACTAGACCGGGACCAGATCGAGACTGAGACTAGGACCAGACCAGGACCAGACCGGGACCGACCAGGACTGAGACTAGGACCAGACAGGGACCAGACCGGGACCAGACCGGGAGCGACCAGGACTGAGACTAGGACCAGACCGGGACCAACCAGGACTGAGACTAGGACCAGACCGGGACCAGAGACCAGGGACCAGACCAGACCGGGAGCGACCAGGACTGAGACTAGGACCAGACCGGGACCAACCAGGACTGAGACTAGGACCAGACGGGGACCAGACCGGGACCAGACCGGGACCGACCAGGACTGAGACTAGGACCAGACCGGGACCTACCAGGACTGAGACTAGGACCAGACTGGGACCGATCAAGACTGAGACTAGGACTAGACCGGGACCAGATCGGGACTGAGACTAGGACCAGACCAGGACCAGACCGGGACCGACCAGGACTGAGACTAGGACCAGACCGGGACCAGACTAGGACCAGACCGGGACTGAAAACAGGTCAGTCCTGGTTCATTCCTGGTTCAGTCCTGGTTCATTCCTGGTTCAGTCCTGGTTTATTCCTGGTTCAGTCCTGGTTTAGTCCTGGTTCAGTCCTGGTTTAGTCCTGGTTCAGTCCTGGTTTAGTCCTGGTTCAGTCCTGGTTTAGTCCTGGTTCAGTCCGGCATCGCAGTTTAAGTCACGAAACAGGAAACAGCTGTTTTCTGTTTTTTCCATTCTTCATTTAAACACAAAATCGAAAATTGAAAAAACAAATCGTTATCCATTTTTTTCATTTTGGTTTTTGAGACAAATAATGAAGAAAATAGTTGTTTTTTTGTTTTCTTATTTTTGGTTTTATATTGAAAAACAAATGAATGAGTGATAGACAGATTGTACTCCAATAAATACTCCAGATTTAGTTTTATCTTCATTGGTTTTTAAAGATTTTATAGTATTTCTCTGTTAAATATATATGATATTTAAAGGTGCAGGTCAGATCTGTGGAGAGGCAACCCCGCTCACAGTCAGAATGTCTGTTTTTCGAGGTATTTTTGAGCTATAAAACCACCTGTAATTCAATAAATGTAAGGCCGAGCTGTTTAATGTCACACTGTTACAATGACATATCTGTAGAAACAAGCAGGTGATGGACTCCTAACCAAAAAGTTACGCAGTGCACCTTTAAAGCAAGTGATGATGTTCTTGAAAACAGTAAAAAAAAAAACCTAATTCTAAAAACAGCTTTTCTTCCCAACGTTCTCACACAGTCACAGTTGTGTATTATCCAAATGTGTCATCCTGCTTCACTTACCCGCGAACAACTCAACTCTGGTTTTCTCCAATCCAACTTTAAATCCACAAAATTGCTCAGTTCCTACTCCGCTGCGCCGCTGCGAGCCAGATGCACCCTCACATCTGGAACATCTTAGCGAATGGCATCCAAAATATTAGCAGACAGACAAGTGCAAAGCCACAGCTGCTCGCGCTCGCGTTACAGTTCCTCCAGCGGCAGAACCAGAGCACGTTACGGGATTTGAGGAGATAGTTTTGGACTTTTGGATGGAGCTGCTGTTAAGAATGACGTGGGAAAGTTCAAGCGGGTGCGGGAGTGTGGGAGGGGATCCGCCGATTGCATATTTGAGAAGTGTGTTTGATAAATATGTAAAGTGGTGTTTTTTTTTAAGGAAAGAGAATATGATGACGCGGGTTGTCAAACTGGGGTGAGCGTACGACAAATGGTACACAGTCTGCACGGGTCTAGGTCTGGTTCGGTACAATTCTGGATGTAATTTAAGTCTTGGTTTTGGCAATCCTGCTGTATTTCAATCTGTGTATCATTCGTTCATTTGTTTTTCAGAATAAAGCCAAAAATAATAAAATGAAAAAAACTACTGTTTTCTTCATTATTTGTGTCCAAAGCCAAAATAAAAAAATGGATACCAATTTGGTTTTTGGGGTTTTTTTTTTTCAGTTTTTGATTTTGTGTTTAAATGAATAATGGAAAAAACCTTTGACCCTAACAGACTAAACCGGGACTGAACCAGGACTAAAACAGGATTAAACAGGACTAAATCAGAACTCTGCACCCCAAGGGGATAACCATATGGACAAGATTAGTCCTGGTTTAGACCTGGTTTGGGCCAGGTTTAGACCTGGTTTAGACCTGGTTTAGTCCTGGTTCAGTCCTGGTTTAGTCCTGTTTTAGTCCTTGTTCAGTCCTGGTTTAATCCTGGTTCAGCCCTAGGATCAGTCCTGGTTTAGTCCTGGTTTAGTCCTGGTTTAGTCCTGGTTCAGTCCATATGTGGTGCAAAAGTCCAGCATTGCAGTTTAAGTCACGGAACATTATCCGTTTTTTTCCATTATTCATTTATACACAAAATCGAAAACAAATTGTTATGTTTTTTCATTCTGGTTTTGGAGACAAATAATGAAGAAAAAAACAAAAAAATATTTTTGGTTTTATTTAGAAAAAATAAATAAACAAATGATACATGGACTTCTTTCTTATGGTAAAGTCATGATTTAGTCTTGGTCTTATCTTAATCAGCAACTTTGGTTTATTTGTTTTTCTTTCAATACAAAATAACTTTATGAGCTTGTAAAACACAAACAGTGTTTAGGTCGTAAACACTGAGCTCACTCACTGTGTGTGACGTCGTTGTGTCCTTCAGTGTTTGTCTGGGACACTTCTGGGCTGTTTAAAGTTCACACTGGAGACACACATTTAACTGGAAATGTAAACAATCTCGCAAAAAAAATCATTAAAGCATTACTACTACTACTGCCACTACTACCATTACAAGTACTACTACTATTAGCACTACTACTACTACTACTACCACCACTACCACTACTACTACCACCACAACTACTACCACCAGTACTACCACCACTATTACCACTACTACCACTACTACTACTACTACTACTACTACTACTACTACTACTACTGCACTACTACTACTACCACTACTACTACTACTACTACTACTACTACCACTACTACTGCCACTACTACCACTACTACTACTACTACTACTACTACTACTACTACTACTACTACTACTACTACTACTACTACTACTACTACCACTACTACTACCACTACTACTACACTACTACTACTACTACTACTACTACTACTACTACTAGCACTACTACTACTACCACCACTACCACTACTACTACTACTACAACTACTACCACTACCACTACTACTGCCACTACTACCACTACTACTACTACTACTACTACTAGTACTACTACTACTAGCACTACTACTACTACTACTACTACTACTAGTACTACTACCACCACTACTACTACTACTACCACCAGTACTACCACCACTATTACTACTACTACTACTACTACTACTACTACTACTACTACTACTACTACTACTACTACTACACTACTACTACTACTACTACTACTACTACTACAACTACTACCACTACTACTGCCACTACTACTACTACTACTACTACCACTACTACTATACTACTGCCACTACTACTACTACTACTATTACTACTATTGCCAATACTACTACTGCCACTACTACCACTAATACTATACTACTGCTACTACTACTACTACTACTGCCACTGCCACTACTACTACTACTAATACTACTACTATTGCTACTACTACTATTGCCATTATTACTACTGCCACTACTACCACTGCAACTACTGCCACTGCCACTACTACTACTACTACTACTACTACTACTACTACTGCCACTATATTCTATTTAGACTAGAATTTATGCCAACTCTTTTCTTTCAAGTTGTTCTGTTACTTTGCAGCTGACGTCATCAACATTCCCTGGGAGTGCGATGCTAACTGTAGGCCCTGCTCTGTCTGAGGCTTTGTTAGACTTTGTGAGACTTTTGTGTTTTATTTTAACACAGTCTGACCATAAAAAAACCTGACTTAACTGGAACTACAACAGGTGCTTTAGCCACAGTTTTTTCAGTTACTCATTCTCCATAAACTCTTGCATTCATGATTCATCACAGACTCCTGAACTACATTTTGTATTTTTTCTCGAGTTTTCAGACCATCAAACTTTCTGACATTATTTACTAGGGGTGTAACAGTACATGTATTCCTGCCAAACTGTTTCAGTACGGGACGATCGGTTCGGTGCAGGGCTGTGCACGAGTGAGTTCGCGCAATTGGTGTGTGTTTACATTCCGCCACTACATGTGCAGCTACACGGAAGCCTCGGCTCTTTAATATTCACGAGGGAATTCGTCCGTGATTGGGGTGGCAGTGTTTCCCGCGGCGCTTTATAGTTAGGGCGACTGCTTTGACAACAATTGCCCCCCGCCTTGACTACGTCCCTTTCGAACCACGTCCTCGCAAAACTACGGTCGTCGAGCTTCTGGTCCTCATTCGCCGGCACGGAATCTCTGCCCTCCCTGGGGACATTGTAACAGTGAGTACAAGTTGGTTATTGTGGCCACAAATATGAAGAAAAGTCTGAAAAGTTTTGTCTACTGATTACAAGGAATTTTTTTTTTATAATATTTCATACATTTGTTGCTTATTTGAGAATACTTGATTTAACTTATTAGTAATACCAAGCAGCAGTTTGCATTTATTTGATTTTCCCGTTTGTATAATGTTAAAACAAATAGTTGGTTTAATAAAAACACAAATAAACAACAAGTAAAAAGTTGCATTTTGTTCCCGAAAATGAACCTAACCGAGATCTCAAAACCGATGTACGTACCGAACCGTGATTTTTGTGCACCGTTACACCTCTAGTATTTGTTCATCTGTGCACTGTGTTACTCCTGAACATTTCACCATAGAGATACATGTGTGACACCCCTTGACAATATTTGGAAGTTTTTGTACACACCTGCTCACTTGTTGTTTCACATTGTCCCATTTGCTCGCATATTAGCTCACAGGCATCTTCTGGGGCTGCCAAATCTTCTGAAATTCCTCTCTTTCGATTCCTTTTAGGGTGTTATAGTGAAATGCCAACCAGATCCGCCGCCTCCGCTCTCTCCGACCTGCGCAAATCACAAAGCACGAGTAGCTATCGTACAAATATTTGACTGAAACGTACACATACAATATTCCCCGGCTTTACTTACCTTTGCGGCGAACCGAGAGTCACGGGTCCACTCTCACATCTTTGCGTCAGGATTAAAATTAGCGGAGAGCGGAAAGGAAGCTGGTCTGACCGTCTGACCGGACCATGGGACATTCCTGACGGGGGAGTCCAGCTTGGAGACACGTAAACAACTATCAAACATAATTCGCCGGACATAAAACAGATGGAGTAACTTGATCAAAATGGATTTAACAATGTTGATTTAACCTTTCGTGCGAGTTTTAAACAAGATCCTGCGTGTGGTCCTATTTTTGGCAACGGGGTGTAGTTTTTATCTCGTGTTTCTGTTTTGGAACTATAAGCCGAACTAAACTACAAGAGAAATCATTAGCGCTGACGTGTGAAAGCATATTTGAAAAGTTGGTGTGAACCATTTAGGAGCAATTAGATTCACCACATCAATTGATACATGTATTAAAGTGCACATGTTACGCTATTTTCTGATGTGTTGTGATGTTGTTTCCTCGTCACAAACAAACCTGGAGTTGTGTTTTGTTTCGTTCACATGTTTAACACACAAATCCTGCATATTTAGGCTGAGTTCTTCTCTCATACACTGTGGAAAAATGATCTGATGAAAGCTTTTTTGCGGAAACATTATATAAAAAAATAAAAATTAAAAATAAAAAAAAGCTTTGCAGTGTGCTATGCATTTTTTCACTTTTATTTTACTGTTCCTTGTATTTGCGCCTCTACAAGAATCTTGGTGTATGTTTTCTGTTTCATTTGCTTTCTTCTCTCAAGCAGAAAACACTCATTTCCACCTTGTGATGTCAGCCCTGGAATTGCTCATTTCTACTGAAAAGACTTTAAAAGCGGTAGTGGTTGATTCGAAAACTGGCACTAGATGACATCACAAGGTGGAACAGGGCATTTTGAATTTTGGAGATGTAACAAACTAATAATAAATCATTACTCAAACATCCATCCATGCATTTTCTTCCGTTTATCCAGGGCCGGGTTGCGGGGGCAGCGGTCCAAGCAGGGACTCCCAGACTTCCTTAACCCCGGACACGTCCTCCAGTTCCTCCAGGTGGACCCCAAGCTGTTCCCAGGCCAGCCCAAAGACTAAGGCTGCGTTCAGACTGCAGCCTGAAGTGACCTAAATCCGATTTTTTGGCCTCTATGTGACCTGTATCCGATCTTTGAATGACAGTCTGAATGACACCGATCCGATTTTTTCAAATGCGACCCAGGACACTTGGATATGTGGTCCTGAAACTGATACATGTCTGATCTTTTGACATGTGACTTCAGTGTGAACAGCCAAAGCGCATTCATTCAACCTACACATTATCAACAAGCCACAAACGTCACTATTCTGCGCTGAAGTAGGCGAAAATTGCTAATGAACTCCGTGTCACTGAAGCGAAGCACATCACCACTCATCACTCTTGGCTACGTCTCCACATCCACACGTTCCTTTCAACGGACGTCGCTGCCGCTGCCCCACAAAACGCCACGGCCAAAAACCTCGTCCTTCTCCTTCTTATTCTCCTCTTTAAAACAAGTAAGTTGTTCATGTTCTGGCTCCGGTACGAGAGGAACTTTAAAATCTCCAGGTGCTCAATGCTCGCGTCCATGTTTGGACAACTTCCGTAAACACAGAGCACGCTCGCTGCGGTTGACATCATCGTGTCCTCTAGTGCACATGTGGGACACTTTCGGGCCGTTTACTGTTCAAACTGGAGTCACATACAAGTCGCATTTAATTGGAAATGTGAATGACCTCGCAAAAACATCAGATTTCACAAAAAAATCGGAATTGAGCATTAAGCCCTGCAGTCTGAACGCAGCCAAAGTCCCTCCAGCGTGTCCTGGGTCTTCCCCGGGCCTCCTTCGGGAGGGACATGCCAGGAACACCTCCCGACAGAGGTGTACTGTATGTATGTGATGTAAACGTGCACACGACGTGAGCAGATCTGACCAGAGTTTTGCGTCTTGGCTAGTGTAGACGGAAAGTATTCAACTTTTCCACTCTGGATGGTGATTTCAGATTTTTGCATTTTTAAGCCCCCAAAACGCCGTCACCGTCTAAACAAAAAGCACTTCCGATAAAATATTTAGTTGTTTTTACCCGCAAGCGTTCTCGTGTAACCAGGCCCTCAATGGTCATGTTAAACACTGTGCAGAGGGGGACCCCGCCAACAGGTTATGGGGCCAGATTATTTTACACAGTTTGAAGAGCTGTCGCCAGGTGAATGTCACGACTGTAAGTACGTGCACCTGAGTTTGGCCACTGACCGCAAACATGAGTAAAAGTAGAGAAAAGGACACTGTACCAAGCCGCTGGGGTAGACTCATATTGACTCATGATTGACAAGACAGAAGATGACTTAGTAAGTTTTTTTTTTTTTTTCATTATCATCTCATCATTATTTTCATGCTCCTTTAAAGGCTCACCATGTCACTTTTTGGTTGGGGCTCCGTTCGTCACCTGCTTGTTTCTATGGAGATGTCATTGCTCTGACTGGAATGTTCCACAGTGTGACATTAAACAGCTTTACTTTACATTTATTCAATTACGGCTGGATTTATAGCTCAAAAATACCTAAACAAAAAAACAAAAAACAGGTGTTCTGACTGTGAGCGAGGTCGCCTTTCCACAGATCTGACCTGTAACTTGGCCATAACTGTGAAACTTTCCATACAAAGCAATAACATGTCCACGGAAAAAAGCATTTGACGGACCCTGCACCAGGAAAGTTACACAATGCACCTTTAAGGTTAAGGTGCAGTTATTATTAAGATGATAATGCGTTTGGCTGTAGTGACAACTTACAACCAGCAGATGGGAGTATACTTAAACCAGAGCAACGATGATTCAACTACAGTCACATTCTGAGTTGCATGAGTATTGCTTCAAGAACGACAGGCAGTGGTGGCTCAGTGGTTACAGTACACACATGTTCTGTTCAGGTCCTTGAAGGAATCTCTGGGTATTCTGAAAAACATAATCTTTAAAAAAATGTATTGGTATTAGACAAAAGTAACTTATAACAAATGCTTGCATGGAGTAGCAGTTATAGATCTGACCTGCTAATATAAGATTACACAAAACTGACTCTTGAGGTTTAAGCCATGTGATGTTAATCAGTGTTGGGGAGTAACAGATTACATGTACCGGAGTTACGTAATCAGAGTACAAATTATGAGTAACTGTATTCGGTTACAGTTACTGTTTTAATGAGTGGTAACTGGATTACAGTTACTTGGTTGAAATAAATGGATTACACGGCGGTATTTTCCTGTTTTCACATTTCGGGCTATCTCTTTTTCTTTGTTTTTTTCCCCCGGTAATTCCACTCATTGCCGCACACTAAACCAGGTCTAAACCCAGGTCTAAACCAGGTCTAAAACCAGGTCTAAACCAGGTCTAAACCAGGTCTAAAACCAGGTCTAAACCAGGTCTAAAACCAGGTCTAAACCAGGTCTAAAACCAGGTCTAAACCAGGTCTAAACCAGGTCTAAACCAGGTCTAAACCAGGTCTAAAACCAGGTCTAAACCAGGTCTAAACCAGGTCTAACCAGGTCTAAACCAGGTCTAAACCAGGTCTAAACCAGGTCTAAAACCAGGTCTAAACCAGGTCTAAACCAGTCTAAAACCAGGTCTAAACCAGGTCTAAACCAGGTCTAAACAGGTCTAAAACCAGGTCTAAACAGGTCTAAAACCAGGTCTAAAGGTCTAAACCAGGTCTAAACTAAACCGGTCTAAACCAGGTCTAAACCAGGTCTAAACCAGGTCTAAACCAGGTCTAAACAGGTCTAAAACCAGGTCTAAACCAGGTCTAAACCAGGTCTAAACCAGGTCTAAACCAGGTCTAAAACCAGGTCTAAACCAGGTCTAAAACCAGGTCTAAAACCAGGTCTAAACCAGGTCTAAACCAGGTCTAAACCAGGTCTAAAACCAGGTCTAAACCAGGTCTAAACCAGGTCTAAAACCAGGACTAAACCAGGTCTAAAACCAGGTCTAAAACCAGGTCTAAACCAGGTCTAAACCAGGACTAAACCAGGACTAAACCAGGTCTAAAACCAGATCTAAAACCAAGTCTAAACCAGGCCTAAACCAGGTCTAAAACCAGGTCTAAACCAGGTCTAAACCAGGTCTAAACCAGGTCTAAAACCAGGTCTAAACCAAGTCTAAAACCAGGTCTAAAACAGGTCTAAACCAAGTCTAAACCAAGTCTAAAGCAGGACTAAACCAGGACTAAACCAGGATTTAACAGGACTAAACCATGTTGCGCGCAGACTGTGTCTCTTTCTCTTCTATCAATAATATTTTTAATTTGGTTCAGTAAAGTCTGGGCTTTTTATTGACTTTTAACAGACAAAACATCTTATGTGAAGATTTCCAAGTCTTTGCTTCTCTACAGCAAACCAAGTAATCCAAAGTATTCAGATTACTTTACTCACTTTAAGTAATTTAATGGATTACAAACTACATTTTGGTGTATGTAATCTGTAATCTGTAGGGGAATTATTAATAATATTATTATTATTATTAGTCTGTCTACATCTCCAAAGCTCAAAATGATCTGTTCCACCTTGTAATTTTCACTTTAACAGCTACTTTTTACCTTTCGTTCAGTAGAGATTGGCAGGTACTGCATCATGAGGTGGAACAAGGTGTTTTCAGTTAAATCATAAACACATCCACTTCCATCATAAACTATATAAAACTGAATATTTAGTAAACCTGTGCAAAATTTCATATCCATAAATCCAAATTCTCCAAACATAGACCACAGACTTTTTAAAATAAATATCCTCGACATTAAGAATTATCTTCAAACACTTCAAAAACAGTATTTCTAACATTAAATCTATCAAAACACTCAATATTACAGAAGAATCAGGATTTTATTCTTAGTTTCTTGGATTGATTTCTTTGTATGATTTATCTGCCTCAATGTATGTTTACTTGTATGTCAGTTTTGTTATTGTTTTGGTTTGGTTTTAAATGATATATGTATAAGTATGTTTGTATGTATGTGTGTATGTACAGAGGTGGTGCGCTAAGGCAAAAGTAGGCATCTACATAGGGCCCCCAAACCTGAAGGGCCCCCAACCAATTGCCCTCAGTCCCACAAATGGCTGAGGCCTCGGAGCAATTTGATTTTTCTCTCAATATGACATTAAATGAGAGTAGTTTACTGTTAAACAATAATCATAAGAAAAATAATAATCATCATATGTAATGGAGGTAAACAAAAACGTAATTGTACGAGCAAAAAAATAAAACTACTTTCAGTTGTGGTTATCTAGTAGGTGACCGAACTAGACAAGTTTCAAATCCACCATAATTAAAAAAAAAATAGAGAAATGTGTATGTCTCAAGAACAATGGAGAAAGTGCCAAAAAAACCCCAAAACAAAACAAAAAAACAAAAAATTATGCATTATAGCGAGGGCCCCAAACTTAAGTTTGCCTAGGGCCCCCAAATTTCTAACTCCGCCACTGTGTATGTATATATATATATATATATATATATATATATATATATATATATATATTATATATATATATAGTTTGAGAGAAAAACAACAACAACAACAACAGCAAATAATTAAATAAATTTTTTTAAATGTGTGAATGAAACAAAACACAACTCATGGTGTGTTTTTGATGAGGAAAAAATATTACAACATAGATCACAAAATATAATATAGGAGCTTTAAATTACAATCCAAACTCAAATATTCTACGGACAGTTTCTCCTCTTTGCCTGCACAGTAGCTGATAAAGCCAATAAAACGAGTCTATGATCCAGGCTAAATAAATAAACAGCCGTGTCTCCTGTTTCCTGGAGCGGTCTCTGTGGACCTGCGCGCTGACGGACATGCGCACAACACAAACGCGTTCACACGAGCAGAAGAGCGGCGTTCACGGCTCACTAAAACTGTAATGCGCAGACCCAACAGCAGAGGGCGCAGCACACCAGATGACCACAGGGGACGCCCGTGCGGATGAAACGGAGCAGAAATTCCCCGCTCGTGTTGAAATGACGTCACCGTGTCGTGTCCTCCAATCAAAGATCATCTATGGACGCACACATTCGCTCTGAACCCGAATGACAGAAAAGACATGATGAAACCTGCAACAACTACGAGTTGATATCACAGATGATGAGGAGAGCAAATGGAGGACTACAAGGCATGTATTAAAGGAGTGGTTATAGCAGTAACAATAATTTTTTTACAAAGTGGTTATGGCTCATAAGTAAATGCAGAATAAATAAATCCATAATGCACTAGAATGCTGGATAGACTATGCAATTCAATCATTATTAAATTAAAACTGGATTACAATATTCAATGTTTATAAGATTATTCAAACTTGCATTGCGTTCAATTAAAATATGCAATATATAAAAATGCATAAAAACAACAATATAGAATAAAAGTTTAAAAAATACAGTACATTTATATTTGGAAAATGTAAGTATAGGCACAAGTGGACATAATGATAACACAGGAGAGTAGAGCGAGGCTAAAGACGTGGGCTGTCAGAGTGCGCTGCTGTTCACAATGAGCAGAGCTGTGTTAGTGAGTTGTGTTAGTGTGGGTCAGAGCTGAGCGTGAGACAGACCCCAAACACGAGCTCTGTGAATGACTGTTACATTACATCATACCAATGACATCAACATGGCTGAAGTCACGGTTTAGTCAGAGGGTTACCTCTACAAGCAAAACAAGTCTGATGAGCTTTATTCTCTCATTATACATTAAAGGTGCACTATGTCACTTTTCTGGCAAGGGGGCAGCCGCCTGCTTGTTTCCATTGAGATGATACTGTTTTGCCTGGAGTGCTTCACAGTATTGTAATAAACAGGTCTATTTTGCAGGTATTTTCATTGAAAAACATTGAAATACCTTGAAAAACATGCCTTCTTACTATGAACAGGCTCGCCTATCCACAGATCAGGCAACTATGTCTGGCCATGCCACATGCTTGTCTCCTTGGAGACCAATGTGCAATGAAATACTGTGTGCATGAAATATTCTTTATGTGACCTTCATAATATTAACATATGGCTGTTATAAAAATATGACCTAGATATAGCCTATTATAGTCAGTGGAGGAAAGAGTACTGCATATTTATACTGATGTTAAAGTAACACAGTACACATGAAAAATACTCCTCACAGTACTCAGAGTTACTTTTTAATAGATTTTTAGCTGCATTCTAGATCAGTATTTAAGATACATTGATAATAAATCAATATTTCAAATGAGCAGTTTTAAGATGAATTTAGCTGCTTTTTAAACCACAGTCCACATATTCTCTGAGCTCTGGCCAATCAGAGCAGGAGATACAGACAGTACAGTTATGTGTTGGTTTAGAAATGAGCAGAGCAGGTCTGGGTCTAGAGGGTGCACCCATAGACCTGTACATTGCACCCTCATTTTAAAATGCTTGCACCCTCTAAAATGTAAATGCATTGCTGAAATGCTTAATGCTTAATGCTTAATGAAGAGTATTGTTTTTGTCATCCTTAAACACTCACATGTCCCTCAGTCAGTTTGGTGTAGACCAGCCTCTGCAGCAGAGACAATGGTGAGACAGCTGTGGATTGGGACATTTGGGACTTGTGCTCTACTCACTACTCATATGATTTTTCCTGTAACTAGTTACAATTACATGGCTAGAAATATACTCCATTAAACGTACGAGCATAGCTTTAAAAATCTACAAAAATATAATTAAAACATCAATTACTGTAATGTGAATATTTGTAATTAAGTTCCACCTCTGATTACAGTGAGTTACAGTGGTGATATACTGGTTATTAATGACACCTGCAAATAGTCCCAATAACTGTATGTTCAATGTTTCACAAGTTTTCTTTCAAAAATGATCAAAGCCATGTTATCACTTCTTGTCAAACACTGATATTAGCTCCATGATGTCGTTGCCACCTTTCAAGAGTGAGTCCTCTTCTCTTTCTCACCCTCTCCTCCTCTCGTGGATCCCTCGCCCCGCGTTCGTCCCGCCCTCACGCCGCTTCCCTCCATCTCTCCCGCGATTGGCCGAGCGCGCTGTCACTCGGGGGATTATCCGCGTTGGTTGGGGTAGCTCGCCTCCACCTCCGCTCCTCTTGTCCTGGCTTTGAGCGGGGTTGGGTTGAAAGCCGTGCGTGCATTTTAAAAGACTCACCACGCCACACTGCGCTCCGTACCTCCTCGTTTGTTTATCCCCTGCGCGCGTACATCCATCACCCCAGCCTCTCCAAATCGTACTTTTCCCCGGACCAAAATGACGCAGTGGACGGGTAGGCAACCTCGGCTTACCTGAACAAGTGGACAGACTACGGTGGGCACTTTTACGCACGGATTTCTTATTTTATTGAACGCGTTGCTCGAGCGTTGCAGCCGATTTTCAATAAACCAATACTTTTTAAACCAAAATCGGAATACGAGGCTATGCACTTACTATTACGCAGTCTTTAACTTAACATTCCCGTTGTCTGCATCTTGTAATAGGATTTGCAATCATTTCAAGCTGGACCTGCGGGAACAACCGTACTAGCGATCTCAACAAAGGCACCCCCGGAATCTCCTTGTGTTTTACGTCTTTTCTTGGCATCGCATTTGTGTTTTTTTTTTTTTTGATTCAGCACGATGGGGCTACCTGCGCTGGAGTTTAGTGACTGCTACCTGGACAGTCCCCTGTTCAGAGAGCGGCTCAAATCGCACGAGTTGGAACTGGACAAGACCAACAAGTTTATCAAGGAGCTTATCAAGGATGGCAAGGCGCTCATCCAAGCCTTCAAAAGTAAGTGGGCACGCAGTATCCGTTAAATGCACTCACTTTTGACTGGGCATACTTTAAAACACATCAACAGGGGGTTCCTCGAGCTGTCAGTGAGGGCTGCAGGTCTCCAATACGCAGTACTGTTGTTGTTTTAGTAGTAGTAGTACTTGCTTATGCTGGGACATGACTTGCTGAGGTTATAGTTACTGCTTTTACTCCTATTTTAACTACTGCTACTTTAAATACTATTGCTACTATTGACTGTACTGCTATAAGACTGCGATTACTAGGTACTTCTACTACAAGTACTACTACTGCTACTGCTACTACTATGTGTATAATGCTGGTGACTTTATTGTTTGACCTAACTAGTTAACTTTTCATAGACTGAGTACTGTTACTACTGCTAATTGTACTGCTACAAGGCTGCGATTACTAAGGACTTCTAGTACTACTACTACTACTACCCTAGATCTTCTACTACTACTGCTACTACTGTGTGTTTAATGTTGGTGACTTGTTTGACCTAAGCTTCACCTAACTGGTTAACTTTTCATAAGTTGAATACTGTTAGTACTGCTAATTGTACTGCTGTAACACTACTATTACTAGGTACTATTACTACTACTACTAGACCTTCCACTACTACTGCTACTGCTACTACTATGTGTATAATGCTGGTGACTTTAGTGTTTGACCTAAGTTTGACCTAACTAGTTTACTTTTCATAAGCTGAATACTATTACTACTGCTAATTGTACTGCTGCAAGGCTGCTATTACTAGGTACTACTACTACTACTACTGCTACTACTTCTACCCTAGAGCGTCTACTTCTACTGTTACTACTGTCTGTATAATACTGTACTGACTATTGTTTGACTTAGGCTTGATCTAAACCAGTTAACTTTCATTTTGGAATAGACCTGGTTACTTAAATACAAAAAATACTGTTACTAGTACTACAACTGCTACACTAGACCTTCCACTACTACTACTACTGCTACTTCTATGTGTATAATGCTGGTGACTTTATTGTTTGACCTAGGCCTGACCTAACTAGTTAACTTTTCATAGACTGAGTACTGTTACTACTGCTAATTGTACTGCTACAAGGCTGCGATTACTAGGTACTACTACTATTACTACTACTACTACTACTGCTACTACTATCACCCTATATCTTCCACTACTACTGCTACTACTGTGCGTATAATGCTGGTGACTTTATGGTTTGACCTAAGCTTGATCTAACTAGTTAACTTTTCATAAGCTGAGTACTATTACTACTGCTAATTGTACTGCTACAAGGGTGCGAAATACTAGGTACTTCTACTACTACTACTGCCCTAGATCTTCTACTTCTACTGTTACTACCGTGTGTACAATATTGACTTGGGCTTGATCTAAACCAGTTCACTTTCATTTCAAAATTGCAATTAACATACCAAGATTAATGACCTGTGCCTTGTAACGTCACCTGGTTACATCTGCTCAGAAAACAAAAATACTGTTACTGCTTCTACTACTGCTACTACTGTGTGTATAATGTTTCTGACTGTAGTTTGATCCAAGCCAATTGACTTTTCATTTCAAAATTGTATTTAACATAACATTTTCAGTGACCTCTGTCATGCAATGTTACCTGGTTACTTCTGCTCAGAATACAAAAAATACTCTTACTACTACTACTACTGCTAACCTAGACCTTCCACTACTACTGCTATTACTGTGTGTACAATACTTCTGACTAAACAAGTTCATTTTTCATTTCAAAATTGCAAATAACATGAGTTTCAGTGACCTGTGCCATGCAGTGTTACCTGGTTACTTCTGCTCAAAATACAAAATAAATACAGCTATGACTTGTTTTAATGCGACTAAACCTTTCTTATTTCATCTTATGTATAATTTATGTGCATCAGTGTAATGTTTTGCCTTGACTGACAGAATAGCACCATTCATCTCCATTCTCATCACTACAATTAAATCCGTTTTTACATAAATGCAAATAGTCGATTGCAGTGCACAAGCAACGAGGAAATGGTGACTGCAAGTGCGCTGATTTCAAGTTCAGATTCTGTTCATATTTAAAGGATATAATGTTATTTCCTGATCAAAAACAGACCTGGAGCTGCGTTTTGTTTCATTCACACATTGTATATTTAGGCTGAGTTCTTCTCTCAAACTGAAAACACTCACTTCCACTTTGTGATGTCATCTGTTAAAACAAGAAGTGCCAAACGCCATACATCTTCGCTAGAATCATTCGGATCATTTCAGCCCTGGACTTTCCAATCTTGACTAGGTGTTAACTTCACAACTGCTTCATGACATCACAAGTTGGAACAGAGCATTTTGGGCTTTGGGAGATGCAGACAGACAAGGTTAAACATTTGTGAATGAAACAAAACAGAACTCCAGGTATGTTTTTGAGGAGGTAACGGCTTTCGAACGTGGCTTAAATCTCACAAGAGTCAATTCTGTGTCATATAGGTCTTTTAATAGCCCCCTTCCCCTCCTTGCGTCCGCGGTATCTGTTTATGAACGTGTTGGTGATAAGGCAGGAGCTGAGAGGTGACATGTCAGAGCTGTCATCACCTCTGCATACTCAAAAAGTGAAAGTCAGTGCATATGGCCCGGGGCTTTCCAGAGAATCCTATACAGCCAGGAAACCCGCAACCAGGGAACAATTATGGGACAAGAGGGGATTTGTTCAGTATAGTTTTAAATGCATGGATACGACCCCAAATTACACTGGGATTATACATCAGTGACTTGGTGGTGGGGCAATGATGAATAACGGCCGAAACGTCTTTAAAGGACCCGTATTAGGTTGTTTTCTGATGTTTTAATGTTGTTTCTTCATCACAAACAGACCTGGACCTGGTGTTTTGTTTCTTTCACACATGTTTAACACATAAACATTGCATAATTAGATTTAAGATTTAGATTCTCTCAACCAGAAAAACAGGAAGTGCTCCATTATGTTTTTAAACTCCGTACACCTTCACTAGAATCATATGGATGATTTCAGTCAGGTCTCCACTGAACTAAAGGTAAGCAGCTGTTAACTTGAAAACAACCACTTCGTGACATCACAAAATGGAACAGAGCATTTTGAGCTTTGGAGATGTAGACAAACTAAGAAAAGCTACATTCTACACCTTTAAGTTCAGTTAGAAATTAATGTCATACTTCTACAATTATTTCTACTATTTGATACCTTTTCTCGCCTTAGTTAATTAAAGAAATATACATGATATTCATTAAATGTTAAATGTCCTGTATTACACAAAACCTCATCAAAAACATACCCGGAGTTGTGTTTTGTTTCATTCATGTTTGAGTAACGCTTTATTATTAGACATTATTAGACTACATCATTAAAGCTCAAAATGCTCAGTTCCACCTTGTGATGTCATGAAGCGGTAGTTTTCAGGTTAACAGCTTTATTATTATCATTATTATTATTATTATTATTATTAGTAGTATTAGTATTAGTATTTATTTTATCATTTATTTATTTATTTATTTTTATTTATTTTTATTTTTTTTCTAGATCTTGAAAATTCCAGGGTTGAGATTAAATGCTTTTAGTGAAGGTGTATGGAATTTAAAAACACAGTGGTGCAATTTATATACCTTATATAGACCTTTAGAGATAACATATACCTTATATACGTATATGTATTAAAATATATATATACATACAAACAAAACATGCAAAAATGATGTGGTCTCAAACTCAAACACACACAAACAGAGTAAATACAGTGTGTCAAATGACTCCTCAGGAATAGTCCACCAGTGAAGCACACTGCCTCAGTTCGGGAAGATCGGTGAAATGACATAAACAAGGTTCGACATTTGGTCTCGCTACATTCACATTTCATTTTATTATGATATAGAATGCTCATTTTCTAACTTAATACATCACATACTAAAGCACAGGTGTCAAACATACGGCCCGGGGGCTGGATCCGGCCCTCCGAGACCTTTAATCTGGCCCTCGGCTGATTTTCTACTAAAATATTTTAATTATATTTTTATTAAAATCTTGTTAATTTTCTGTGGTGTTTATCACAGCAGCGTCTCCAGCGTCTCTGTACGTGGCCCCTCCCACCAGAGCAGCACAAATGAAGACTTGTCTCTTTCCAAACGCTCTTAAAGGACGATCGTTTTGACTGTTGACCGTGACACCCTCATCAGAAAAATGTAAAAAATTAGAAAAGTGGAGCCGAGTGCAGGATTTTCCAACAAAAATTGACTTATTCCTATTTACAGACAAGTTCATGTTAAAACATTGTGTTGAAATTTGAATTGAAGTTTCAGGTTGTTCATAATATTATAATATTTTGTAAAAGAAAGAGTTCATCAGTTAAAAAAGATTTCTGTAATAGATTTGTGTTTCTCTGCACAAATATTTGAACTTATTGTTATTTTTTGGGGTTTATATGACATGAGTTTTTTGATCCGGCCCCTTTAGGATCAAAGTAGGTTGGATTCGGCCCCCGAACCAAAATGAGTTCGACACCTCTGTACTAAAGGCTGGCGAGTATGCCGCCCAAGAGAATGCAGCGCCCGGAGAGAAGATGGCACGCTCAAGCCGGGACTTTCTAAGCCAGGGGGACGTTCGAGCCGGAACAGCGTGTTTTCTGTTTCATTGAAGAGCTCATTCTAATATGCAGGGTTTGTGTGTTAAAATGTGTGAATGAAACAAAACACAATTACAGATGTGCTTGTGATGAGGAAACAACATTATAACATAGATCAGAAAATAGTATAATTTGGGCTCTTAAAGACGTTTGTAGTAATAGAAGAAATTGCTCAAGACTAAAACTTTACGGATTATAACACAGGTCTCATAGTGACAGCCTTGCCATTACAATCTTAGCTTATTCTATTTGTGTAATTTATGACTCTTGTGTGAGCAGCCCTTTGCTCTTTAAAGCCTTTCAACAAGATCAGATTTGCCTCTCGGTGAAAAATGTATGGCCCTTTACATCTAAGCTACGAGAGCCCCAGAGCGAACGTGATTTATGGAGGAGATGACCCCCTAGAAACCTGATCTCTGAACATGTTACAAGAAGTCTGTTTTGGACAATTTTCCACTCATCAAATACAAAGCTGTAACTAGATCCGTTATAACAAGAGCTACAACAAGAACTAAAAAAAATGGACTTGACTGAGTATTCTGAAGCAAAGATCTGATAAGGAAACCAAATGGTAACTGATTAAAAACAATACATGATTTATTATGTAAGTGTGGGTGTTCCATAACCTCTACAAACACATTTAGGCTTAGTTTGCTTTTCCCAGACCTGGAAGTCCTCCTTTGCATGCTATTTATTTGATCTACTGTATAGTTAAGTAGGGTTCTTGTGGTCTTTTATTAGTCTATTAACTGGTGAAGTGACTTTTGCAGGAGTTATAGGAGTAACTGAGTAGTTTAATGTACCTTTTCACTTACAGAAATGCTGTTTACTACTTTAAACGCTCTGTGTGCTGTACCACCTTTGTCCGAAGTATCGAAAATTAGATACTAATAATTGATACTAAAACTAATATCGAAAGTAGATACTCATTTGAGCAGGTATCGATACAGCAAAACATCAATTTGAGCTTTCCAGAAATTTTTTTTATTATGATTTCAAGCTTTATCAGACCAAATCGAATACCTCATACTAAGATAAAGAAAATACTGTTGTTTTGTATATGAAATTTACATTCTATTATCAAAAAAGGAACATGTTTTATTTTCATTGTGGTATCGGAATTAGTATTGAGTATTGAGTGAGTTCCTAAGTATCGATTGAGTTTTAAATTTTAGTATTGCTGTAGTTGTTTTTGTGCAAGAGCCTAATAATTTAGTCTGTTGCAAGGGTTTTGAGTTATGAGTTAGATTTAAAGCAGACCTATTATGCAAAATGGATTTTAGTTTGGAGCATGTTGTAGCTGTTTCCTCTTTTCATTTACCCTCTCAAAGTTGTGTTTGGAGTGATTCATGCATGTTTCAGTAATCGTTTATTTTCAGGATGCAGGTTGCCCCTCAACTCCTGTTTTCACCTTCACTGGCACACGCCCACTGTTCTGTACTTTGTTCTCCAATTTTATTTTTCTTAATCAGTGATACACATACCTGCTTGCACGATCTGCATCTATCCAGGAGTCGATTGTTTTTTATGATGATGTTTATTGTGACTTTGGCTCCCTTTGGTCACCTCAGTTTTCTAATGCAGAAGTCAGCAGACTTGTTTTTTTGAGTAGTTTTATCGTGTGTGAAAAACCCCTCAGTCGTCCAGGTAGAATCCATGGCAAAGGAGAGAAATCAGTTTGTCTTCAGTCTCAGAACTGAAGAAGCAGCTTGGATGAGCTGCGAAATGTATTCGACCAAACAAAATTTTTGTCCAATCGACAAACAGATTTCTCTCCTTTGCCATCCATCCATCCATCCATTTTCGTCCGCTTATCCGGGGCCGGGTCGCGGGGGCAGCAGTCTAAGCAGGGACTTCCAGACTTCCTTCACCCCAGACACGTCCTCCAGCTTCTCCGGGGGGACCCCGAGGCGTTCCCAGGCCAGCCGAGAGACATAGTCCCTCCAGCGTGTCCTGGGTCTTCCCCGGGGCCTCCTCCCCGATGGGACCCCGGAACACCTCCCGAGGGAGGCGCCCAGGAGGCATCCGAAACAGATGCCCGAGCCACCTCAACTGGCTCCTCTCGACGTGGAGGAGCAGCGGCTCTACTCCGAGCTCCTCCCGTGTGACTGAGCTCCTCACCCTATCTCTAAGGGAGCGCCCAGCCACCCTGCGGAGGAAACCCATTTCAAGCGCTTGTATCCGCGATCTCGTCCTTTCGGTCACTCCCCAGAGCTCATGACCATAGGCTCATGATTTCTCTCCTTTGCCATAGTTATAAAATGAGAAAATAATGATCCATGGGTATCAGAGAGCACACAAGCACAATATGTGTTCTTTAAAACTTTAAAGGAGGGGTGCCTAAACTTTTTTCATCAAGGGCCACATATCTAAACACAGATGAAGCAGAGGGCTGATCAAGGGCCATAGACTGGTGCTCAATACAGTGAATAATTGAAATATGTGCATGTTTAACACATTAGAATGAGCCAGAAGTCTTTATTCATGCTCCTTAAAACCACACACTAAATATTAAATATTAGGGTTAGATTTTCAAAAAACTTCTAATAAAAAGTTCATTTTTAATTGATGCAAGGTCATTTGGGCCAGTTCACCTGGAAGCCTGAGTGCCAAGAAAAACTTGTCTGAGGGCCGCATTTGGCCACACGGGCCATAGTTTGGACATGCCTGCTTTAGATGATTTTACTTTCAGAGCATTTTAAACTAAAGCTAAATATGGTTAAGTCTTTTATATTGCCTCCTCTGGCACAGAAAAGTCTGTCTCATCTGATTTCATCTCCTAACACTGAAATGTTGTAAAATGCATTTCTTGAAGCCAAACGTGATTAAAATTCCTTGAGCACATTAAATATTAAGAGCAGCAGCTGCACTCTCTGTTGGGTCCTCTCATGTTTCGGGCCTAAGGGTTTGAAAAACAGAACTTCACGCTGGAGATATCCATCTCCATGACATAATGCAGGAGGAATAGTGCAGGGCTATACACGTGTGCCGCGCTCTACAATGGACTTTGGGATCGTCCTGTTTCAGATGACTCCAATTTCTCCAAAACATTGTAATGGACCATGACCTCACTCAATGAAACTGGTTCTTACAAGTGAAGCCAGCGTACAATTATAGATATGGTATTTATAGTCCCATATGTGCAGCATTTTCTTGTTATAGAATGTATTGAAAGCGACAAAACCAAATGTCAGGCATTCATTTTTTTCTATTGACTCTAGCTGTAAATGATAAACTGATTTGTTTGAAAATAGCATAAATATCACTTTGATCATTGTGCCAAGAAAATACTCCATAAAAATGTCTTTACGTGTTTATTTAATTCTATTGCCCAAAGAAAAAAAACTCTTTTATTTACTTCAGTCAACTCCAATTCTCCGTTAGACAACACAGAAAGTTTGAAATATTAGGTGTGGATGGAACAGATGAAGAAAAAGACAAACTAAAAGCACCTTATTGATACTTTGTTTTACTTTAACACAATCAGACCACGAAGAACCGAGTTTTCAGATTATCTTGAAACTTTTTGACAGTGTTTGCTCATGTGTGCATTGTCTCCAAGGTAACTGCTGCACATTCCACCATTAGAAACACATGTAGAACACCCCATGATGTCACTGCATAGTCACATTTCACTCTCTTTTTTATTTTTTAGTCTATTACGAAGACCTATAGCCGCTAAATTCCATCTTTCCAGCTAACAAGCGCAAATTCCAGAGTTAATCTTCGTACGTTACATTCACAAAGTTCAAGTTAAAGCCCCGTCGTGAAACTTTTTTGCAAAAAGTAAAACAAACTAAAATAGAAAGTCGAGAAAAGCGTTCACATTTGACTCGCGTAACAGCAGACTGCGCTTGGCCTCGGTTGCTGGCCGGCCACATCTGGGTCCACCTCAGCGTTAAATCATCCGCCGGGTTTACTGTACGTCAAAAGCCCTTTACATATTTGTCCGACAGCGCGGTTTCTCGGGCTCGCGCTGAGACTCTTGAGGACGCGTTGCACTAATTAGCTAACATCCCACGTCACACCCGCAGACAAGACGCTAACTAGCAGTATAATTACAACACAGAGCTGCTAAGTGAAGCTATCAGACGGCAGCTCAGAGGGACCATCTGAGGCTATTGTCTGATCTGTGTTATAAAGTTGTTTCCTCATCACAAACAGACCTGGAGCTGTGTTTTGTTTCGTTCACACATGTTTAACACACAAACTCTGCAGATTGAGGCTGAATTCTTCTCTCAAACTGAAAAAAACAACAAAACTCTATTCCACCTTGTGATGTGATGAGGGTGACATAGGGTGATATATTTGTTTAGCTAAAATACAAAAAACACGCTTGAAAATGAAAAAAACAACAATAAAAAATATCAAAAAAATCTAATTTAATCCACCTAAATAATGTGATTAATGAAAATTGACCCACAAGTGGTCGAAAACATAGGTGATTTTATATATAAATTGTTTAGCCTAGTTTAAATGCAAAATATCAAAAAACACGCTTAAATGACAAAATATAACAAATAATTATTTAAAAAAATATAATAAAATAAAATTAAATAATATAATAATGATAATAATAAATAATACATAAATAAATCAAATAAATAACAACAATAATAAATAAATAAAAATACAGATGACCCACAAGTGAGTCGAGAATGACCAATGTAGTGCTCTCTTTTTACAGTTTTATTTATACAAAACATCCCAGCCCAGCTAATTAAGAAAATTTGGTCACCCTAGATTAGGTGTGTGCAAAAATATCAAAATATCAATATATCGTACCGTTTAATGTGATTATACAGTATCAGTATCGTGGGCTGCTGTATAGCGCCAAGAGTATTATTTGGTATATTTGACAAAATTATTTTGTTACAGCGCTACAGTTTTGTTGCTTGTTTAGTGGAAAGAAACTTGTTTATGCAACACATTTGATATTTTCACTGTTTTGATGATTAAAAATATCATATTCACTTTGTATGTAACGAAATCCAAGTCTCACGATACGATATTGTCGCGGTATGAACTACACGGTACGATATTTATTCCGATATCGTGGGAAAGCTCACGATATGGTGGGGAGACTCACAATTAGGGATGTAACAATATCCAAATCTCACGATATACATCTCACATTACGATATTTATTGCGATATTTTGTGGAGGCTAAACAGCTAAAACTGTGAATATGCAATTTTTTCCTCTTAAAATGCCTTGACAGGACTTAATCCAAAGAACTAAGACTTAAAAGTGCTTAGAACTGTTATTTCTTCATGTAGTCTACACTAAAATGGTGCAAAGGATCATGGTCTATGTAGTTCCCTCTGTCTTTTTTTTAGTTATTGCTGCACCATAACTCTTCATTTAAGCAAAGAGACTTGTAATTCGATATATTCTGATGGTCCACGATATTCTTGTGAGAACTTTGACGATACGATATCACGATGGTTTAACAAAGACTTTTAGTATCCCAGCCATGATTTTGACATTTTTTATTGAACCATATTGAATCAATCAATATAACATCTCGAATTGAAAGTATACTGTAATGAGATATGTATCGTATCACCCAGCCCTACCCTAGATGTCATGTAGTAATACAGAAAGTGCTCCATTGTGTTTTTAAACTCCACACACCTTCACTAGAATCATTTGGATAATTTCATGCCAATCTCTACAGAACTAAAGATAAAAATTAGCAGTTGAACTTGAAAACTACCACTTCATGACATCACACGGTGGTACATAGCATTTTGAGCTTTGGAGATTTCGACAAACATATATGTGAATGAAACAAAACACAATTCCAGGTTATGTTTCTGATGAGTAAACAACATTCTAACGCGGCTATAAGATCACGAGAGTCAATTTTGCGTAATGTAGAACCGTTAATAAATGTGAGGTAGAGCTGTTTAATGCCATACTGTGGAACATTCCAGGTTGAGCAGTAACATCTGGAGACAAATAGGTGATGGATCCACAACCACAAAGTTACATGGTGCTCTTTAAACAAGTCGAGAAAAGTAAATCTGTACTGAACTGAAGAAAGTCAAGTTTACTGATCCTAGAAAGCGTGTTTTCATTTTTATTCAATGGTCATTATATTAGTTGAAATTGTCTCAAAATGTCAATATTATCATTTATTGCAGTAAATTCAGTGAGTGTGTATACATGTATCAATAGCATGATCAATATCCCGGTTTCTTGATGGTGCATGTATACGCAGTTTTTTGAGTTTATGGCAGTATCCCGGTTATTAGAAACCGGTGTTACTGTAGCTGGTTTATTCCGATAATAACCGGTTTTTACTTGTGTGGCATGTATACGCAGTACCCCGGTTACTGCAACATAAAGTTGAGTGCGTGCACATGCGTCCAAAAGACACTTTCCAGCCTTTCACCACAACAATAGTGACATAAAAAATAAATTGACCAACATAAATAAAAGTGACCAAACGAGTGAAATGACTGTAAAATAAAGAGCTGCGCTAAACCTGCACACGCACAATCTGCACTCGTGTGACGCTGAAAAGCTAAAACATGAACTATCTCCTATACTCTATATGCATGGAACACACTTACCATCATTAGCGCCTCTTCTGTCACAGAAATAACACACATAATCCACAGAGTCGTGTCATTTAGTCCAAAAGAAACTGATCGTATCAGCGGCGCAAGGAGCGAGTTGTTTTTATCGGCGCTAACAGTTTATGCTAATTAGCCTACGGTCTTAAGTTTCGTTTCTGTAAAATATAAACAAATGTGATCACAGCTGAATTATCTGATCAAACGGGCTGATGTGTCTATAGTGTTTATGGTTTATATGTTGTAAAGTTGAGTTTATTTATGCAGAAGATTTTAATGAAGAATCTGCACAGTGGATTGTGGGAGATCTCGTAGCTCCTTAGCTTCTTATGCTAAAGGAGCTCACGGTTTGTATTTTTCCTGGTTTATTAAATCGATTTAAGTTAATTTTTGCGCCTGCGCATTTGTAAGATTATGTCAAGAAACCGGGATACTCCATTTGATCATGTATACGCGGATATGAGTGTCCCGGTTTCTCATTGTGCATGTATACGCAGTAACCCGAATACTGACATAACCGGGGTATGGCTAATAACCGGGTTATTGATGTGCATGTATACGCACTCATGGTCAATTAATCTCCCAGCAAAATCTGTGATCGTTACAGGCCTAACTCCGGGTTTGTTTTTGAGGAAGTAACAGCGTTCTTACATGGCTTAACGCTCACAAGGGTCAATTTTGCGTCACGTAGGAGCCTTTAAACCGTGCCCTTGCGTTTTATATGTAACTAAAATAGACTCAGGATGTCTATCTAGCTTCATGGTCGCTTCCTTTTGGCTTGCAGAGGCGATGTGCATGTAGTTATTACAGCAGAGGAAAAACACGAGCGGTGATGTAAATGCTTGCAGTGTTAAATGACAGGGGTCTATGGGACAGGCACTCAGGAGCTGCAGATTACAGTGCGCCGAGGGTTTTAAAATGCTGTCTCTCTCCTGGATGCTGTCACGGTTTGATTTTGGGTTGCGCTGACACTTCGCAGCTGACGTCATCAACATTCCCCGGGGTGTGATGCTAACCGGAGGCACTGCTCTGAAGAAGAAGAAGATCTATTAGACATTTCAGTACAAACATATTAAAGGTGCCAGGCCAGTAAAAATCAGTAATATTTGATGTTTTTTTTTACTCAAAATTATGCAGAATCGTGTTATTAACATTAATGCGGTTTTAATCACCTATAGAATATAAATTATAGGCTACAATACATGAACCAGGACTGAACCAGGACTAAAACAGGACTGAACCAGGATTGAACCAGGACTAAACCAGGTCTAAACCAGGACTGTATTAGGACTACACCAGGACTAAAGCAGGACTAAGCCAGAACTGAACCAGGACTGAACAGGACTAAACCAGGACTGAACTAGGACAAAAACAGGTCTGAACCAGAACTGAACCAGGTCTAAGACAGGACTGAACCAGGTCTAAACCAGGACTAAACCAGGACTGAACCAGGATTGAACCAGGACTAAACCAGGTCTAAACCAGGACTGAACCAGGACTAAACCAGGTCTAAACCAGGTCTAAACCATGTCTAAACCAGGTCTAAACCAGGACTAAACCAGGTCTAAACCAGGACTAAACCAGGATTGAACCAGGATTAAACCAGGTCTAAAACAGGACTGAACCAGGACTAAAACAGGACTGAACCAGGACTAAAACAGGACTGAACCAGTACTGAACCAGGACTAAAACAGGACTGAACCAGGACTAAAACAGGTCTGAACCAGAACTGAACCAGGTCTAAACCAGGACTAAACCAGGTCTAAACCAGGACTAAACCAGGACTAAACTAAGCCTAAACTAAGACTAAACTAGGACTAATCTTGGACTTGAGAGCCCGTGGAACAGGGTGGCCGCAAAACGTGACTGGGCGACGGAGCTCTGCGCCGGTTCTTTCACCTGTGGTCACCCGACGGTCTACCCGGACACACCTCCCAATACTCAGTCCTGGTTCAGGTTCATTTCTAGTTAAGTCCAGGTGTAGACTTGGTTTAGATCTGATTTAGTCTTGGCTCAGTCCTGTTTTAGTCCTGGATTAGTCCTGGTTCAGTCCTGGTCCCTCATGTCTCAGGTCTGTATAGAACAGTAGAGCAGATATCATGAGCCTATGCAGGTTGTTTTTACCATTGCCAATAACTCCGGTTTGACATTTAAGTTGTAGCTATTTTATATTTGTTTTTTTTTTCTCTCACGTCAGGAGAAGTGGGTGGATGGCGTACCCCCGCGTACCACGCCCACTACACCCCTGTTCTGACCATAAAGAATGAACTAAACAAGTCTCTCTCACGCATAAAATCACATTCACAACAGTTTTTCAGTCAGTCACGCTCACATTTTTGTTGAAAATGAAACACCTAAACAGGACCATGAACGCTCATTGATCACAGGCTCCGGAAAATGCTTTGTTTAAATCCATTTTGTATTTTTTCTTGAGTATCAGACTATTATCAAACTTTTTTTGCCTGTGTTTGCTGATGTGTGCATTGTGTCACCATGGTAGCTGATGAACATTCCACCATAATGCAACCACCTGCAAAGTATTAATAGAGTTAATAGTGTTTACAGTGCAATTTTAATTTTGTTTTTCAGTCTGAAAGCCTTCCAGTTAACCCCTGGTCTTGAAAGACCGGTCCAAATGAAATGATCCCTCTTCCTCTAGTTTGAGACCAGCTTTATGAGTTTTAAGTAGGGTGTAACGGTTCACAGAAATCATGTTTCGGTTCATACCTCGGTTTGAGGTCATGGTTCGGTTCATTTTCGGTACAGTATGGGAAGAAATTGCATAACCATTTACTTGTTGTTTATTTGTGTTTTTATTAAACCAACAATTTGTTTTAACATTATACAAACGGGAAAATAAAATAAAGGCAATGTGCTGCTTGGTAATACTTATAGTTAAATAAAATATTCTCAAATAAGCAACAAATGTATGAAATATTAAAGATAAATTCCTTGTAACAGCAAACAAAACTTTTCAAAAAGTAAAGTGCAGCACTAACAGTTCCAGCATGAAGTTTGACTCAATCAGATTTTTGTCCAGAAAAAAAAAACTTGTCCACATTGTCTGCAGTAAGTGCAGATCTTTTGCAGTTACAAAGTCCCCAGAGGTTCAAAATACAGTTTCGCAGGGACAGGTTATGGGAGGGGTGGAGATTCCATGCCAGCAAAAGATGAAAGTGAGGACAGGGATGCAACGACTGTAGTTTTGCGAGGATTCACGTGGTTTGGAGGAACATAGTCAAGGCAGGGGGCAATTATTGTTAAGGTGGCTGCTTTAACTATAAAGCGCTGCGGGAAACACTGCCCCAATCACAGACGAGTTCCCTTGTGAATATTAAAGAGCAGAGCCTTCTGTGTAGCTGCACATGTAGTGGGGGAATGTAAACACACACAAATTACACGAACACACTCATGCACAGCACTGCAACGAACCAAACCGAAACGGTTCGGCACGAATACATGCACCGTTACATCCCTAGTTTTAAGTGTTTTTGTTTATCATTTGTCTTATCTTGTCATTTTCTGTTTAATAAATAAACTCTCTGAATGATAAAGTTAATATGGCATAATAATACCCAATCCATCTAGACATAAAGTTGACAATTTGAACAGTAAAAAACGTCTTGATCACTGAAAGAACCCATGTTTGCCACTAACTGTACATGGTCCACAGTTTGAGAACCATCCATACAGGATAAACAGATTAGCTCACCAATCTCTTGTATTTATATGATTTTTACAGCCCACTTCACTGTTAAATTTAGGCTGGTTCCGGTGTCGTCACATATTATGATAGCAGCTTGTAGCACGGTGGTTTTGCTTTTCTATGTAGTTAGTTTTAGAGCCTTGTTGCACTGGGCCCGTATGTGATGTTTAGTTTAGCTTTAGCAGCAGAGCGAGAGAGAGGAAGTGGGGGCTTCCAGAGCGGTGCTGGGCTTTTTTTATTGAAAATGCAGCCAGCAGCTTCAGCAGAGAAACATCTAGACCAGAGGTGCAAAGTTCATAACAATGTCATATTTCTGTTTGCTTGAAAGTGCGTGTACAAAGCAGGAATTGTTTGAGAGGCCTTTTATTTTGCTAATAAAACAATGCATATGCACAACTCAGTGAAGATAATGTACGTTCCACACTATGGCATTAAACTATGTTGCATTTATTCAATTGCAAATGAGTAGGGATGGTACAAGATCTCGTGTCACAAGATCTCGTGAGACAAAATTGCCACAAGATCGTGCGCGCATGAGAAAAACGATCTCGTGACTGTTTACATTTGGATTGGACGAAAAAAGGGTTACGTGTTGGTGAATTAATCTAAAAAAATTATCTTTAACAGTTCCAAAAAGCAGTTCAGTGAGGCCAAAATTGGAAAATTGCATCCTGAAATGTATGTATTAGGAGTTACGTTAAAATCTCATCTTTTCTCGTTCTCGTGGACCCAATCTCGAATGTCGTCTCATCTTGTGGAAATTGTGTCTCGTCCCTTCCCTGCAAATTAAATTAAAACATTCCTAGCATGAGTGGGTTCTCCTCTACACAGTTCTGACCCGTAACTGGCCTAGTGGCAGGGACGGGCCTGGACTTTTTCCTGACAACTCGGCCTACGGAATAAATTGAGGATAGACGAAGGTGGGAGTGTGGTGGCTCCAATCGGCCCCACGGTGTCGGACGGCCGTTCTGGACTTTTCCAGAATGTCAGATTGCCCCTGCCTGTGTTGTTTCTATGTCAAAGCAATAGCATCTCTATGGAAACTAGTAACTGACTGATCCTACATCAAAAGAGTTTCATAGTTCACCTTTCATATTTTCAAATTTTAGATGTACCATTGTATTGTACTGCAGACGTGTATTTATTTTCTATACTCAAGATAAAGGTGCACTGTGTAACTTTTGTGGTGGAAGGGTTTGCCACTTACTTGTCTCCATGGAGATGTTATTGCATTGCCTTGAATGTTCCATAGTGTGACGTTTAACCTGAGTCTTCCATTTAACACGATCAGCCCATAAGTTCAACAAAAGATCATACTGTAAGCAAGGTAAAATCTCCACAGATCTGACCTGTAACTTGGCCTGGTGGTGTTTACTTGCCTGTTACCATGGAAGTAGATATGCTTCATGTCATTCTGTGAAATAACATCTCCATGAAGAACAACATTTGATGGACTTTCCACCAGAAAAGGTTACACAGTGCACCTTTATGTTGTACTAGCACATAAATTCTATCACTTTGTTTCAGTTGTCACATTTTTTGTTTTGTTTTCTATGGTGCCATTTGAGTAGAATTTGAAGTCCCATTGTTTTTTCACACACACCTGGTGAACTTGCTGTGCCCTGGCCCCATACAGTCGAGAAAATGAGGTGAGTGGTCGCCTGGATTGAAGAAGTGTTACCTCAGTGATGATTAAGTGGCAGTTGCCCACAAAGTACCCCACTATAGACATTCAACTGCGAGGTAGCTGTATTAAAGCAGACCTGTTCTGCAAAATCCACTTTTCAGAGCTTTTAACCATGTATATATAGTTGCTTCCTCTTGCTATTACCTCACCCGAAGTTGTATTTGGAGTGATTCGTGCATGTTTGAGCAATCTTTAATGACTTATTTTCAAGATACCATTTTGACAATCAACTCCTGTTTTCATCGCTAATGGCACATGTCCACTGCTCTGTGCTTAGTTTGTTCTCCAATTTTATTTTGGATTTGGCAGCGTTGCTTATAGGGGTGTGCAGAAATATTGAAATATCGATATATATTAAATGTAAATGTAAATGTTATTCGTAGTTTTTTTTTTTTTTTTTTTTTTCAGATCAACAGTTTGATTTCATACCTGACAGTTTGGACTGCTCACTAGCGCTCTTCTTCAGTGTGGTCACGTGATGTTGCTGTGACGTGTCCGGTCATCTGATTTATACAGGTTTCGAAATACGGAAACGTGCCCACGGGACTATAAACCGGGACAAGGGGGCTTTTTTACTCTTGCACACTTAGGATACTGTCCTAAGGAAGTCGGACTGCAGATGGCGCTGTCATCCTGCGTCCACTAGTAGGAAGACAGTGCCAGAACCTGTTTAAATCAGCGTCATAGCAGCATCATGTGAGCACTCTAAGGCGACTGCAGGGCTTAATGCTCAATTCCGATTTTTTTGTGAAATCCGATTTTTTTTTGCGAGGTCGTTCACATTTCCAATTAAATGCGACTTGTCTGTGACTTCAGTGTGAACGGTAAACGGCCCAAAAGTGTCCCGCATGCGCACTGGAGGACACGATGACGTCAACCCCATGCGTCAACCGCAGCGAGCGTGCTCTGTGTTTACGGAAGTTGTCCAAATATGGTCACGAGCATTGAGCACCTGGCGATTTTTTACTTGTTAATGACGTGTAGGTCGGATGGATGTGCTTTGGCCGTTCAGACTGAAGTCGCATGTCAAAAGATTGGATATGTATCGGATTCAGGACCACATATCCAAGTGGCCTGGGTCGCATTTGAAAAATTCGGCTCTGTGTCGTTCAGACTGTCATTCAAAGATCGGATACAGGTCACATAGAAGCCAAAAAATCGGATTTGGGTCACTTCAGGCTGCAGTCTGAACGCAGCCTAAGGAAGACCGCTAGTGAGCAGTCCAAACTGTCAGGTACGAAAACAAACTCTTGGTCTGAAAAAAAGAATCTAATAACATAAATTATCAGAAGACCAAATAAACCTCATTGGGATATATTGTATAGTTTAATTTGATGATACCGTATCAACATCGTGGGCTGCTGTATCAATATATTACCAAGAGTATTTTTTGGTAAATTTTACTAAATTCTTTTGTGAAAGAGCTACAGTTGCGTTGCTTGTTTTGAGAAAGGAAACATGTTTACTACTAGGGATGGGCATGATTAATCGATTAATCGATAATTGATCATTAAGAATTTCATCGATTACGTTAATTTTATTCGACAAACCGAATGTAGGTTGCTCTGCGTAGCGTGACCAAACAGGGGTCTGTACATGTGTCTCTCTGCACTAAGAAGGAGCGAGCAAACACAAACAGTCGGTCAGTCTGCAGCGTACCGAAGCACAAATGCGTATTTAATGATGATTTGTACAAGAAAATCCACGCTTTCCGTTGCGTTCGGGACAAGTGTGAGTCCATGTGCACAGTGAATAAAGCAGGAACATATGCTTTGATGTTCAGGGGGAAAAAGCTTTACCACGTGAGAGTCGCGCAATGTCGATGACGAGTCCCCACCTCCCTCCCCCCGTACGGTGTCCTGGTTTTGACAAACGCAAATATGGTCACACTAACCTGTATTCAACTGAGTCATGTCTTTTAATCCAACAGAAATTGACCGCATCAGCGACACAAGAGCTGTAGTTTTATCTTCGCTTAGTTTATGCAAAATAGCGATGCAGTTTTAAGTTTCGTTTCTGTGAGAGTTGAACAAAACTGAATTAAACACATTATAATCTCAAACGGATTGATGTGGCTCTAGAGTCGTTACGGTTTATATGTCGTAAAGTTGAATTTATTTATGCAGATTAGTAGTGCAGATAGTAATAATAATGATGATCATTTTAATATAAAAACGTTAATGATTAATCGATTAAGAAAATTTCATCAAATGCCCATCCCTATTTACTACATTTCCATAGTTTTGATGAGTAAAATGGGTGCTTTTTTGTATTAACTTTGCACAGACTTAGTGGTTTAATAACAACTTTTAGTATCACAGCTATGATTTATCCTCACGAAACCGCATCGAATCAATTAGAAAAATGAATCGAAAGTGCACTGTATCAAAAAACGTCTTAATGATACCCAGTCCTAGTCGCGTAGTCATTTTTAGTCCATAGGCGGGGCTGACAGCTACATGGCTCTTTGTTGTGATGACGTTTCAGTGACGTCAGCTTCCATTGGGCACCGCAGTTTTTGACATAGGAGTCATAGATAATTATATAACAGACACAAGCACAATACGTTTACTTGAATGGAAGTCCAATTATTACTATCAGTAAAAATAAAGCAAAAAAATCTAAAGTTTGATTTGACTTTTTCAAAATTTCTTTACAGTCAGTGAGCCAAGTGTTTAGTACGCCTACATTCGGTCCAAACTTCTGAAACGACATTCAAAGTCTATTTTCATCCTTTTATGATGGTAGTGATGGATGGAGCAGATTTGACCAATAAAACCCACTCGCATTTGGTGGAAACATTTGAAGTTTTCTTTGAACACCAGAACAGAACGCAGCTTTACTCCACAGTACTGCGTAGAGGTAGTGCAAGTACGCTCTAAAGGTATGGCCGTTTACATAGGTTACATGTGTGAGTCTGTGGATGGTTAAAAACAGCTCTCCTTCATTAGCACAGTGTCGATAATGCCCCCATTTTCGGGTCTTTACGTAGAGCCCAATTTGAACCTGGAATTGCCCCCAGCTCCTCACACATCTGCTGGGAAGAGGAACCAGACGGATTTTCCAACCTATAGGATCTTTGCATTGAGAATTCTGAGTTTATATTTTCGTTGTTTATAATTATGCAATATGACAACATTTTCAAGGTAAACAAAAAAAAAAAAAAGTACAGGTAAAGGTGCACTGTGTAAATTTTTTGTTTGGGGAACTGTCACCTGTTTATTTCTGTGGATATGCCAGTGCTCTGCCTGGAATGTTCCACAGTGTGACATTAAACAGCTCTACCTTTCATTTATTCAATTACAGGTGGTTTTATACTTAGAAAAAAGATTCTGGGGATTCTGACTGTGAGCGGGGTCGCCTCTCCACAGATCTAACCTGTAACTTGATCTGGTTTGGTCTCCATGAAGATAGAAAGGTTTAATACCGTACTGAGAGCAATAACATCTCCATGGAGACAAGCATTTGACGGACCCACCACCAGAAACGTTTCACAGTGCACCTTTAAGTAGTTAAGTACAGTTATTTAGATGAGGATTTATGTGGCCCAGAAGCAGAAAAGAGAAGGTAGTGAGTGAGATTTGGGATTTATAAGTAAAAAGACAGATTAAAGGTTTCTAAAAACACTATAAATATACAAAATATACAGTACTCCTACAGATTTCTTGAACTCCTGTGCAGATGTAGTCCTGTGAGTGCAGTCTGGATCAGATACACAGAGATATACGTGATAGTTTTGAGAGCTTTTTTGGTCTGCAAGTTGATCAGCAGGGCACGTTTTTAGTCGACCAAGAATTTTTTTAGTCGACTACAGCCCTACAGTTTAGGATTGTACGGTATAATGTTATTTTGTTTAGTTTTTTTTTAATAGTGGTGGTGTATATATCAGGGCTGCAAATACTGGATACTTAGTGCACTTATCTACTCAAATAAGAATTTTACTGTAGAAGATTCAACTTGAAAAAAATGTCTTGGAATAAGTGTGTTGTTCTTAATTCAAGCAACATTCGGTTTCTTATTTTAGATAATTTTACTTGTCAAGTGACATTTACCGAAATCATGATAAAACTTTCTTAATTCAAGTCATCTTAACTTGGCTAGATTTTGTTTTTTGCAGTGTAGGTGTCAGTGAAGTATTTTCTCAATTGTCCACTAGTCAAATGGTAATTGCATATCAACATTTTTCTACACACAAAGTATATTATGGATGAAAATCTGAAATTATTTATTCTATTTGAACATTTGGATTGAATAATGCTGCTGATTTCTGTGATTAAATCTCTTTTTTTCATGTGTTTTACGGCCTGCATAATCCAGATAATGACTATATTACCAAAATACATTTCTGATTATGTTAAAACTCCATTTCTAGTCACAAAGTTTAACATTCATACTATGCAAAATGTAAGTATCATACCAGAGTTTGAACTGCACATGGGTCAGGAAAAGTATCTGGCTCAAAACCTATGCTTGCAATCCTGCGTCATAAAATGTAGTCCAACTTTTCACTCCAAAAAGAGGTCCACACCAGGGCAAAAAAAAAAAAAGAAAAAAATCACTAAAAAACTAGGAGTAACTTCATGAAAAAAAGAATTAGAAAGAGTATCTGGCTATTTATACCAAAAGTTCCACCTAAAGCCTTAAAACTGTGAAAAACACTTCCAAATCCATATCTAGAAAGCAAAAATATTGAGCTTTCTGAACTACGAACGTGCCCCAAATTCCATGCAAGTCTTGGAAGTGGGGATTCCCTGTTGTGCTGCAATCTTCTAAACATTACTGTCTTTAAGATCCGCCTTTGTTTTGGTACTGCCTCTGCTCTGACTAGCGCCCGGACTAATGTCAGGTTTCCAGTGGCTCAGAGCTGTCATGGCCTCCTCATTGATGGATGAAGCTCCCATTTGAACACAAACACATAGACAGGGGCAGAACTAATCATCTGTGAGGGCCCAAGGAGCTTTGAAAAGGTCTGGACGGGGAGACAGAGGAGCGAGGAGCTGGGACGGGGTTATAGGCTGAGGGGGTGGGGTGGATCACAATAGTGTTTTGAAAGCCAACATGACCTTATTCTGTGTGAAGCGGCAGAGGAGCGCAGAGATGTGGGCCACAGAGATGAGATGAACGCTTGAAGGAAGGGTGAAGAGCGTGAGTGGCTTTGAACAAAATGTAATATAAGCTATGGCAGTCAAAAGTATCAAAAACTTGATCCGTGATACAACTGAGCAAACACAGATACTAAAAAGAACACACAAAATGTTACCTTTTAAGACGAGACTTATTAGTGTTAATAGCTTTGACCAAAACATAATATATTCTAGGGTTGTCAAAAGTAAATCCTAAACTACATACTCATTTGAAGAATCGATACTAAAAAAACAGACGTTTCCTCAACAGGTTTAGAATAAGCAAGGGCTGGGCGGTTTTGCCTAAAATAAAATCGGCAATTTCTCCCAAAATGTTTAGTAAACTACAGAAAATTTGCAAAACAAAAAAGCTTGTATTCAGAAATGATCACATTGAACCCACTGGCCATTGAAGAAAACTTTTATGAATGAATATGCATTAAACATGCAGACCCAACATTTCAATCATTTTTTTCAATAAAAATTAAAGGCTAAATCATGGCTGTCTTTATTAAACCATTTCTTGTGCAAAGTTCATATGAAACACAAACATTTTAATCCTCAAAACAGTGAAAATGTCAAATGTGTCACATAAATGAGTTTCCTTTCTCTAAACAAGCAACAAAACTGTAGCTCTGTAAACAAATAATTCAGTAAAATTTTGTAAAATATACCAAAAAATATTCTTGGGGATATGTTGATACATCAGCCCATGAAAGCCACAGAAGTTTGGTAAAAAGAGAAGAATTAGGACTTTGCAATTAACAAAACTTTAATCAATATGGAAGTCATCTTCATCTTCAGTCTTATCATGATTCCTGTATATATGTATATATACATATATTCCTGTGTATGGCGTGGCACTTGAAGTGATAGTAAACATTAAAATGCCTTTAAAAACATGCTTTCGTACTATAGTGGGGTCTGCTTTCCACAGATCTAACCTGTAACGTGGCCTGGCAGCATCACTTGTCTCCATTAGAAGTTTAATGTCATAATGTGGAACATTCCAAGCAAAGCAATAACGTCACCATAGTGACAAAGTAACATAGTTTTACAATCTTATCGATTCCCCTATGGTATCCCCTATAGTAGTAAAGGAAAATCCTATGGCTTTTCCTTTACTACTATCACATCAAACTGCTATGGAAGCTGTTAAAATGACCTATAACTGTACACCTAAGTAAGCATGTGTCATCTGTGTGTATTTGTACTAGTTTTTGGGGCGTGTAGCAGGGGTCCTGCTGTGTTGGGCTTCTCTCACTGCAGAATTTCAAGAAGGACCTTGAGCACAGCCCGTCTCTTATAAGGCCACTGTAGCCAAGGCCAAGGCCAAGGTATACTTTCAGAATGACTTTTACACATTTCATATCCTCATTTACTGCAGCTTTTCAACCATAGACTGTATAAAGACTAAGTGACCGTGACGTCACCCATAGTGTTCAGCTCCAGTCAAATGAAGCTGATCGAGGCTTGCATGCTTGTTATAAGGGTAGATTTAGAGCCGAGTTACATATTAGGAATTCTGACTGCAAGTATCATAGCAACCAAAGAGCCAATCCGGAGCTAGGGTGTTCATGGTAACGCCCCTTCCCTCTCGCACCATTGGTTTGGTAGAGAGCGTGTACTTAGCAACATTGTCAATCAAACCTGTTACTAACAGGAGCGACCACAGGGATTATTCTGTGATTAATGTCTGAATGAATGATTTATGGGGAAAAAAAATGTAAATAAATACACCAGGATCATGTATAGCAGGTTAACACGAGCATTTTAAGACCAAAATGATGAGCCTGACAACAGCAGTTACAGAAAGGGGGGCGAAGTTTTTCAAAAGAAAGTCAATTGAAACCAAAACTGATGGAGACTGATGCATGCCTTTGCTCACTTCCTGTTTGGAATGTGGTGGTTTGCAGGTTACCTTTGTGCATTTACAGTATACTTTGAGCTCATAGTAGTCCATCTTGACCTGTGTTAAAGTGTGGAAATGTGAGGAATGAAACATATTTGCATTTTGACCATTTTCAGTTTCTTGCATTCAGAAGTATACAAGTAGTACAATAACATTAATGTCATATGGAAACCAGCAGTTTTGCAATCTCATCTTGTCTAAATTTGGCATTACTTGAACTGTTTTTGTGGTTTCCTGGAAAAAAAGGAAATGGTCACTCAACTTTGTGCAATAGGGAGCAGCGGGGTTCATATCAACATAAAGCGAATTTTAAATCTTTGTACAATTATTTGAGAAAGTAATTCCTTATTTTTTGTTTCCTATTAACTGAAGAGGAAGTTGATACAGAGAACTACACAGGAAATACACAAAATATTACTTCTGAAATTATTTTATGTTGATCCAAAACAAGAAAATTAGATTTTAAGACTAAAATATACAAGTCAATTTACCATATAATTGTAGTAATGCAGTAACTGAGTGGAACAAAGCTGAAATATGCCTCAAAAACCGACTTGCAAATCTGCCCGCATCAAAAAGTACTAGATCACAAGTCGTAACCGTCTAAAATAGAAATGGAAAATGTAATAAAATGCATTAACCACGCAATAGCTTATGGTCGAAAACTTGCAGACCTCACTTGTAACTTCTAAAACATCTAATCTTTGACATTTTCATTCATCTCATTTTGGTCTGAAGTCGACTAAAAACATTCTTGGCATGTCTTGTAGATCAGTCATTCGGAAACTTTTTTTCTGGGGACCCATATTTTAAAAGTCACGACCCAAGTCAACAGACATTATTCGTAAATTACAAAATACAGGTGGATTCGCCATTATTATTGAACATTAATGAGGATATTTTATTGTTGATTGAGTGATCGTGTCTCTGAACAATTGGTATTACTCGAGTTTTAAACAGTAAACAATGAAAAACTCTCACTGAAGCAGCAATAAAAGGATCCATAAGTGGCCTATTTGGACATTAATGTAGCTCATTTGTTTTTCTTTTCAACATTTACCGTATTTTCCGGGCTATTGGGTGTGCTCTTAAGCCTCCAACTAGGGATGGGCATTCGATGAAATTTTCTTAATCGATCGTCGGAAGAATTAACGATCGATTATCGATTAATCATTAACGTTTTTATATTAAAATGATCATCATTATTATTACTATCTGCGTGACCTATGTATCGTATCGTGACCTATGTGTCGAGATATGTATCGTATCGTGACCTATGTATCGAGGTATGTATCGTATCGTGACCTATGTATCGAGGTATGTATCGTATCGTGACCTATGTATCGAGCTATGTATCGTATCGTGACCTATGTATCGAGCTATGTATCGTATCGTGACCTATGTATCGAGCTATGTATCGTATCGTGACCTATGTATCGAGCTATGTATCGTATCGTGTCTATGTATCGAGCTATGTATCGTATCGTGGTCTATGTATCGAGCTATGTATCGTATCGTGGTCTATGTATCGAGCTATGTATCGTATCGTGGTCTATGTATCGAGGTATGTATCGTATCGTGACCTATGTATCGAGGTATGTATCGTATCGTGACCTATGTATGGAGGTATGTATCGTATCGTGACCTATGTATCGAGCTATGTATCGTACCGTGACCTATGTATGGAGGTATGTATCGTATCGTGACCTATGTATCGAGGTATGTATCGTATCGTGACCTATGTATCGAGCTATGTATCGTATCGTGACCTATGTATCGAGGTATGTATCGTATCGTGACCTATGTATCGAGCTATGTATCGTATCGTGACCTATGTATCGAGCTATGTATCGTATCGTGGCCTCTGTATCGAGGTATATATCTTATTGGCAACTTCTTAATGATCCCCAGCCCTAGTTGTCTCATCTGCGTCCTTATAATCTAAATAAAAATCAATGCAAATTTTAGTTGACTAAGATCCCAATGTCCATTTAATCGACTAAATGACCAGAGCCCTGACCTCATCATTTCATCATCAGCCCTACAGTCCAGCTGGAGTTTGCTTAGTAAATATTTCAGTTTGTGTGATTGGGTTACACCTGCCTGCAGCGTGTCAGTGACTCAGACCCCAGAGCTTTAGTGTTAGTCACTTGCATTGAGCTGTTTTCTCATAAGATACACTTCCTCAGTAGGTTGGGTTCATGTGACCTTGTTCTAAACTGCCTGTGGTTTCAAATTTTGTAGTATTTCCCTTTTAATTGTCAAAAGGCAGATATGTTTGTTGTGGTTTATGGTTAGTGTCCTTGTAATTAGTGGGCCTATTCACATAAAACAAACACTGGCACAAATTTAAACGGGAATCAGCTGGAAAGTTCCCCTGAATTGTACACTTTATGAAATTTAGTTAATCTATATACATATAAATAAAAAAAAAAAAAAATTTTTCATTACATATATTGTATTAATTACACATGCAAGTTGCAATATATCTCAACACATTTGTTCATACATACAAACAAAACATGCAAAAATTATGCGATCTGAAAGTAAAAATACAGTGTGTCAAATTACTCCTCAAAAATAGGTACACTGCCTCCGAAACTTGTGTCTTCTCAATAAATGTGCCACAACTATTTCAGGATTATTTCAGGATCTTCCTAAAAGTGATTCTGAATGGTTTTTGAACAAATTCTGTAGCATTTTAAGTTTATTGTACGAGCAAATCAGGATTATATTGATATTACACACTTAAAAAATGTGTGCCGCTTTTGGAAGATCGGTAAAATGTCATAAATGAGGCTTGACATTTGGTCTAGCTACAATCACATTTCGTTTTATTATGAATATAGAATCCTCATTTTGTAAGTCAATACATCACATACTAAAGGTCGGTGAGAGCGTCCCCCCTCTCCCGGGTACAGCAGTTACCCGTGTGCCACCAGAAGAGAGGAGTGGGACGTTCCCGCTCAAGCTGGGACTTTTAAGCCAGGGGGACGCTCGAGCCGGTATTCATTTGAACATTTTTTCTGTCTACATCAGCATTAAAGAAGAGCTACCATAAAGAAGACATATTGTGCTTGTTACGACCCAGCTCGTTTGGGGTGAGGGAAGTAACAAAAAAAATAAAACCAAGATGTAAAATGGAATAAATGAAGTAATGTTTAATTAACAGGAATGTAAAGGTAAATTAACAAAAGACTAAAAATATACAGAAAACAACCTAAACTAAGAAACAGAACAACAGAATAAACTGTTTTGTGCCAGAAAAGGGGTCACGCAGGCTTACACAAAAACGAGTGGTAAAACTTAGGGACACACACTAAACTAACACAAGTTCCCCAAATTAAACCACATAAACCCACAAACAGAATCGAGTGACCAAATCAAAAAAGGCACAAAACAGAAATAGACTAACACACAAACACAAAACCAAAATGGCAGACTGGCCACCAAGGCAGCCCCGAACAGGTCCTGGCAATCTCCTTAAATAGGGGGAGGTGGCTGCAGGTGAGGTGGGCGTGGACTTGCCCCACCAATCACAGACCAGGACTCCTGCAGCAGGAATCAAGAGAACTCTGCAGAAATATTACAACTAAGGCCTGGGGCCGTAACAGTGCTTGTGTCTGCAGTGTTCATCTAAAACGACTCTATAAAAGAAACAAAATTTCCTCGTTACGAAAATGCCAGAGGGAGCTGTCGTCACCGTAAACGCCATCACACCAAAGAGTCGGATGGATAGCTGCAGATCACACTAGGGGCGAGATATGATTTCTACAATATGAGACAAGACACAAGATTGGACCTACGAGAAAAACACAAGACAAGATTTTGATATTCTTTATAATAAATAAGTGCGCCATCCAGTTCCCAGTTTTGGCCTCTGCAGATGCAAAAATAGCTTCACAGAAAACGTAAAAATTGTCACATTTTCATATGATAAATGGCAAATTTTTCATATAGTGCCTTTCCACTTAAAGCACTTTGCAACAAGGAACCCCTTCATTCAGGAGGGTGGGTGGATTAAGTGTCTTGCCCAAGGACACGACAGCATTCATCTGTGGGAGCTGGACTCGTGCCATAAATCTGTGGGTCCGTGGATCTGACCGCTCAACCAATAATAAATAATGACGAGGTGCAAGATTTGTGCATTTTCAGCTTGGATCTTTCTTTCAGACACAGTAAATCTTATTGACCTCTGACCTCTACTTGAAACGTTGACGCAAACCTCTTTAAAGTGGACTATTGTTTGACCGGACAAGATCAGACAGAGAAGTAGAAAAGAGAACTGTGTGGGTGTGTGTGTGTCATTTTCTCCGCTAAGATTCTAACTCAGAACACTTGTTTGACTGTAATCGTCTGTCGACATGAGGCAGTAAAAGGAAGTAAGATCAAGTTGAAGTGATTTAGAGCGCCAACACCTTCCATAGCACTAATGTGTCAGATCCCTATTGATAATGGTGTAAATGACTCACATTTTTACTGCATTTAGATTTCAGATCCTGTAAAAGAGACAGATGTTTACTGTAAATGATTAATCTATTTAATCTATTTAAAGACTATTTTTCCCATTGGTGTCAAAATCAAGTTTGAAATTTTAGAATTGTGACAACATCTAGATGCTTTAGAATCTTTTGTAAGTAACATTAGTTGAGTAATTGTATAAAAACTGTAGTGTTAATTAGAGATGTGAAAAAAATATTGAAATATCGATATCTTGTATCGTTTAATGTGATGATACAGTATCTGCTGTATTGATATATATAAAATATAGGGTGTTTTTTCGTGTATTTTAACAAATTATTTTGTTACAGAGCTACAGTTTTGTTGCTTGTTTAGAGGAAGGAAACTTGTTTATGCAGCACATTTGACAGTTTCACTATTTTGATGAGTAAACTAGGTGGGTTTCATATTTACTATGCACAAGAAGTGATTTAACAAAGACTTTAACAAAGACAACCATGATTTTGTCTTTATTTTTTTATTGAACCGTATCGAATCAACTTGAAATGTATCGTATCGAATCAAATGTGTACTGTATCAAGTTACATATCATATCGGCAACTTCTTAATGATACCCAGCCCTAATTAAAGGTGTGCAAAAATATTAAAACATCAATATATTGTATCGTTAAATGTGATGATACAATATCCATATTGTGGACTGCTGTATCGATATATCGCAAAGAGTATTTTTTTGTGTATTTTACCAAATTATTTTGTTACCGTGCTACAGTTTTGTTGTTTGTTTAGAGGAAGGAAACTTGTTAATGCAACACATTTGACACTGATGACTAAACTCGGTGTGTTTCATATGAACTTTACACAAGAACTGGTTTAACAAAGACTTTTAGTATCACAGCCATGATTTAGCCTTTATTTTTAATTGAATCGATTTGAAATATATTGTATCGAATCATATCGAAACAAAAGCTCACTGTATCGAAATATGTATTGTATCATGGCCTATGTATCGAGGTATGTATTATATCTACAACTTCTTAATGCAGGGTTCCTACTCTTTTTCATTGACAAAATTTCAAAACTTTTCCATAATTTTCATGACCTAAAGTGAATTTTCCATGACTTTACAGCACCTACATGTGTAGAATTGATCAGACTTTTAGGGCTAAATATGAAATGTTAATCCTTTCCACTCACCTTATGGTTTGGTATTATAGTTTTTTTTTTAACATGGAAAATACTTTCAGTGCATTTATTGTTGTCTCTTTTAAACAAAAGGCGTAAACGTTCACAAATAATCATAACAGCATAATGAGAGCTGTAGTTGCGTGAAAGAGATACTAAAATTCCATGACTTTTCCAAAACTTTCAAATTCCATGACTTTTCTAGGCCTGGAAAATGACACTTTCAATTTCTATGACATTTCCAGGATTTCCATGACCGTGTGAACCCTGTTAATGATACCCAGCCCTTTTTATGTAGGTTGTGTAAATGTCAAATCAAGATAGAATTACACATTTTGGATAACTATGAAAATATTGGTGTATGTGTATGGTGGAGTGTTCAGGAGTTACCATGGCGACGCAATGCACAAATTAGCAAACTTTTTTTTAGGTTTGTCAAGAAGTCGAGCCCTCATGGTTTGGCTGTTTCATTTCATCTGTTTACCTGTCGTAATCCCAACTAAGTCTTTACGGATACAGATTGTGTTGAAATAAAGCTCAGATTAAAGTGTAACAAAGCCTCAGACAGAGCATGCCTACAGTTAGCATCGCTCCACCAGAGAATGTTGATGACATCAGCTGCAAAGTATGAATAGTACACTATAAACAGTAAAGCTGACTTAGCGATCACACCTCATTTGCAATATACTGTACACCATTTATACAGATTGTGGTTGCGTTTTAACACAATTTAGGAACATTTTCGAGTTTTTTAAGCGCGTTTTACAGTCACATTTTCCTACCACACCTTTTATGTCTCCCCACTGGCTACCGCAATACTGCCTGGGATTGTCTATGTTTATAAGTAGTAAATGCTAATGAAGCCTTGCAAAGTAATTCTTGGTTCAGCTTTTTATTTCTTATCAAATCCTCTGAGAAAATACAAATCTTTTCCACATTTGTTTAATAAAACGACATAAACAGCAACTCCCTTAGAACTATTTGACACTTGAGGAATGCATTGACCTCTTATTGACTACTTTTGGCCCCTTTCTGAAGATCGCTGGAAAACACTTGTTGTCTTGGCTGCCATTTTGGATTCGTGTTGAATTCGATCATGCTTTTGTAGTCAAGGGTCGTAAAATATAGAAGCAGGAAGAAGAAGGAAGAGGGAGGGGGTGAACCTTTGAGGAATGACTAACTTTGCTACCTGATCATCTGCTTTAAAACACAGCTGCGTTTTATGAAGTCGGGAGTATAAAAGTAAATGGGTTAATTGCACTGTACCGCACTTTCTCTCGTTTTATAGGTGCGCCGTGACTGTGTTTGTGCGGAAAGAGTGACTGAGCGAAAAAAGCTGACTTCACAAACTGGTTTCACGCGGAGAACTTGTGGTTTTTACAACATCTTTTTTTTTTTTTTTTTTTTTTTGGTGATGTTGCAAGAGTGGCGCTCAGGTTAGGTAAGGACAGTGCAGCTTTATTTATGTGTGGTGGGGTATAGAGTAATTCATAAGTGGGAAGTCTACATCAGCATTAAAGAAGAGCTACCATAAAGAAGACATATTGTGCTTGTGTCTGCAGTATTCATCTAAAACGACTATAAAAGTAACAAGATTTCCTCGTTACGAAAATGCGGTGGCCACTGGGAGCTGGCATCGCCGTAAACGCAACAAAGAGTTGTTTGGATAGGTGCAGATCACGGTGGCAAATAGTAGAAGTGGGATGAGATACAATTTCTACAATTTGAGACAAGACACGAGATTGGACCTACGAGAACAATACGAGACGAGATTTTGATATTCTTTATAATAAATACGTTGTCCAGTTCTCTATTTTGGCCTCACCGTTTTTGATTTACCGTATTTTTTGAACTATAAAGTGCACTTAAAATCCTTAAATCTCGACTAGGAATGGGCATTCGATGAAATTTTCTTAATCGATCGTCGGAAGAATTAACGATCGATTATCGATTAATCATTAACGTTTTTATATTAAAATGATCATCATTATTATTACTATCTGCACTACTAATCTGCATAAATAAATTCAACTTTACGACATATAAACCTTAACGACTCTAGAGCCACATCAGCCTGTTTGACATTATAATGTGTTTAATTCAGTTTTGCGCAACTCTCACAGAAACAAAAAAAAACGCATCGCTAATTTGCATAAACTCAGATAGAAGATAAAACTACAGCTCTTGTGTCGCTGATGCGGTCAATTTCTGTCAGATTAAAAGACATGACTCAGGTGAATACAGGTTAGTGTGACCATATTTGCGTTTGTCAAAACCAGGACACCGTACGGGGGGAGGGAGGTGGGGATTCGTCATCGACATTGCGCGACTCTCACCTGGTAAAACTTTTTCCCACTGAACACCGAAACATATGTTCCTGCTTTATTCACTGTGCACATGGACTCACACTTGTCCCGAACGCAACGGAAAGCCTGGAATTTCTTGTACAAATCATCGTTAAATACGCATTTGTGCTTCCGTACGCTGCAGACTGACCGAATGTTTGTGTTTGCTCGCTCCTTCTGAGTGCAGAGAGACACATGTACGGACCCCTGTTTGGTCACGCTACGCACAGCAACCTACATTCAGTTTGTCGATTAAAATTAACGTAATCGATTAAATTCTTAATGATCAATTATCGATTAATCATGCCCATCCCTAATCTCGACAGTGCGCTTTATAATCCAGTGCGCCTTATGCATTAATTCTGGTTGTGCTTGTTTACTGACCTCGAACTGATTTTATGTGGTACACGGCGCTCAAAAATCTGTCAAAATGTTTTAGTATGACTTTGATAAGCTACGAAGCCGCACCGCTTGATGGGTTGTCGGAGCATTACGGCTACCTTAGTCAAGAGCCTCACAGAATCCGACAGAAGCTGACCAATTCAGCGCACAAGGAGCGAACTGTTTTTTCAGCATTTATAGTTTATGCAAATTAGCCATGTGGTTTTAAGTTTTGTTTCTGTAAAATGTAAACAAATGTGCGCAAAGCTGAATTAAATTATTACTCAATGTATATCTGAGTCCTCCTTGTAGAAAATAAAAAAACAAACTTAAATGATCCACCCACATTCACATTCATAATACACATTCAGCAAGACAGGGAGGCAACACCGTGATCTGCCAATGGATCGTTGATATCTGGGCTAAGGATCAGTCTCAAGTGTCCTTCATTTGTTTTGCTTAATGCTCTTTATAATCTGGTGCACCTTATGTACGAAAACAGATTAGAAAATTCAACATTATTGGTATTGCGCCTTATAATCTGGTGCAGTTTATAGTACGAAAAATACGGTACTTTATTTAATATTTTTACTGTCATCGTAGCAGCACTTTTTGGGACTGCAGCTTCTCAAAAAATGTAACTCTCCTTCAGTTAAGTTTTTTGTGCTAAACGTAAAAACACGGGGAAAAAAATCTTGCAAGATCATTTTCATCACGTGTGGACAATCTCGTGGGAATCTTGTGGCACGAGATCTTGTCCCATCCCTAGCGAGCGTTTTTATTTTTTTGTTTCTTTTTCATTTGTACCATAATAACGCTCCCGAATTCTACGTGTATCACTGTTTAAGAAAATAAAACTCAGTAGAAGGTACAAACCAGTAGGCGTATGACGGTGAAAACAGCGATGGACCGCGATATTTCGTCTTGAAAATAAGTGACTAAACATTGCTCAGACATGTAAAATTATTTCTGGACACATGCGTGACTTTAGAACAGTTTTTTTAGACAGCCAAGTGAAATGGGTGGACCTCCAAAGATTCTTCCAGCTTTAGATAATATGCTTCATTATTATGGACAGTGTTTATTTATTTTTTTCGTAATCCACTTTTTGATGTATTCTTTGCTTTTTAATATACTCTTTGGGCAAAAACAAAAGCAAAATTTACTATACAGACTTTAAATATAAGCAAGATGACTGAAGGATGACTGAATATTATACTGTGTGTTTTAATATTTTTTTTAGAGAAGCTTCAAATATGTCAAAGCGAAATAACATGGTAGTGAAAGCTGTAAATCAGGATTTCGTTTGCTTCCATTTCACTTTTAATCTCTAATCAGATCAACCAGAATATTCCAGTTTTGTTTGCATATGTAATTTAAATCCAACTTTACCCAAAATGCATCCAACCCATCCAAGTCTTTTAAATATAGTTCACCTTCGCAAACTAAATTTAGTCGTTGGTGGGGGAGTAGTAGAAATAGATGGTTTTACTGGGCGCGCCGTGGAGGTCTGTTGTTGTTATTCTAATAGCGCATATGTTTTTACTGCGCCCTCTTCCTCCTCTCGTGCCCTCTTGTTTTTCACGTGGTCTAATCTGGCTGCCAGCTGGCCCCCGGGAAGGGTCAAGGGTCATGCGGTTACTGTAACTGCCTCTGCTTTTGTGTGTTGTGGTCAGAGATTTGTCCACAAGATCATTAAGCTCGAGTTAGTTAACCGTTGTAATTATTATGCAAATGGTTGAGTTAATTTGGTTCAAAAGAGAAAGAATTGCTAATGATTTTCAGTAAACACTTGGGGAGGCTATAGAAGATCCAAAAAAAAACCCAAAATACAACAGCATAGTAGCTTACTTGCAAAACTACCAACTTAAAATTCCATACCTTATACAGAAATGGAAAAAAAGTTTAATATTTTTAGGAAATTCTCTTGTTTTTTTTTTTATGTACTCCGCAAGTCTATTATTGGGTTATTTGTATACTTTGCACTGACATCATACTGGGGGTGTTCTACATGTATATCTAATGGTGAAATATGTAGCAGTTACCATGGTGACACACAATGGACACAGTTAAAAAAAGTTTTAAGATTATCTGAAAAAAAAAAAAAACAAAATGTATTTAAACAACACATTTTCCGGAGCCTATGATCAATATGAGTGTTCATGGTCCTGTTTAGGTGTTTGACGTTTGTTTTCTCACCTAATTTTAAGCTTGGATGGTTTAGTCCTTTAGCCTGATTCATCAGATGGTTTCACTTCATGGAAACCGTCTGACTTTGCAGCATTACAATTCGTTTGCTCGATGGTAGGAAGGAGGAAGAAGGGCAATAACGTCTTTCCTCTTGACAACATTCACCAAACATTCTCTTTATTCTGGCTTTAAATCAGACATGTCAAACTCAGGCCTGAGGGCCAGATTTGGCCTGCAGTATAATTATATTTGGCCTATGAGATCATATCAAATATGTATTAGAGCTGTCTGCTGGACTAATTATTTATTTAAAATTGTGTTATTATTTTATAATATGCTTGTTATGGATTCAATGTTTAAGCAAAACTATTATTAAACATTTATTTTAATAAGAAAAGGTTTAACATTACATATTTCAAAAGAAGAGAAAACATGCAGATGTTGTTGAAATTTTTCAATAAATATTTAGTTTGGCCCACAACTTAGTCCCAGTTTTTAATTTTGGCCCTCTGTGAATTTGAGTTTGACACCTCTGCTTTAAATCCTCGATCTCGTGAATCGTTGCCAACACAGAATGTCTGTCTTCGTCTACATCCATCTCAACCACTTTGTTTACTGTTGTGCTGTACCACAAAAGGGACCCAGACAGGCGCTTGAGTTTGACATCATGGCTTCAAAGATCTTCTCTCATTGGTCAGTGCACGGTCTACAACTTACGGGGTTCTTGCAAACCGTCTAGTGTATTCCGATTCCTGACCTAAAAGCTGTAGAGAAAGCCTGGCTGTTGGTCCTTACCCATGGATTTCAAAATGATGAAAAGTTCGGACCATCGCCATAGCAATCAATACTCAAAACACAATATTTTTCAATGGTTAACGCTCCTCAAACTGGCACCATATCAAGTAAAGCTGAACTAAAGCTGAAACTCAAGAACAGCTGTATTATATTGCCTTGGTAGCTTGGTCTCTTTTATTTCCATGGTGATCTCTTTTCCGTACGGTGTCACGAGCTTCTAATGACTGTATGGCAGTGAAATTCACACTCGAGTTTAATGTAAGGTTATCTAAGCAGGAAACGTTTGTGCTGACTTATAGGTAATATCTCGTGTCCTCTGGGTAAAACAAATGTCAGAGTGGCTCACATTGTCCCTGTAAAAGTCAATATTAAACTGGAGATTTCCATGCCGTCCTCTTTTGCCTCCGGTCTTTAGCTGTCAGACTCAAATTGGAGGTTTTTGAAGTAACACGATCTGCAAAAACTGACTGTAATAATAACATGTTAATTTAAGTACTTTTGACGATAGTTTTGCAGTAAGATTTAGGCCTATTTACGTGATGGATCTAGGTTATTTGGTTTGTTTCAAGGTGTTGTCCGCACTGCTTAACTTTTCTAGTGCAGGGTCCGGCATCTGCTTGTCTCCATGGTGATTTCTTTGCCTAGGATCTTCCGCATTATGACTTTAAATAAAGATATCTTGTATTTATTGAATTACAGGTGTTTTTATTTCTCAAAACTACCACAAAAACATGGATTATTATTGTGAGCAGGTCCACTTCTCCACAGATCTGACCTGTAACTTGGTCTGGTGATGTGGCCTGCTTGTTTCCATGGAAATAGTTCAATTAAATGCCATACAGTAGATCATTTCGGGAAGAGAAACAACAACAACATGGAGTCGAAGTGGTGGACCGTCTACCAGAACTCACTTGTCGTCATAGAGATGTAATTTCTTTGCCTAGAAAATTCCACAGCATGGCATTAAACTCACTTATCTCCATGAACACAAGCAGCTGATGGCACGACAGGTCAGATCTGTGGAAAGGCAATGCAGTTTATAGTAAGACTGCATGTTTTTCAAGGTATTCATAAGCAACAGAAACACTTGAAATGGAATAATATTTTTGTTGCCCATATGAGACTATTAGGCTGATCTATGTTATAATGTTGTTTCTTCATCATAAACATAGTTGTGTTTTGTTTTATTCACACACAAACTCTGCATATTTAGGCTGAGTTCTTCTCTCAAATAGAAAACACTTGGATACTTTCAGCCCTGGAATTGCCAGTGTCTACTGTACTAAAGGTAACACGTATATGTTAATATGACAACTACAAAATGTTTGCTCAAAACTCGGGATGATTTAGGCAGTCAAAGGTTTCCTTTTTCGTCCTTCCTGTGGATCAACACTGCCCATCGCCTTCGCCTTTCACTATTTTTCAATTTTGTTGGGAAGGGAAACAGTTTGAATGTATGGAGTTCGCAAACAAATTTCTCGAGCCGTTTTACACTGTTAGGATCCAACAATCACACAATTATGATCCCAAAACTAAAATATGACAATATCAGAATCAGAAACAAAAGTAATATGGTTCAAAAGACTAAAAAAGTTCGGCTTTGACAACAGACGCATCCCACTGGGAAAACAAACATGGCAGTTTGATGCTCACATTTTCGGAAAATCCTTCCCAGTATGCATTGCGCAATGACTGGAAGTCCGAGATTCCTGATGCATCTATAGAAATAGACATTTAATTAATCAAATTTGAGTTATTCAGCGCAATATGTATAATTCAGAATTCCCTTGGTGAACTACTTGGAAAAGGGTGGAGAGCTACTGGTAGCTCCCGAGCTGCAGGTTGGAGACCATTGCTTTATGGAGGCGTAAGTGGCAAACCCTCCATCAGAATGTACCTTTTAGATATTTAGTTTTCAAACTAAATTGCACTGAATAACATAACACATAACATAACATTATATTGCATAATATTTGTAATATGTCATGCTATGTAAGCAAGTGAAACTGACCTCGTCAAAACTTCTCAAATCCTATTCTCCTATTCTCAAGTCCTATTCAGTAAACCCAGATCTTCATTTTTTTAAGTCAAGCAGAAACTAGAATGATGGAGGTGTGTCTCTGAGAATGGCTACAAGAAGAAACCACAAAGAAACTCCTGTCTAGACTTGTAGCAGGTGTCACATTAGCACAACAGATCTCTGCAAATGTTAGCCAGAGTCTTAAAGGTGCCTGGAGTAACTTTCCTTCATGGAGATGTTATTGCTTTGTCTGGAATGTTTCACAGTATGGCATTCAACCTTTCATCTTCAAGGAAACCAAACCAGACCAAGTTGCAGATCAGATCTGTGGAGAGGCAGCCCCGCTCACAGTCAGAATGATTGTTTTTGTAGGTATTTTTGAGTTATAAAACCACCTGTAATTGAATAAACATAAGGTAGAGCTGTTTAATGTCATACTGTGGAACATTCCAGGCAGACCAATGACATATCCATAGAAACAAGGAACTGACGGACCCCCAACCAAAAAGTTACACAATGCACCTTTAAGTACTGGGATTTGCAGAATTAGAGGTGTGGCGCCCACAGTTATAGTTTGAGCAGGACTACACATGTTGTTGATAAAACTGCCAATTCCTCACACTTGACTGTTCTTTTAATCATCCATCGGCGTTTGACGTGAGGCGACATAGAGGCTGAGATTAGTTGGACGTTTATTCAAGTGTTAATAATGAAATCTCCAAAGTTGATGTTTGTTTGACATTAAAACTGGTCCATCTGGCATTGCTTCAATTCCAAAGAACTTCCACAGAACTTACCTGTAAATTGGCCTGTCTCCATGGAAATAATGTACTGGTAACTTTTCTGGTGGAAGGTCCGTCACCTGAAATGTCAGAGCTCTGCCTGGAATGTTCCACAATATGATGTTAAACAGCTCTACTTTGCATTTATTCAATTATAGATGGTTTTATAGCTCAAAAATACAGAGAAATAAAGGCATTCTGACTGTGAGTGGGGTCACCTCTCCACAGATCTGACCTGTAACTTTGCCTGGTTTAGTCTCCTTGAAGATAGAAAGGTTTAACGCCATACCGTGAAACATTGCAAATAAAGAAATAACATCTCCTTGGAGAAAAGCAATCGACGAACCCTCGACCAGAAAAATACACCTTTAAAAGTGTAGCGTTAATTAATTACTGAAGTAGTACTAGTAGTTTTATCATTATTGGTTAGTGTTGGGAGTAACACGCTATAAAAGTAACAAATTACTGTAATGTATTGTTTTTTGCAGTAATGCAGTAATGTAAGGCATTACAGGGAAAAAAAAAGTAATATTTTACTCTGTACAAATGTCAGTAATGCGCGTTACAATGCATTTTTAACCTGGATTGAAGTGGAGGGTTTTTCGTTTTTCTTCATACAAATTTGCTAAAATTACCGTGATATCAGTAGCAGTGAATCACCATTGTTACAATTCTGAATATTGGAACGGGCCCAGAGGTGCACCTGCGTAGACCGTCGGGTGACCATGGGTGAAAGAACCGGCACAGAACTCCGAGCTCCGCAGGGCTAATTGCAGCTGACGCCCGATTGCGCTTTGCAGTTTGGGGTTTATGGGCTTGGGGTTCTAGGCAGTCCTAGACTCCAAGTCCTAGTCCAAGATTAGTCCTGGTTTAGTCCTGGTTCAGCCCTGGTTCAGTTCTCCTGGTTCAATCCCTGGTTCAGTCCTGGTTTAGTCCTGGTTCAGCCCTGGTTCAGTTCTCCTGGTTCAATCCCTGGTTCAGTCCTGGTTTAGTCCTGGTTCAGTTCTGGTTTAGACCTGCTTTTGTCCTAGTTTAGACCTGGTTTAGTCCATATATGACGCAAAAGTTCAGCATTTTTGCTCACTTATTTTGGTGAGAGTAACTTAAACATGCTGCAATAGTCATGTAATAAATGCAGTAATATTGTAATGTAACGAATTACTTTGAAATGACAGTTTTGAAGTAACTTGCCCAACAGTGATGTTAGTCTTAGTAGTAGTAGTAGTAGTAATAGTAGTAGTATGTAGTACACCTTGACTACATAATGATGTGTAGAGGAAGTAGTTCAAGTGACAGTCTACCTGATAATGTCAGAGCAGGTAGTTGTGTCCAGGAGGGATGATACCGTCTTTGAAACAGCACAAAGTCCTCTTCTTTATCTGATTACAGAGACACTTCTTTCCTGCAGCGTGACTGTGTGTGCGAACGAGTATTTGTCACATTCTAGGCACTACAGTCTGTACACACTCACAGCACAGGGGGTTATATCTAAACTCTGGGGGCAAAAATCTCATCCCTATGAGGTAAATCCTTTATTATTAGAATCAGATATGGATTAAAATAGATTATGGTGAAGTTAAGGGTAAGTAGTGACTATAGTCGAGGTTAGAAACAATCTCCAAGACGTGAATACAGGTCAGTGTAATGTCTCCAAAAAGCATGGAAACCCAACATTTGTGTCTCTCACTTCCTGTTGAGTGAACAAAAAAAGTCAGGTTTCGGATGTAGCAAATTGATGCCGATGACTTCATGTACCTACAGGGGCCCAGACTAAAAAAAAATAAATCCTTACAGGGTAGAAGTATTCAAGGAGTTACAGTCTCTCTTGTTTTATTATTAGGGATGGGACAATTCTCAAAAAAACAGTGAATTGTTTGATTCTGGTGTTTCAATTTGATTCTGTATAGAGTTTGAGTCTCACTTGTCCCTCCATGCTCACTGTGGTATCATTTTGGCACAGGCAGGAAAAGCACAGTCTCCTCAATTTGACTTTAGACATTATTACCGTATTTTTCGGACCATAAGGTGCACTTAAAATCCTTTAATTTTCTCAACAATCATCAGTGAGCCTTATAATCCGGTGTACCTCATGTGTTAATTCTGGTTGTGCTCACTGAACTCGAACTGATTTTATGTGGTACACAGCGCTCAAAAATCTGTCAAAATGTTTTAGTACAACTTTAGTAAGCTATTCATTCACATTCATAATACACATTCATCAAGACAGGGAGGCAACACCGGGCAAGTTACGCCACGATCTGCCAATGGATCGTGGATGCCTGGGCTAAGGCACATGTGTCAAGGCCAAGGCCCGCGGGCCACATCCGGCCCGCCAAGCCATTTTATGTGGCCCACAAGGGGTTAAACGGTATAATTTATTATTATCTTGTGACTCTGTCCAGCTACTACATCTCCCACAATGCACCGCAGTTGTTTCCCGTGAAGTGACTGCATCTCGCCACTAGAGAGGCCAAGAAAACTCATCAAATTTCCCCAAAAAATTATGCAGAGGGACAGTTATTTCATGAGTGTTACTGAAGGAGTAATGTGAATGTTTTAACTTAAACCTTTGAATTAAATCCAATTCACTTTATTTCTATAGCACATTTCATAAACAAAACAGTTTCCCAAGTGCTGCCCAATACAGATAAAACATATCCAATAGAAATATAAAGTAACGCTCTACTTAACTCTACTAGTCCTCATTAAGACAGTAAACTAGTCAAATCAAATTATCAAATAAGAGCAAGAATACCAGTAAATAATAAAAAAGTAAAAAAACAAACAAAACAAAAAACATACAAATAAACAAAATAAATAAATATGAAATGAAAAATCAAATACAGACTTTTACAGTTTTATAACATACCAATATTACAGTTACAGTTGCAGTCTTAACTTCACAACCGGCGCTTTGATGACAAACATGATCCAAATGTGGCCCTTGATGAAAATGAGTTTGACACCCCTGAGCTAAGGGATCAGTCTCAAGTAGGGGTGTGCAAAAATATTGAAATATCATGTTTAATGTGATGATACAGTATTGATATTGTAGGCTGCTGTATCGATATATCACCAAGGGTATTTTTGGGTATATTTTACTAAATTAATTTGTTACAGTGCTACAGTGTTGTTGTTTGTTCAGAGGAACTAAACTTGTTGTGTTGTTTACTGTTTTGATTATTAAAATGTTTGTGTTTCTTATAAACTTATAAAAGAACCGCTGCAGAGCTTCGCGCTACAAGTGCGGCTGTCGCCCAATTGCGCTTTGCAGACACCTGTTCCATGTGCTCGTGCTAGGGGCTCTCTCTCTTAAGTCCACGGGTACATGACCTGGTGCAGGACTCTGACCCGAGCTGCCACAGTGAGAGCTGGAGAGATACAGCGGCACTTGTGCCAAAGCCAAATGTTACTTCTCCCACAATCCGTGCGACAACCGAGGTACATGTGCATCTGCCCAACAAGCGCATCATCGGAGAGAGTTTTCAGTGCCGCAATGCAACATTATCGCATATCGCACTGTTGAGCCGCTATACTGCACCCAGGAGAAATTCCCTAACCGCGACAGCCGTAATCGTACCTTATAATCTGGTGTGCCTTATAGTGCGAAAAATACGGCACATCCTATAACATGTTCAGTGTCGAAAAGGGAAAAGGAGAGTGTGTTTTTATCAGGTTGAGGAGGGGGCTGCTGCTGGAAACAAGGTATAAACACACAAATCTACAGACATTTGAGACTCAGGAGCAAAGACTTAGTCAAAAAAATGATTTCTATTTACTTCAGCAATATATCACAATAAGAATGTATTCTTTCAACTTGTAACCTCCTGTGTACACATAAAAAGCCACATGATTTACCACACAAACACTGTAAAATTTGAGTAAGCCGTCCCCAGACTTTATTAGCTCAGTGAAACAGGCTGGTAGCTGCTCTTAAATGTCACTATAACCCGGCGCTTCTTTATACAAGGTTTTCACTCAAATTCCTCATTCAGAATCTGTGAACTTTCCGGATAATAGTGCCGACCGAATCCTTGGCAACCATTGTGGGAAGTCCGGCAGGTCAGAAGGCGACAGAGAAATGGACAAAAGCGTGTTTATATCAAGTTCAGATGAAGGTTTAAGGGAGGAAATAGGTCCAGAGAGGTCATACTGGGACAGAGGTCAAAGGTCAGAGCTGGATTTGATGGATGTGTTCTGAGTGTGCAGTTTGATCGTTTCACTTATTTTTGGTTCTGAGTTGAAACGCTAAGAGATCTACATTTTCAGCTTAATGTTAAAGACGATTTTTAGATTCTAAATACTAAACTTCATACGTAAATGTCCAATATTACGCAAAATTGACTGTGAGCTTTAAGCCGTGTTAGAATGTTGTTGCTGAAGTTGTGTTTTGTGGTGTGTTTTTGAGGTGTATAGAGTTTAAAACACAGTGGAGCAGAAGGTGGAAGAGAATATTTTCAGCCTAAGTATGCAGGGTTTGTGCATTAAATATGTTTAAATGAACGTTTTTGATGTGGATGCAACATTATAACATGACTATTTGCTTTCCTACTGTGACAAAGTGGGCCTCACATTTCTTTAATTTCGCATTTTATCATTCTCAATACCCCCATACAGTTACAGTAATTCCTGGTTCTTTTTGTTAATTATCACATTAGACATTCATTTAAATATACTTTATTTGTTAATTCATTTCAGTTTCCACTCATCATACTCACCTGCAGCTCCACATGGTCCAGACCAAAGAGGGGGCGTGCCTCATGTCGGCCGTTTTAAAACCTTGGAGGAGGTCCTAGGCTGGACCATGTGGAGGGGAAAACTAGTTTAAGTTCTGTTTCATTTTTTGAGTGTATTTGGTTTTATAGTCATTTTCAGCACAGTTTAGTTTATGTTGAACATTTTGATTTTAAAAGGGGACTTGGGCCCAGGAAAAGACATCTTTGCTTTGAAAAGAGACGTGGGGCCAATGCTGAGCTGGGGGAGGTACTTCCTGCTGGGCGGAGTATAAAGGCAAGCAGGCGTCATCAGTTAGGGGAGAGACTTGGTTGTTTAGTGGTTTGGATTTGAGTTTCTTTAGGGTGACCAAATCTCAGTTTTTTCCCAGACATGTCCAATTTTTTCCTGTCCTGGGCGTCCGTTTTTTTTTGTTTTTTTTTTTTTTAAAGTGACGGGAATGTCTGTGTTTTCATTACCTTTCATTGGGGCCATTAAATTGAGCGGGTCTCATAGCAGAAGGAGTGAGCAAACACAAACAGTCAGTCAGTCTACAACATGCCAAAGCACAAATACGCATTTAACAATGACTTGTACAAAAAATTCTCAATTTTCCGTCTCGGTCGGGACAAGTGGGAGGCCATGTGCACAGGTTGCGAGGTGAGAGTAGCTCAATGTCGCGGCCCCACCCCCCACCCTCAGTAAGGTGTCTGGGTTTTCACAAACGGTTTTCACCCTAAGTTACTTATTTTCTGTTTATTTGTACTTTTGGTGTTAACTCCAGAAGTCTGTTTTAAAATAAATTTTTTTCTGGTTAAAGACACTTTTTTGTTGTTGCGTCTGCCTCCTACTTTGACCACGTCGGGCCAGGTTTCCCACACCTGCTACATTTTATACAGATGGGATTAAAGTGGGACTGAAGCCATGACTAAACCATGACTAAACCAGGACTATACCAGGACTATACCAGGACTAAACCAGGACTAAACCAGGACTAAACCAGGACTGGAAGAGGACAAGCCAAAACTACAACATGACTAAACTGGAACCCAGGTATTTCATTGGATTTGCATGTGTATGTTTAATTTTATTTAACCCTTATTATGTAAGAATAACTCCTAATGCACAATGAAGGATGGATGAATAAGTAAAAAGGATGAAGTGAATAATTGAAGACAGAGACGTGAGCTGAGGCCTGTTCTGTGAAGAGAGGGACATGCACACGGAGAAGTCATACAGTATATCCTCTTGACTGGACTTCTTACTAAAGTCTATTTACTCATTAATGAACATTTGAAAATGTCTATTAACCGTTTTCTGTTGACACTGTGTTAGTGTTTACAATAAAATTAATAAATAACACCGGTCATTGATGCGGAAGTTACATATTTGGATTAGGAAAGCATCACTGGTGTCCGGCAGGTCCAGAACAATCTGTGTGTGTGTGTGTGTGTGTGTTTTGTACAGAGGGATCGGTCTGGAGCACACTCCCTCCACTGAGCCTGGAGCCACACTTCAAACACAACAGTGCAATCAGATGTGTTTATTTCATAGACTCATGTGAAAGGAAAGAGCTGATTGGTAATCCATTAATTTGAACATTACATTCCTTTGAGCTCATCTTCATCTTTCATCCTTTGATATTGCAGAAGTTGATACTGCAATGTTTGTTTTGATACAGACGGATCAAACGTGTCCCTGATTGGCTCATCCACCTGTCAGTAAAGCCTGACCTGATCTCAGAGGTTGGAGGAGTGTGTTGTGTTCTGGATCCCAGGCCTCTACATCAGTATTAGCTGATGTGGAGCAGACAGATGCTCTAAAGTAGTCCAGCGGTTCATTTGGTCCTCTGATATTTTATGTTATTAGGTTCTTTGTTCAGACCAAAAGTTTGTTTTTAATACCTGACAGTTTCGAGTCTTCCTCAGACCTCAGGTGCTGTCGTCCTGCCTCCATCGGAAAGAAGACAGCACCAAAACCTGTATAAATCAGTTGACCGGACACGTCACAGCAACGTGACGTGACCACTCTGAGGAAGACCACTAGTGAGCAGTACAAACTGTCAGGCGAAACTCTTGGTCTGAAAAAAGAACCTAATAACATAGATGCTCTAAAACAGGGGTGTCAAACATACGGCCCGGGGGCTGGATCCGGCCCTCCAAGACCTTTAATCTGGCCCTCGGCTGATTTTTTATAAAATATTTGAATTATATTTTAAAACCTGAAGACAGAATTTGCAATTTTTCGCACACCATTCACAGTCAAAACCTCTGATGTGCCTGCACACATGCAACTAGAAATAATAGATTTACAGTTAATAAAAGATGCCAAGTTTCAGGAGCAAAAAGAAAGCATGACTAAATTCTATGAAATACATACGAGTTAATGTTAAAACATTGTGTTGAAATTGCATTTTTCTTAAAGTTTCAGGTTGTTCATAATATTATAATATTTTGTTAAAGAATTAATCAATTAATAAAGATTTATGTAATAGATTTGCATTTCTCTGCACAAATATTTGAACTTATTGCTATTTTTGGGGTATATATGTATATATATGAGTTTTCTGATCCGGCCCCTTTGGGATCAAAGTAGGTTGGATATGGCCCCCGAACCAAAATGAGTTTGACACCCCTGCTCTAAAGTGTTCCTATCAGGACTGAAAACAGCTCTAGGAGATTCTTGTCTAAAGTTGTAGAGTCATAACATTTTCCAGTACAACATAAAAGTGTGTTTATGTTTATAATTTTAAACCTGATTTATAATTTATATCCACACATTCATCAATCATCATTTCAGATTTATTAATAAAAATACAGTGATATAATGTTTGCAGGTTCAAACACGCCTGTATCTCTGGTGTGTTGGGAAGCGCAGCGTCTGTCGGCCTGAACAATGTCTCCTTTTGAGTACATGAAGATTATAAGAGAAGATTATGTTTATGTTTGCAGTGTAAAGTGCTGTTAGAGTTATATAGTGTCTCTTTAATCTGTCAGACTATGTTGTAAGATAGAGGATTTCCTAAGCATAGACTCCACACCCAAATAAACAGAACGTTGTGTCAAGAAGGATCAGCTATATTTCACATGAATGAGCTAATTGCTGTGTAGGCGTTTTGATCTCACCCAAGTTATTTAGTGTTAATTTGAATTGCATCATGGGACTTACCGGTTGTCTGTAGAGGTCATGTTTTTAAGCCCCACTGTGTAACATCGATGTGCTGTTTCTCTAGAAAGTTACACAGTGTCGCTCAACTGTCGTGGATCATTATGTTCATTATTATTCATTATCATTTGCACATTTTAAACTGCAAAATTTGTCTGAAACGACTTAATAAAAGAAACAAAACCGCTGACTTGTGCGATAGAAAACTGTGGTTTTGCGTGCCACAATTCTAAATAATAAAATAGTGTCCAAATAAAATGATAAGACAAAGCGGCTTCACCCGTCAGATCAGCTACAGTCCGTCTCTCTAAGTACCATATATTTAGCCCTAACATCGCTTTTCCACTCTCTCCACTCAAGGGTCTCTCCTGAAGTGTTTGTTGGCAGACAGAAGTGTGCTCCCGCTGCAGATTTCCCAGCTGGGTGAAAAGATCCAAACCTGGCAACCCTCCAATTACAACCCATTACTATCTGGCCTCACTCCACTGACAAGGCACCTTTCATTTACAAGCATATACGAGGGTTGCCGGCTTTTTCAGCTAAATCGAGCAGCAATAGTGGAACATGACAAAGTAAAAGTAGTAAAGGGCTGTACTTTACTTACTTCAGTGGATACTTTTTGCTTTTACTTCACGACATCACAGAGCAAGTGTGTGTGCTTTCTACTCCACTACATTTTTGAACAGGACTGAAAAGTAAAAGTTTTTTTATTATAGTTTGAGACCTGCTGAAAAAGCTCAGGGTTTATTTTTAACGCAGACATGTCAAACTCAGGCCCGCGATATAATTATATTTGGCCCACGAGATCATATCAAATATGTATTAGAGCTGCCCGCCGTCTACAGATAGACTATAGAGACATTATATATTTAATTTTTTTTGTTATTATTTTATATTATGCTTGTTCTGGATTCAATGTTTAAGCAAAACTATTATTAAACATTTTAATAAGAAAAGGTTTAGCATTACATATCTCGAAAGAAGAGAAAATGATCTCAATAAAATGCTATTGCAAATTTTTCAATAACTATTTTGTTTGGCCTAGGACATCCCAGGTTAATTTTGGCCCTCTGTGAATTTGAGTTTGACACTTCTGATTTAACACATTTGTGGTTTGAGCAACAAAAATATACACATAAATACTGCAAAAAAATTAAAAAATTAAAATATGAAAGACAAAATAATTCAGCTGTTTCTGTTGATCAAAATTCAGCACAAATATTTATCAAATTCACAACATTTCAAGTTTTATAAGACCTCAAAATACATTTACTTTTTACTCTTTAAGTATGTTTTTTAAAAGTAGTTATTTAAAAATACCTAAGTAAGTCAGTTTTTCATGTGATACTTAAACTTTTACTTAAGTTACTTTAAATATTTTACTTAAAGGTGCACTGCACAACTTTTCTTGTGGAGGGTTCCCTATCTGCTTGTCTCCATGGAGATGTTATTGCTTTCTATGGAGTGTTCCCTGGTATGACTTTAAACATTTCCATCTATCGTTTATTCATTACTAGTGTTTATATCGCTCCAAAATACAATAATTCCTTCTTTGAATAAGGGCACCTCTCCACAGATCTGACTTGTCTGATAAGTAGGTGTAATCTATACTGTGAAACATTCTAGACAAAGCAATAACATTCCCATGGCGACTAGCACGTGGTCGATTTTCAACTAGAAATGTATCGCAGTGCACTGTTAGGTTTATCTAAACATTATAAAAAAGAAGAAAGACAAGAGATTAATTCAGTTTTACTCGCGAGGAGAACGGGCAGAGAGTGGGCATCACAACCAACAGTCTCCACACGTTCTGATGACTCAAGGCTGCTCTCCTCTTTTTATTTCATTAGGAGGCCCTAGTTACAGAATGATAATTCTCAAGGGGAAGGGGAAACAGCAAAGACAAAATAAGAAACTCATGAAGCTATGCATAGTATAAACACATAAAACATGATTAACAATCAGGAGGTGCCTTAGGTCAGACACCATCATAACTCTTGCATGTGTGACAGTGGAAGTTGGCTTCATGTGAGGAATCATCTCGAGGTTCACTAGAGCGATAGGACACTGCACACAGTTGTCAAACACAGAGAGGTTATTCATATTCATACAAGTGATTGGTACATTATAAATCAAACAATTGTAGTACATAATTGGTAACTCATAGGCCTAGAATATCACACAAGTATTTAGCAAATATGGGATAATAAAATTATTCTGACAGCACCATTAAGTAGACGTTTTCATGTGATACTTTTACTTGAGTATTTATTTCTTGACGGTTCTTGAAAACTGAGCACTTCTTCCACCTCTGGACTGCACAGGTCTTTATTCTTTCTGTGCCTGGTGTTGGCCGAGGGGAAGGAGGGCACCCCGATAGCCAACCCAAACAAACCACAGACCACTGGCATGACGGGGCGAGTGGGTCTGAGCCTGTCTGCGTTTAGCTCCAGATCTGCTCCTCCCGCCTCGTGCCCAAAATAACCCCCCGCTAAGAATATGTAATCCTCGTTAACGCTGCTACTAGACTCTGGACTTTAGCGGTTAACTTAGCACGTTTGAGGACGGTGAGCTGATTGGGTTAATGTTAAGAGCGTTGGAAGCATTTATATTCAAAAATTGGTGATTAAAATGGTTAAATGGCACATGTTACGCTGTTTTCTAATGTTATAATGTTGTTTCCTTATCACAAACATACCTGGAGTTGTGTTTTGTTTCATTCACACATGTTTAACCTGTGTTAGGCTCTTCTTCTCTCAAACAGAAAACACTTTGTTCCACCTTGTGATGTCATATGGTAATACAGGAAGTGCTTCACTGTGTTTTTAAACTCCATGCACCCTGACTTTGAATCATTTCGATGATTTCAGTTCTGGAATTGCCAATGTGAAAGGTAAAAGGAAGCTGTTAACCTGAAAACCACTGAATGACATCACAAGTTGGAACAGAGCATTTTGGGCTTTGGAGAAACAGACAGACTAATATTGCAGGATTAGTCAAACGTGTGAATGAAACAAAACGCAACTCCATGTTTTTGATGAGGCATTCTAACATGACTTAAAGGTTGTATAGAGGATTTTTTAAAGGGAAAAGAAATAAAGTGACAGAACTTTTTCAAATGTTATGCATGCGTGACACCACCTTCCTCCTCCACAGTTCCTCAGTAGAAACACCTCCTCCCGCCTCTTTACTCTAAAAATCACGCTTGTTTACAGCCAGTGCATGTTCAGAATTACTGCTGAAGTGACCTGTCTAGAAATAATATAGCGACCAATGCATCAGTTTTTAGACCCTTCGTCTGCTTCATTCGTGCAATCGCTGGAAGAGATCTCCAAGAATCACCTCAGTTTGGCTTTGCTCCTTTCTCCTTCTCTTCTTCTTTCAGCGACATCAAAAACGGACTTTCTTTTGTGGCAAACTAGTCGTGGATTCTCGTCCGTCATCTCAACAAACAAACAAATGAACTGCGAGGAAGCTACAGTTTAAAAAAGCCTCTAAGAACCACTGCATAAACCACATAATCCCTGCGTGCCTGCAAGTCAGTTACACTAGAAACGCAGGGAGTTTGATTGACAATCTAACAGCCAATAGAAAATGAGGTAGCCTGGTTATCTATTGGCTGATGTTTATCTGCCCTGACTACGTCCACAGTTGATTTTCATTCTTTTTTTTTTTTTAGTCAACATAATTACAAGGCTGCTGCATCTCTGTTAGGGTATTTTAAACTTTCATTGACAATTTGAAACTAAAAAAAAAAATCCTCCATACAACCTTTAACTTCAAAGTGCGTGAAATTTGCATAATATGGGACCTTTAATTATTTATAAAGGCACAGGCTAAATTGTGGAAATAAAATGATTAAAAATGAGAAGATCGGCATTGGAATAACATCAGTATCGGATCAGTATCGGCGATTGCAAATATTTAAAAAAAATCTGTATGGAATCAGGAGCCAAAACAACTGAATTGGAACATCCCGACTCAACATGCACGAACCACCCCAAATACAACTTCGAGAGGGTAAATGCGAAGGGGGAACAGCTATAACACGCTTTCCATAATAGGTCCGCTTTAAGACGCTGTAAAAATTCCACTGTGGTTTGAAAATATATATGAGACCTTCATCGAGCATTTCATTTCTCAAACAGCTCTGAAGCCATTAATACCAAGGTCCAATTCAATCTTGCTTGAGGCTGCTCTTGACTTGATGTAGGCCTTTGCAATTTATGATGCAATCTCTGTTGGTCAAGGTTTGTGCTTTGATGGCCGTTTTATAGGTTCAGATGCCCTTTTCCACTCCAACCAAAATCATTTAAGTTCAAGTTAATGCTGAGTTATATTAAAGGTCCTGTATTGCTAAGGATGTAACTATAATCGAAATATTGTGATATCGTATTGTCAAAAGGCTCACAGTAATGTCGTGGGCCATCACAGTATATCCAGTCTCGAGTCTCTTTGCTTCAATTCATTGTTTTGGTGCAGCAATGGCAAAAAAAAATAGTGAGCACTATAAAGACCATGATCCTTTGCTCTGTTTCAGCCCAATCTATATGCTGAAATAACTTTAAAATTATTATTATATTATAATTTAAATAATAAAGTGAAAAGTAGCATACTAACAATTTTGTATTCTTCTTCTTTTTTTCTTTTTTTTTATTGCCTCCACAAAATATTGCAATAAATATTGTACATTACCTAAAGCCTGTGGTCATGAGCTTTGGGTAATGACCGAAAGGACAAGATCGTGGATATAAGTGGTCAAAATGAGTTTCCTCCACAGAGTGGCAGGGTGCTCTCTTAGAGATGGGTGAGGAGCTCAGTCACATGGGAGGAGCTTGGAGTAGAGCCACTGCTCCTCCACGTAGAAAGGAGCAGCTGAGGTGGCTCAGGCATCTGTTCAGGATGCCTCCTGGGTGCCTTCCTCGGGAGGTTTTCTGAGCGTGTCCACCGGAAGGAGGCCCCAGGGAAGACCCAGGACATGTATAGAGAGATTTGGATGTCGTTGCATTACACAAAACTCTTGTGAGCTTTAAGCCATGTTATAATGTTGTTATCTCCTCAAAAAACATTGTGTTTTGTATGATTCATGCATGTTTGAGTAACACTTTGTTAATAGTCTGTTAATCTCAGAATGCTCTATTCCACCCTGTGATGTCATGTAATGGTAGTTTCCCAAGTTAACATTTCCCTTTTAACCTTTGTTCAGTAGTGATTGGCAATTCCAGATCAGAAACTATCCAGAGGATTCTAGCAAAGGTGTATGGAATTTAAAAACACAGTGGAGCACTTCCTGTATTACTACATGACATCACAAGGTGGAAAAGAGTCTTTTCTGTTTGAGAAAAGAACTCAGTGGAAATATGCAGAGTTTGTGTGTTAAACGTGTGTGAATGAAACAAAAAAACACAACTTCAGATATGTTTGTGATCAGGAAACAACATTATAACAGGTCAGAAAATTGTGTAACATGGGCCCTTTAAGATATATTTTTGGGCTTGGCTATAGATTTTAAAAGAGAAATATTGGTCTCTGCAAATATTGTTTTTCTATCATCAGTTAGCCAACTATCAAACATCGGTATCGGCACAAGAAAAATCCCTAGAAGCAGTATTTTCTTGTCTAAACACGACCACAAAGCTGTAAATTTCATTATGTCTGTATTGCCAAACCTGGTCCCACCCTCTGTCAGTAGACCATCACACTTTGGGGCCTTTCTAATAAGACTAATTTGACTTTGTATTAATTCCAACATTGTAAAGTATAAACAAATGAAACACATGAAAGAGGTAAATGGAGTGAGAATGCGCTTCCTGTTTGCAGGCTGTCTCAGGTCACTGCACAGATAGGCATGTTTGACTGGCTCATCTCTAGCAAAATTTCCCTTGATTTCCATAAAATACGTTGCCAGCACAAAGCAAGCCTTCAAGCAACTGACTCAGATTTTTATTTTTTTATTCTGAGTCTATTACAGTGTAGTTTTTTGTTTCATTTTGAGTTTAGAGCTTAATTTTCGGGTCAGAGAACACGCTTGGTCACAGAAATCAATTTGAAACTGATAATTTGAGGTAATACTGAAATACTGAAACTAGAAGTTGAAGCTTTTGGTAGAGTTATGATTTTAATGCATCATAGTGACATATCTAGCTATAGTCATCTTCTCTAGATACTATAAAGATATCCAGCCTATTTTCGACCTCTTTTCCTCTCCTTCTGCACTCAAAATTTTCTGCAAACTACAGAAAAAAATGTCAAATCTGAAAAAAAAAAAAGTATTATATAAGCATAATCATATTTAAGCCTCACTTTACGGAAAATAAAAATACATTTTCTTCCAAACAAATTGATTTGAACTTCAAATTCAACTTTAATATGCTATGTCCTAAGGATGAATGAGCTATAGTTTTGGAATAAAAATTGCGATCTCATAATTTTGGGAGTGTCAAAGCTGCGTTTTTTTGCAGTGCTCCTAAAGCCTAATTTAAGGGCGAAGTTTAGTTCTGTGTCGATTCAACGCACTCTGCTGCTATCACCTTGTCACTGTCACTATTGATTTATGGGTCTGCGTCAAGGTCAAGGTCTTCTCGCTGTGAAGTAGTTCACCGCCACAATGCGAGGAGGCTAGGATTTAAACCTAGCGTTCTGTAAAGTTTAACATGATCCATCTCTAACACAATAGAAACACAGAACAGACTCACCATCAGCAGCACATCCTCTGTGTTACAGCCCCAGGCCTTAGTTCTAATATTTCTGCAGAGTTCTCTTGATTCCTGCAGCCACCTCCCCCCTATTTAAGGAGATTACCAGCACCTGTTCGGGGCTGCTGGCCTTGGTGGCCAGTCTGCCATTTTGGTTTCGTGTTTGTGTAGTTTAGTTTAGTTCTGTTTTGTGCCTTTTTTGATTTGGTCACTCGATTCTGTTTGTGGGTTTATGTGGTTTAATTTGGGGAACTTGTGTTTTAGTTTAGTGTGTGTCCCTAAGTTTTACCACTCGTTTTTTTTGTAAGCCTGCGTGACCCCTTTTGTGGCACAAAACTCTGTTTATTCTGTTGTTCTGTTTCTTAGTTTAGGTTGCTTTCTGTATATTTTTAGTGTTTTGTTAATTTACCTTTACATTCCTGTTAATTAAACATTATTTAATTTATTCCATTTTACATCTTGGTTTTAATTTTGTTACTTCCCTTACCCAAACGAGCTGGGTCATAACACTCTGTCACTGAAAGAACACTCATATTCCACTGAGTCGTGTCTTTTAGTCCAATAGAAGGTAAAACCGCATCAGCAGCACAAGGAGCAAACTGTTGTTTTTTTTAGCACTTATAGTTTATGCAAATTGTCCATGTGGTTTTAAGTTTTGTTTCTGTAAAACGTAAACAAATGTGTGCAAAGCTGCATTAAACACATTATTACTCAATGTATACTGAAAGAAAGTAAAGTGGAGCACAGGAAATGTATGTAGAGCGGTGGTAGAGAGGACCAGTCGCAGTCCTTATTGTGTCTGTGTAAATTGGGCTTTATGGTCCAGCGTCAAATCATCAGTGCAGGACTCTGGTGTCATGTAAGATTCTGTGATGTTTGCAAATGTTCATGTGCACTGAAACTTGATTTGAAAAAAGAAATTGTGGATGAAATCGAAATTGCAATATCTGGCAGAAAAAATAGCATTCATTTTTTTCTTAAAACCGTTCAGCCCTACTGTGTCCTCAGAATATAGACTTATAGAGCTCTTTTATATGAGTTTCAGTGAATTGCGTTGACAGAACTGTGTATTCAGAGTTGTCTATAATAGATCACATTAGCCTCTTTTTAAATATTCTCTCCGTTTTATCTGCCTCCGTCTCCTGCTTTCATCTGCCCGTGTGTCTTCTCCCACTCGCTGCAGCACTGCCGCCTCAAACAGCTTCATGACAAACCGTCCAGCGCTGCACTCGTCCCCGGGGCCCGCTCCATCCCCGCTGACCCAGAGACACGCACAGAAATCGGGTAAAGAGGACAGAGAGGAGGGGGTCATAATGGAGGCTCCAACAAAAGAGTGCACAGGCTGAGTGAAAGTGTAGTGATGGTACCAGGGGCGGATTGTAGTAAAGTGTATGATGGAGCCTCCAGGGCGGATTTTACTGTCACGGACTGCAATAAAAAACAGAGATTTATGGAACTATAGCTCCTTTTTATATAAAATGTACTGAAATAAGAATAGCATTACTTCAAAATAATATTACTCAAGTAGTAGTAGTAGTAGTAGTAGTAGTGGTCCAAGAAATTACTTAAGGAAGAATAACATTACTACAAAATAATATTACTCAAGGAGTAGTAGTAGTAGTAGTAGTAGTAGTAGTAGTAGTAGTAGTAGTAGTAGTAGTAGTAGTCGTGGTCCAAGAAATTACTCTTGAATGACGTTACTTCAAAATAATATTACTCAAGTAGTAGTAGTAGTAGTGGTCCAAGAAATTACTCAAGAAAGAACGACATTATTCCAAATTAATATTACTTGATTAGTAGTAGTAGTAGTAGTAGTAGTAGTAGTAGTAGTAGTAGTAGTAGTAGTAGTAGTAGTAGTAGTAGTAGTAGTAGTAGTAGTAGTAGTGGTAGTGGTGGTGGTGGTGGTGGTCCAAGAAATTACTCAAGAAAAGAATGATATTTACTTCAAAATAATTTTACTCAAGTAGAAGTAGTAGTAGTAGTAGTAATAGTAGTAGGTCCCAGAAATTACTCAAGAAAGAATAACATTAACGGTACTTCAAAATAATATTGCTCAAGGAGTAGTAGTGGTCCAAGAAATGACTCAAGTAATGACATTACTACAAAATAATATTACTTGAGTAGTAGTAGTAGTAGTAGTAGTAGTGGTCCAATAAATTACTAAAGGAGGAATAACATTACTACAAAATAATATTACTCATGTAGTAGTGGTCCAAGAAATGACTCAAGTAAGAATGACATTACTTCAAAATAATATTACTCATGTAGTAGTGGTCCAAGAAATGACTCAAGTAAGAATGATGTTACCTCAAAATAATATTACTCAAATAGTAGTAGTGATCCAAGAATTTACTCAAGACAGAATGGCAGAATGGTACTCGAAGTAGTAGTAGTAGTAGTAGTAGTAGTAGTAGTAGTAGTAAGTAGTAGTAGTAGTAGTAGCAGTGGTATTAGTAGTAGAAGTAGTAGTAGTAGTAGTAGTGGTCCAAGAGATTATTGACTTAAGAATGGCGTTACTTCAAAATAGTAGTAGTAGTAGTAGTAGTAGTAGTAGTAGTAGTAGTAGTAGTAGTAGTAGTAGTGGTCCAATAAATTACTAAAGGAAGAATAACATTACTTCAAAACAATATTACTCAAGTAGTAGTAGTAGTAGTAGTAGTAGTGGTCCAATAAATTACTAAAGGAAGAATAACATTACTTCAAAACAATTAAAAAGTAGTAGTAGTAGTAGTAGTAGTAGTGGTCCAATAAATTACTAAAGGAAGAATAACATTACTTCAAAACAATATTACTCAAGTAGTAGTAGTAGTAGTAGTAGTAGTGGTCCAATAAATTACTAAAGGAAGAATAACATTACTTCAAAACAATATTACTCAAGTAGTAGTAGTAGTAGTAGTGGTCCAAGAAATGACTCAAGTAAGAATGACATTACTTCAAAATAATATTACTCGAGTAGTAGTAGTAGTGGTCGAAGAAATTACTCAAAACAAATCGTTATCTGTTTTTTCCTTTTGGTTTTGGAGACAAATAATGAAGAAAATTGTTGTTTTTTTGTTTTCTTATTTTTGGTTTTATTCTGAAAAACGAAATTAACGAATAATACAGGGATTATTATTCAACAAAAATATATATAAATACTACAATTGTATGACACATGTATTTTAATCGCACAGTTTTGCATTACAAGCTTTTCGACTGTAACATTAAACCCTGAGCCTGATCTTGACATACAGTATCTTTCATGCACAATCATCTTTTGACCACTGCAGCCTGCAATCTTTTGTCTGATCTTGCATTTGACCTTTAGTCAATGCTATTGCGTGCGTGGGAATCCAACTCGCAGATAAAATACCGTTTGGCCTTGTAACTGGGACACCTTTTACGTTTAACCATTGTGCGTTCGATTTGCTCATTTCAGTTGAATCATTCCTCCGCCCAAGTCTCGTTTCAGTTTCTATTTTTAACCGCGAGCTTGTAAACAATGAGCTCATGCGACATTGTTAAAGGAGCATGTTTGAACCTCTATATGTCCGGGCTTGCCTCGGAGTCTTTCGGCTGAAGCGGACAGCATGTCGTCGCCGTAGGGTGCAGCAGGTGTCCGGGCGCCCGCTCTCACAGGCACATGCGCCGCAGTGGGACCATGTGTCTTTCATTCGCTCCTGTGGATAAATTAGTGGTAGAAATGTGTTCAGTGACTAATAGGGTGACAGAGACAGGCTTAAGGGGGCTGGAGAGCTGAGTGGGCAGGAGGATGTAGGAGAAAGCTGCTTGCTGTAATGTATGCAGTAAAATATTCATATTGGTGGATAGATGGAGAGATGTATAGAATAAGGATGGGCATGTTTAGTCGACTATTCGATAATTGATCATTAAGAATTTTGTCGATCATGTTCATTTTTAAGCGACAAAGCAAATGTAGGTTGTAAGGAGATGAGGTTGCGTCTAGGGATGGGCATTTGATGAAATTTTCTTAATCGATTGTCGGAAGAATTAACGGTCGATTATCGATTAACCATTAACGTTTTTATATAAAAATGATCATCATTATTATTACTATCTGCACTACTAATCTGCATAAATAAATTCTACTTTACGACATATAAACCGTAACGACTCTAGAGCCACATCAATCCGTTTGAGATTATAATGTGTTTAATTCAGTTTTGCGCAAGTCTCACAGAAACGAAACTTATATAATTAATTAATTTGCATAAACTAAGCGAAGATAAAAACTACAGCTCTTGTGCACTGATGCGGTCAATTTCTGTTGGATTAAAAGACATGACTCAGTGGAATACAGGTTAGTGTGACCATATTTGCGATTGTCAAAACCAGGACACCGTACGGGAGGTGGGAGGTGGGGACTCGTCATCGACATTGCGCGACTCTCACCTGGCAAAGCTTTTTCCCACTGGACACCGAAACATATGTGCTGCTTTATACACTGTGCACATGGACTCACACTTGTCCCGAACGCAACGGAAAGCATGGAATTTCTTGTACAAGTCATCGTTAACCCTCTCAGGCTCAAATAAAATTTAAGTAACAGGAAAAAATCTGATATTTGGGGAAAATGATCATATGGGGTACTAATATACAATCCTGACTTTTTTTTGAGAGACCTTCACATCCAGTGTGTTCTGGAATGTTGCAGATTTGCAGCATTGGTCCGGTGTTTTAAATTAACACTGAAGACTGAAAATGATATGAACAATAACTTTATTTGTATACCACTTTTCATAACAATGAAAACATAAAGCAGAGTGTAACAGCTTTACAGTGGCAGAACAACATCACTTTTTCGTGTGGTGGTCCAAAAAACTATTTTTATCCTTTGTAAACAACAAAAGTACTTTGCACTTCTGGCAGGTCGTTTGTGTGGAGCCATTCTTGCACAGTCTGCATCGTCCACGTTTATCAGCATGGATGGGAGAAAAGGCTCCTGAGTAAAAAAAGCTCATAAAATATGGATTTGGAGTAAGTAGGTATTTGGCATTTAGCTGGTGCAAATCTGCAACGCCTGCCTGGAGAGGGTTAAATACACATTTGTGCTTCGGCACGTTGCAGACTGCATTTGGTTTGTTGATTAAAATTAATGTAATCGATGAAATTCTTAATGATCAATTATCGATTAATCGACTAATCATGCCCATCCCTAGTTGCATCTGACAGTCCCATAGCTGATTATTGATTGATTATTGACTACAAATGTGATCAAATGTGGATGTAGTACAGTGTAGTGTATACAGTATAGTGAAGATGTGAGAGAAAATAATAATAGGGCACAGTTTCATTCATAAATTAACAACTGTTTGGTTAAAAAAAATTAAATTATTGTTCCGTTTTGAGGTAAGGATTCAGAATGAGGATACTTCTAGAATAAAGGATTTTTCTGCCAAAGATTTGAGGCTTGATCAAATAAGTATTTCCGCATCACTAAGCATGTAACGATATCCAAATCTCTCAGTATAATACTTCCACGATGTGTATCTCATGGTATAATATTTATTGCAATATTTTGTGGAGGCTAATCAAATTGTGAATATGCTACTTTTTCCTTGACAAGACTTTGTTTCTGTCTTAATCCAAAGAATTAAGATTTAAAAATGCTTAGAATAGTTAGTTCTTCGTGTAATCAGTTCTGAAACGGGGCAAAGGATCATGGTCTATGTAGTTCCCTCATTTATTTTTTTTTGCTTTATTGCTGCACTATACCTATTCATTTAACTGAAGAGACTTGTAATTCGATATATTGTGATGACCCACAATATTATTGTGAGACTTTTGATAATACGATATCACAATATTTCGGTTATTGTTACATCCCTACACATCACCAGATATGCTCAAATGCCCAAACACACTGGCGTATGTCAAGTTATGAGCACGCTGAAGCACGCTGGCATACATCGACATACGGCAAGCCCTTCGAAAAATGTTGAGCAATCTAAAAATTTCTCAATGTATGTTAGCGTGCGCTTATACGTCCTGCATACGTGGGCCATAAGTTGTAGGTAAGTTTTGCGATCGTTGACACATGTTCACACACGTTAATTGTAAGTTACTCACAAGTTCAAACACGTTGAGATAATGTCCAGTAGGGATGGGCATGATTAATCGATTAATCGATAATTTATCATTAAGAATTTCATTGATTACGTTAATTTTAATCGACAAACCGAATGTAGGTTGCTGTGCGTAGCGTGACCAAACAGGGGTCTGTACATGTGTCTCTCTGCACTCAGAAGGAGCGAGACACAAACAGTCGGTCAGCCTGCAATGCGTACCGAAGCACAAATGTGTATTTTAACGATGATTTGAACAAGAAAATCCACGCTTTCTGTTGCGTTCGGGACAAGACAAGTGTGAGTCCATGTGCACAGTGTATAAAGCAGCACATATGTTTCTGTGTCCAGTGGGAAAAAGCTTTGCCAGGTGAGAGTCGCGCAATGTCGATGACGAGTCCCCACCTCCCTCCCCCCGTACGGTGTCCTGGTTTTGACAAACGCAAATCTGGTCACACTAACCTGTATTCACCTGAGTCATATCTTTTAATCCGACAGAAATTGACCGCATCAGCGACACAAGAGCTGTAGTTTTATCTTCGCTGAGTTTATGCAAATTAGCGATGCGGTTTTAAGTTTTGTTTCTGTGAGAGTTGCACAAAACTGAATTAAACACATTATAATGTCAAACGGATTGATGTGACTCTAGAGTCGTTACGGTTTATATGTCGTAAAGTTGAATTTATTTATGCAGATTAGTAGTGCAGATAGTAATAATAATGATGATCAATTGAATACAAAAACGTTATTGATTAATCGATAATCAATCGTTAATTCTTCCGACGATCGATTAAGAAAATTTCATCGAATGCCCATCCCTAATGTCCAGTGTACCCATTAACTTATGAGTAACGTGCTTTGAACCTATATTGAACTTACCTCCAACGCATATTGACGTATGCAGACATATTTCACATGTTCCGACGACCACAGAACTTACGTGTTTCTAACTTACAGCTACCGTATAATGGCGTATTGGCAGCGTGTAGATGATGGATCCTCCCTACGTTCGCGTCCACGTCCACGGCCACAGCCAGACGACTTCTTGGCAGCGTTCTTCGGAGTTGTCTTCGGCATGACGCTGATTAATGTTGCTACTGCGATGTCTAGCGCAGTTATGAATTGTCGAGCGGCAGCCTTTTTATAAGCGACGGCATGTGAGCATTGGAGATGTGCTGCCGTGCGCTATGCATAAGTTAGACTGTCGCTGGGTATAAGTTGTGGACGCATTAGTTGGTATAAGTTATATATAAGTTATCAATACGTTCTATATAAGTTAATAATACGTTATGTATACATCCAACTCATTACGAATATGCTACCTATACACCCAAAATTGAAAAAAACAAAACAAAAAAACATTGATAGTTCAGCGTATGCCAGTGTTTTAGGGAAATTGTGGTACGTCGGTATATACAGGTGTGACAGGGCCATTAGTTCTGTCATTTTCCGTGATTCCCTTTTTATATAATTTCTATTTTTGGACCTGGATACGTCATTGTTTATTTTTGCACATACATCGGTGTCAGCTGAAGGTGTCAAAAGTGCAGTGTGGTGTAATGCACAAAAAGGATTAACCTGCTAACACATCTATTAAGAGAATACAGGATTAAACAGGAGCCAGAATAGACTCAAATACTGGAGGTCTTTGCGCTATTTTGAGATTTGCCTCGTGGTTTGATGAATGAGTGGACAGACTTGGGAAATGTTCAGGAATCTTCATTTAAATGCATATTTCTCGAGCTGTGTGGAGATACGGCCCAGGCATGTGGAGCCCATCTTAAAAGGCTTAAGGTCCTGTGCGAGATCAAAGTGCACTTTTCGTACGACTTCTCCCATAGTCTGTTTGATGCCAGATTTTGGTGAGACTGTGCAGTGCCTCCAGTGAGTACAGTATATCTGCTCTCTCTACATGCTCGGGGTCCTGGAGGGGGCGGGTCTCCGAGCACACTGCACAGTGTCAGACGAAAAAAAGCAAAAACAAGAAGAGCGCAGAGTATAAATCATGTATCTACTGTATGGAAAAGATAAGGCACACCCCATTCTGTTCTGAAGCCAGTGTGATTAGTGGCCGCCCCATGAGTACTACATCATCTGGGCTCAGAAAGAATTCTCCCAAAGAGCCATAGAGTCATGTATTTTTCTGTAAAACTCGTGTTCGGCTCACAGGGTATCAACAGCTTTCCCAAAGGTTATGTTTATCTTTTCAAACAGAAACATAAAAATTAAATACAATTAAATCTTCAAGGCGCCTAAAAGTTAGCGTGGTGCATGTTTTTGACATCACATGAGGGCTGGGCAAATACTGAAAGTCTAGGGATGCATTGCTTTGTCTGAGATGTCTCACAGTGTGAAATTAAAGCGTTCTATCTTCATAGAGATCAAACCAGGCCAAGTTAAAGGTCAGATCTGTGGAGAGGCAACCCCCAGTCACAGTCAAAATGTCTGTTTTTTAAGGTATTTTTGAGCTATAAAACCACTTGTAATTGAATAAATGTAAGATAGAGCTATTTAATGTCATACTGTGGAATATTCCAGCTAGAGCAATGACATATCCATGGAAACAAGCAGGTGACGGCTCTCCAACCAAGAAATTATACAGTGCACCTTTAAGTATTATTTATCATGCAGTGTGGGGCATTATTTATTAGGGATGTAACAATAACTGAAATATCATGATATCGTATCATCCAAAGTCTCACAATAATATCGTTGGCTGTTACAATATATTGAATTGAAGTTCCTTTGCTTCACTGCATGGTTTCGTAGAAGCAACATATTATAAACATAGGAAACTACATATCCCATGATTCATTTCAGTGCAGACAATATGAAGAAATATGTTTTTGAATTCTTGGGTTTATGATGGAAATGATTCACACCAAAATCTTGTCAAGTTATTTTAAAAGCAAAAACGTGTCCCATCTACAATTATATTAGCCTCTTCAAAATATCGTCATAAATATCATATCTTGAGATGCATATCGTGATAATATTGGACCGTCCTTATTATTTATAAACCTTCAAACTCTGAAATTTTACGATTTAGTCGACCTTTACACAAAATCATGTCTGAAGTAAATGATCTCTTTTCAAAATCATTACAGAATATCGTAAAGCAGAAAAAAGGATGGCAGAGGCACTCGGATTTGCGGTGAATTTATTAATAGTCACGCCAATGCCTTTCGACTACTTAGTCTTCATCAGGGCTTTTTTTTTGAGCCAGTGTAGGGCTCCAATTTTGTTATTTTCATTACAGAATATGTTCAGAATCCAAAATAATCCAAAATAACTAACATAAACTCAGAGGAAAGGCCATGTTTATCAAAAAAAAAAAAGTAAATTTGTTAAAGGGGTGGAGCTCTGGAACAGCTGTACAATTGTGCGGCATTCTCTTCCATTTTATAAACTCTGGGCAGATACATGAATTATGATGCTTAGTTTGTGCTATAGTACTGTTACTGATTTGTTTGTTTCCTCTTGATGTATTTATGAAGATGAACTGGTGTCAGGATGATGCTACGGCAAAGGAATAAAGGGTAAAGGCATAATAAGCTCAAGCTTCAGCCTACACCTTTTCGGTCAGTGTATGTTAAATATGACTGAAATTTGAAAATTACACAGATTAAAAGTCTGTATCGTTCATAAAATCAATACTAAGAGGTGTTTTTATTTCATTTTTGAAAAGACTAAATTAATTTGAATCGAAAATCAAGATCGAGCAGTCAAATATAATGTCACGCGGTGGGCGGTGCCGGCTCCTGTTGAGGAAGTAAAGGCATTTTCTCACCAAGGAGATCGACATTCAAACCCATTGCAGCTCCACCTTTGATTCATCTTCCAGATCTTACACTTGCATGGCTCTGAATGTGGAAAAACATGTGAGATTTTGATGTAGTGAACAGGACTGATGTTACGTGATGTGACATGAGGTTTGGATAACACATAAACCACTCCATTATCCAAAGTTCCATACATTGTTTTTCTTGTTAATTCGTTATTCTTTATCCTTTTGAAATCCCCCTGTAATTAATGACACTGGAGATTGATCCTGATCTGAAACGTTTCCATACTGGAGCCGTGCCCTCGACATTCCAGCTGTCAGCGCTCGGCCTCGTTTATGGAGAACGCGCTTCCTCTTCCTCTTCTTGTTTGGTACTTCCTGTTTCGGGCTTCCCAGGCTTCATAGCGGCCCGGATTTATTCTGGGAAAGCTCCAGCCGGGACGTTTACCATCCTGAAATGATACAGCGGAACATGTTGTACTTATATTCCATGGGATTGTTATAAGAGATCGACTGATATGGAGTTTATTCACGGACGATGTGATTCTGATTGTTGAGAATCAAGAGATGTCAATGACCGATAAGTTCTGCCGATATTTTTGAGCCAATATGTAGCCCCAATTTTGATTATTTTCCTCAAATTATGCTATTTTTTAAAGGACCTATCTTGCGCTATTTTCTGATCCATGTTATAATGTTGTTTCCTCATCAAAAACATACCTGGACTTATGTTTTGTTTCATTCAAGTGTTTCAATGTTTCACCGGTAAATACGCCAAAAACAGCGTATTAAGTATAAGTTTCAGTTTAATTTTTGACACTTGTTCCCTGCACTAAATCACTCTCCCTTCAGAACGCTATCGCATTACAATAAAATTAACATCGTATCAAGTTTGTGAAGTTCAAGATTCAAGATTTTGTCATAGAAAAAAATGAAATTATGTTAAGAGCATAGGCAAGACAAGGCAAGTTTATTTGTATAGCACAATTTGTACACAAAGTAATTCAAAGTGCTTTACAGAATAAGAAATACATTAAATGATAATTCAAAAGAATCAAAACATAAATAATTATCCTAAAATTAAAATGAGAGAGACGTTAATTGAGAGAGAAAAGAGCAGAATAAAAACCGTTGAGTCATATACAGCTTAACAGAACTGTTTTGAGGTCTGTCTCACATGTTCAGGAAGACTGTGCCAGGTTTTAACTACATGAATCTGAAACACTGACTCCCCCGTGTTTAGTCCTGACTCTGGGCACCAGCAGGAGGCCGGTCCCTGAGCTCAGAGTCCTGCACGGGCTCATTTTTGGAGCCCTGCATCCACTCGCACCCGTGCAGTACAGCGCCACACTCGCCCATTAACCCGTGATTATATCAAAGTTAAATCCGCACCCACCCTCACACCCGTTACCCTCCCGTGCCCGTGATAAATCATGGAAAAGACCTGGAAATTGCACTTGTTTCCAGGGCAACGGACGTCCTGGACACACGTCAAGTATTTTTCTCCCTTCGTCGTTCATTTGATTCACCTGACCCGCCCAAAATTCCAGAATGTTAAAACCCGTCCGTTTTCAGCAACTATTTGCGGGTGCTATTTGGGTGCAGGACTCTGTTTGAGGTCCTCAAAATGCAGATGGTTCATATGGCACTAATATGTCAGAGATGTACTTAGGTGCTCGTCCGTGGAGAGACTTGTACACAAGCAGAGCCGCGTAAAAGTCTATTCTCTGAGCCACAGGAAGCCAGTGCAGAGACCTGAACACAGGACTTATGTGCTCGTACTTCGTGATTCGAGTCAGGTTCCAAGCATAATTTTCATGTAAAGTGCAAGACCCTATAAATAAGTCCAGTGTAAACATGCGCACAATAAAGACTGCACATATGTAATAAACAGTAACAATCCAGCTCTACTCTATTGTTTTTCTAGACTTATGTAAAATTGTCGCATGGGATGTAGGCTTGTGGGCGGAGCTTTGGATGAAATTGTACTGCTAACTATATGGAGGGTGCAAAAGGGAACTGGGAGAGATTGCTAAATGACTCAAACATTATAACATGAGAGAAACCTCCAAAAAAGTTGATTTTGCATAATGCCGTCTCTCTTTAAGCAATAAAACACCTGTAATTGAATAAATGCAAGACAGAAGATAAATTTAATGCCATACTACTGAATATTTCGGGCAAAGCAGCGCACAGGTGGCAAAAAGTCCATCAGAAAGTTCTAGTAGATCTTCAGTTAATGATGCCTTAACTCTTCTTTTGGGTTTCGCGGTTTCTCTTAGCAATAACAGGCATACATTACAAATAATAGTTGTGTAATTTTTGCCCTGCTGGCTTTATCAGACAGCAGAGTAAACAGGATAGAATGGAGGTGAAGAGTATGAAGAGACATTTAGCAAACTGACATCACAGAGATTTGAATGTGTGCAGCAACCAAGCAGAGACAAATTCGTACCACTGCTTGTGATGCACGATTTATTATAATTCAACCCGAACAAGTTTTTTGTTACTCCTCTTTCTACTGTGTCTGCGTCTTGTAAACGTTGGCACCTAAAGCCGCAGAGATGTAACCCGTGATGTCACCCTTCACACGTCTGAGGCGCTATGGACCAGAAGCTGTTGTGGTGTCGTCTGCATGTGCGCGTTCTGTTTGTGTGATTTCACAGCTCGCTCTAAATGTGCTGTGTAGAGGAAGTGAAAACTTTGCAGGCAGTATTATTAGTATGATAAAAGTTATAGTTGCTGTGTGGTCTTTCTTAGCTGTGTACATGTGTGGTCTTTCTTAGCTGTGTACAGTGGTTTATTGTTCCATGTTGTTTTTGGAGTGTTTTTTTTAATATCATAATACTTTTAAACTTATTTTCAGCTTTCTGTTATGGGCAGAATGTTCAGTCAAAAGAATCTGTGTATCTTTCGTTCATTCATTTTTCAATATAAAACCAAAAATAAGAAAATGAAAAAAACAAAACAAAACTGTTTTCTTCATTATTTACCTCCAAAAGCAAAATGAAAAAAACTGATAACGATCTGTTTTTTCAGTTTTCGATTTTGTGTTTAACTGAATAATAGAACGGCCGTTTCCCGTTTTCGTGAGTTAAACTGAGATGTCGGACTTTTGCTCCACTGCCCACTGATTGAACCAGGACTAAACCAGGATTAAAACAAGACTAAACCAGGACTAAACCGTTTTCATTCCTGCTGTGGTCCCAGTCTCAGTTCCGGTCTCAGTCCGGGTCTGGTCCTGGTCTGGTCCCGGCCTCAGTCCCAATCTCAGTCCTGGTCCTGGTCTGCTTTTGGTCTCGTCCCGGACCTGGTTTAGTCCTGGTTCAGTCCTGGTTCAGTTGTTTTTTGGTTTTGGAGGCAAATTATGAAGAAAAACAGTTTTATACTGAAAAACGAATGAATGAATGATGTATGGATTCAAAAGATGTAATATTTTGTAGTAAACTGTTAATCGCTATTGAAAATCATCCTCATTTTTCATTCTTAAACTTAAATAGAATAATTCCCGATGTATATTTGACCATTTCTAGTAAACTCACCAATTATTTTTTTTATTTTTTTTACTTTACTTTTACTTACGTTTTTTTTTACAGTACTTACTTTTTTGTTAAACATTTATTTCTTGTATGGTTTCATAATATTGGTTACAGTGAAAAGTAACGTGATCAGTAGGACTGGGTGTCATTAAGAAGTTGCCGATACATACCTCGATACATAGGCCACGATACGGTACATATCTTGATACAGAGCACTTTTGATTCGATACGATCTATTTCAGAATGATTTGATAAAAAAATAATGGCTAAATCATGGCCGTGATACTGAAAATCTTTGTGAAAGCACTTCTTGTTCAAAGTTCTTATGAAAGTCACTCATCATTTTACTCAAAATGTCAAATGTGTCGCATAGAGATGTAACAATATCCAAATCTTTTTTTCAAATTTTTAAAGGCTATAATTGTAGATGGGGCTCTTTTTTGCTTTTAAAATACTTTGACAAGATTTTGGTGTGAATTATTACCATCATAATCCCAAGAATTCAAGTAAAAAACATATTTCTTCATGTTGATTGCACTGAAATGAATCATGGGATATGTAGTTCCCTATGTTTGTAAGATGTTGCTACTATAAAACCATGCATCTAAGCAAAGGAACTTGTGATTCGATATATTGTGTCTACAAAGGCAGAACGCTGTAAGGTTTGTGGTAAAAACTGTTGTGGGTGAGTTTGTAGTAAATTTAAATGACAGAATTTGGATAAAATAATCAAAATCGGCACAAAAACATTGGCAGAGCTTATCCGCTGGATTCTGCACAATCTGAAAAACCCATATCGGTCGATCTCTATTAGTAAATGCCATTCAAAAAGATTAATGTCTACCCAATTTTGTGGCTTTCCTGTTGGGTCTACCCCACTCAGAGCTAAGTAACTTTACAACCTCGCTCCACATTGTAAATTCTTGGGTTCACCGCCAATTTTTGCATTTAACAAGCTCTGATTATTGAATTTAAAACGTCCAATGTGCGGTTTATATGCAATAATACGTGACCTGACATAATGACTACCATATTTTTAATCTATTATAATAGTGCGTTTATGAGTAGGAGGTATATTGTTATTAAAAATATACTTTTAAAGGCGTGCAAAATTGGAACATTGAGTAAAAAAGATGCAAATTATGTGAAAAACTTACTATAAAAGGTACTATATTGCTGTTACCTCTTCAAAAACAAACCTGGAGTTGTGTTTTGTTTCATTCACACATGTTTGAGTAACGTTTTATTAATAGTCTGTCCACATCTCCAAATCTCAAAATGCTCTGTTCCACCTTGTGATGTCATGTAGTGGTTAACAGCTACTTTTTATCTTTAGTTCATTAGAAATTAACAATTCCAGGGCTGAAATGATCCAAATGATTCTATTGAAGGTGTGGGGAGTTTAAAAACACAATGGGACACTTCCTGTATTACCTCATGACATCACAAGGTGGAACAAGGTGTTTTCTGTTTAAGAGAAGACCCCAGCTTAATGGTGGCTTAGTCCTGGTTTAGTCCTGGTTCAGTCCTGGTCTAGTCCTGGTCTAGTCCTGGTCTAGTCCTGGTTCAGTCCTGGTTCAGTCCTGGTCTAGTCCTGGTTTAGTCCTGGTCTAGTCCTGGTTTAGTCCTGGTTCAGTCCTGGTCTAGTCCTGGTTAGTCCTGGTTCAGTCCTGGTCTAGTCCTGGTCTCTGGTTGTCCTGGTTCAGTCTGGCCTAGTCCTGGTTCAGTCCTGGTTCAGTCCTGGTCTAGTCCTGGTTTAGTCCTGGTTCAGTCCTGGTCTAGTCTGATTTAGGCCTGGTTCAGTCCTGGTCTAGTCCTGGTCTAGTCCTGGTTTAGTCCTGGTTCAGTCCTGGTCTAGTCCTGGTTCTCCTGGTTCAGTTCTGGCCTAGTCCTGGTTCAGTCCTGGTTCAGTCCTGGTCTAGTCCTGGTTTAGTCCTGGTTCAGTCCTGGTTCAGTCCTGGTCTAGTCCTGGTTTAGTCCTGGTTCAGTCCTGGTTCAGTCCTGGTCTAGTTCTGGTTTAGGCCTGGTTCAGTCCTGGTCTAGTCCTGGTCTAGTACTGGTTTAGTCTGGGTCGGTCCTGGTCTAGCCCTGGTCTAGTCCTGGTCCAATCCTGGTCTAGTCCTGGTCTAGTCCTGGTCTAGTCCTGGTCCGGTCCTGGTATAGTCCTGGCGGCGTATATATTTATACTCCGCTAATGTTTGTAGCTCCCAGCCCCGGTTCTCGGGTCTTTCTCTTTCTTCCATATAATAACGTTGCTACGTCACTGGATACTTGTCCCTGTTTGGTTTAGTTCAGTATTTTCCACTTCAGCTGAGACACCCTGGACACGCGTCTAGAGCGTCGATGCCAGAATGTTCCAGGCGCGCCCCGTCAGCGCTAGATTTGCCACAACGCTGACGCCCAAAAATCGCAGGACGCCCTAGACACACGTCCACATAGACTTCGCATATAAACTGGACGCTGTGACGCCCCGGTGTGAATGGACCTTCATGTCTGGAATGTCTGGAATTTTTCACAGTATAGTGTTAAACCTATTTATCATCATGGAGACCAAACCGGACCAAGTTACGGGTCAGATCAGTGGAGAGGCGACCCCGCTCAGAGTCAGAACGCCTGTTTTTCTGGGAATTTTTGAGCTCTAAAACCACCTGTAATTGAATAAATGTAAGGTAGAGCTGTTTAATCTCACACTGTGGAACATTCTAGGCAGAGCAATGACATCGCCATAGCAACAGGCAGGTGACGGACCCCCCAACCGAAAAGTTACACAGTGCACCTTTGACAATAAATCTTCTATCGCCATCCTTTCTTATTTAAACGTTAAGATCTGGTTTTGGGCGTAATTTTGCCCCACTCCACAGAACACATTGGCGTCTTTTCACCCTCCCCCGGGCAGTCAGCGTTGGCACCGTTGGCACCATTGGCACCGTTGGCACCGTTAGCGTGTTGGCAGCTCATTCACTGGCATTTTCCCCATTGTAAAGCCTGTGGTTGAGCGCGACACATTAGCCGCAGAGCTAACTGGTTTATGGGTCTGCTTTTCAAAATGTGGTAATGGAGGGACAGAGTTCACTGGTAACACTTTTGTCCTGAGTTTTATGTGACTGCAGCTTATTTCCACACGATTGTTGTCATTGTACTAAAATGTCAAACTCATACTAAGGAAAAGGTACAATAGATGGTCATTTAAAGGTCCTATATTACGTAAAATTAACTCTTGGTGAGCTTTAAGCCATGTTAGAATGCTCTTACTTCATCAAAAATAGATCCGGAATTGTGTTTGGTTTCATTCACATTCATGTTTTATTATTAGTCTGCCCATGTCTCCAAAACTCTAAATGCTCTGTTCCAATTTGTGATGTCATGTAGTGGTAGTTTTCAAGTTAACAGTTACTTTTTACCTTTAGTTCAGCAGAGTTTGATAATTCCAGTGCTGAAAGTATCCAAATGATTTTAGTGAAGGTGCATGGAGTTTAAAAACACTTCCTGTATTTCTAGAATTAGAGTTAATTTTATTTGAACATTAAAAAAAAATAAAGGTATGAAGGCACAACATGTAGTCTCCATCCTCTCAGAACATTTACATTTAGCAGAGAAAGAAACAAACAAAATAAAGAGAAAAAAGAAAGTAGAAAGAAGCATACAGTAGCTTATTTTAATCTTACCCCTACAATTAACAATATTTCATCTACAAGGTATTTATTAGATATTTGATTTGATTTGATTTGAAATGTCAAATTTTATTCGATTTCCAAAGTGGAACAGTGTGTTTTCAGTTTGAGAAAAGAACTCAGCCTAAATCTGCAGGATTTGTGTGTTAAATATGTGTGAATGAAACAAAACATAACTCCAGGTCTGTTTTCTGATGAGGAAACATAGATTTAATTTCACTGAAGCAGTTTTGTTGTTATTTCGTTATTGTTATTTTGAAAGTCCAAAGCCGGGGGAGGGGATAGGTGGGAAGTGGAAGCAGATATTTTCTCTGCACTCGAGTGTCACATGCAGGACAAACACAGCTACAAAAATTATGAATATGCTACTTTTTCCTTTTAAAAGTATTTGGTACTGTTATAATATGAAGAATCAAGATTTCAAAGTGCATTACTACGAGTAAAAAAAAAAATATTACAGACATGCTGAACTTTCCATGGTTGGTTAGCAGGGGCACAAAGTCTACCCCAAAAAATATTTTTAAAAATCTTACAGGCACATGCTTAGACTGATCATGCATTCAACATTAAAATCTTAAAGAAACACATTAAAATCACCATTCATTTAAGCAAAGAGACTTGTAATTCAATATATACTGTGATGGCCTCTGATATTATTGTGAGACTTTTGACAATACAGTATCACAATATTGAATTTTTTGTGACATCCTTATTGAAAAGCCAAATATTGTATGTACTGTGTAAGAGGAGTAGTCGTACTAGTAGTAGTAGTAGTGTTTTGCTTGCAGTTGGTGTTTGACAGGAAGTAGGATGGCTATTTGCAGACTGACCTAATCTGGTTGCAGTGGTTTCTCTGTATTCACAGTCTATAACTAGAACACCCATCCAGCCTTCTATTTATCCACAATGCCACTGTGCAAAGCGTATGGCCATATTTCAACCCTGACATTAAAATGCATTTTGTGTGATAGAAAGCAGAGACTCACTTTTTTCCTGAAATATATATTTCACATTCAATTTGTATTATATTTCAGATTTCAACTTTCACTGCAGCCATGGTTAAATATACAATATAATCAGCCGTCATTGTTATACAAGCCTACTCTCTTAGGATAGAAATGTCCTTTTTACATGTAGTATTTTTTACCAAATTTGAGAAACAAAATACAAAACTGACCAATGCATTATTTCAGCTCAAATATAAAACTTAATGCTCATAATGTTTTTTTTTTTTTGTTTTTTTTTTGCATGTAATAAGTTAAATGTTTGATTCCTGTTATACTAAGCAATCATTCAGGGTTGTAAGGTTGTACATAGGCCTGTTGTACATAAGCCTGTTGTACATGCTCTTGTACATAGGGTCATTGTACATAGGCATGATGTACAGTTGTACATAGGCCTGTTGTACACAGGACTGTAGTACATAGGCCATTGTACAGTTGTACATAGGCCGTTGTACAGTTGTGCATAGGGTTGTTGAACATGTTGTACAGAGGACTGCTGTACATAGGCCTGTATAACAGTTGTGCATAGTGCTGTTGTACATAGGCATGCTGAACAGCTGTGCATAGGCCTGTTGTACAGTTGTACATAGGGGTGTTGTACAGTTGTACATAGGGCCTGTTGTACAGTTGTACATAGGCCTGTTGTACAGTTGTAGACAGGGCTGTTGTACAGTTGTACATAGGGTTGTTGTACAGTTATGCATAGGCCTGTTGTGTGTGTCTCCATCCTGTGCGCTCATGGGTCGCTCCGACTAAAGGGGAAGGCCATATATTCATCACACACTTCCTGTTTTGAAGAGCTCTCAGGGGCGCGCACTGGAATCATCCTGCTCAGATCAGGGAATGTCATTAGAAACACACACTTTATCATCATGTGATGGGCTGAGGGAGCACAGAAGCTCTGATGCATTCAGCTTTATACTGTAGCCTACTTCATTTTGAAATTCCACATACTAATTGTCATGATATATAATACTATTTATTCCACCTGTAAATCTGTGGTACTGGCCCCTCCCACCCGTCACTCCCACATATGGAAAAAAAATATAATCATAGTTATTTAAATCGTAACTGAAGCCACAATTATTCATAAAATCTGAGTAGATGATTTTTCCGGGGCATCACAGCAGTATGCAGTGGTTGGAGCTGGATTTGTCTGCCGTGATGTTAGTGTCTCTAACCACTGAGCCACTGTTGCCAGAAAGGTGATGTGTGGCAAAAATTAAATCTGATTATTATTATCTGGAGAATCCTAAAAATACTGACGTTATTTTCTAGCCATACATCCACACTTCCATCCACCCTTGAACTCCTGCTGTTCTGGTGTGTGTCCTGTGCTCAGATGTTTGTGGTGTTGTGGGTCTGTGCTGCAGAAATATTGAATGAGCTCAGATGTTGGCGTTTCCTTTAAAAACCTCACACAGTGCCAGTGCCGCTGCCAATTCCGAGGGTGCCCTACATTCCTACAGCGCTGGATCTGTTTTGTGTGCAATGATTTCAGTGTTTGGGTTTAAAAAGAAAAACTTCCCCGGCCTGAGAGAGCGGAGTCAGCAGAAGCAGGGCCTGGTGGTGGTGAGGGAGTAAAGGAGCGGGTCCATTCAAAAGAGTTTACAGGAGGAACTTTAAGAACTCGTAACTACAATAATGAAATGACTGATAAAAGAAGTATATCTACCTCCAAATGACCAAAATTACCAACTTGTTCATTATTATGGCTGAGTTTTGGCTGAGTTCTTCTCTCGAACTGAAAACACTCAACTTGTGATGTCCTGTGGTAATACAGGAAGTGCTCCACTGTGTTTTTAAGCTCCACACACCTTCACTAGAGTCATGTGAGCTCCTACAGATGAATACTGTTGTTGTGTCTCTGGGCAAGACATTTAACTCGCCTCGCCCCCGGTGGTACTGTATGAATGAAAAGTGCTTTGAGTGTCCATTGCCATTAGAAAAGTGGTCTGTGAATATGACCACTGACATTGTAATAGTATTCTAAAAGCTTTTCATTGTGATATGGGCATAAACACAAAGTAAAAACAAGTAAACCATGTAAATACATTCAGAAAACTGAAAGATTTAATGGTGATGTCTAGGGGTGTGCAAAAATATCAGAATCTTAATATATCATATCATTTAATGTGATGATAGAGTATCGACATCGGGGACTTCTGTATCGATACACTACTAGTCAAAAGTTTTAGAACACCATACTTTTTCCAATTTTTCACAGTTTACTGTTGGGGGGTTTAAGTCTGGAGACACTCCATGCTTTCAAGCTCAACATCTTGTTCTTTATTCCTGAGGTCGTTTTGGCAGAGCTTGGACTTGTGTTTTGTTATCTTTAACTTTATATTAAACTCACTCTGTTCAGTTCTTACCTTTGTACCATTTCAAGATCTTCATTGGACTTGCACGACTTGAATTGCAAAAAATAACTGGAAAAATTAGGGTGTTCTAAAACGTTTGACCAGTAGTGTGGATTGCCAAGAGTAATTTTTGGTATATTTTACTAAATTATTTCATTACAGTGCTACTGTTTTGTTGCTTGTTTAGGGGAAGGAAACTCGTTTATGCGACACATTTGACAGTTTCACTGTTTTGATGATTAAAATTTTGTGTTTCATATGAACTTTGCACAAGAAGTGGTTTAACAAAGACTTTTAGTATCACAGCCATGATATAGCTATTATCTTTAATAAACCGTATCGAAAAAAAAAATTAAATATATCATATCAAACCAAAAGTGCACTGTATCGAGATCGTACTGTGGCCTATGTATCGAGGTTTATATCATATTGGCAACTTCTTAATGATACCCAGCTCTAGTGATGTCTGTGTCTAGTAGTTTCTAAAGGTGCACTGTGTAACTTTTCCAGTGAAGGGTCCATCAAATGCTTTTCTCTACCTTTCTATTTTCATGGAGACCAACCGAGACCCAGTTCCAGGTCAGATCTGTGGAGAGGCGACCCCACTCACATTCCCAATGTCTGTATTTCTTGGTATTTTTGAGATATGAAACCACCTGTAATTGAATAAATATAAGCCAGAGCTGTTTCATGTCATACTGTGGAACATTCCAGGCAGAGGAGTGACATCTCCATAGAAACAAGCAGGTGACGGACCCCCAACCAAAAAAGTTACACAGTGCATTTTTAGGTTGCACATACACAATATTTTTTTCAATGATACAAAATTCAGACCTGTATTAAAGCAAATACAATACACTCCTGACTTCTCACATGGACTACATTAAAGCAGTAGGCCAATAGTGTTATTATATTGAAACGTTCTGTTTTGCATTAAAATGGAACCGTGAGAATGGTCCCACCCATAATGTACAGACAGAACATGCCATGATCTGACATTTACAGGCGGTGCTTGTGTTGTGAAAACTGTAGTGAGTTCCAGCATGAGCCCGCGGGCCGTAAACACCGCTCTGAAACAGCACAGCAGCCCTTATGATAAACACAGAGGGGGGGCGGAGGAGGGGCCCCACATGTGCATCCACTCACAGGGGCCGGTCCATGACAAAGCAGAGCCACTGGAAACATCTCTATTGTCTGCAGTGCACAGCGTAAGGACTTCATCAGGTCAGGGCGAGGACAACTCTACAACTACAACTGTTATTTTAGCAGTTGATGAACCAGGGATTATTTTTTCGATTAGTCAAACGATTATTTCTATTGCCCATTGAGTAGGGAGGCACTGATCCAACTTTTTATGTTTCAATACTGTGGCTTTGAGTATACTCGATATCAACTGATACAAGGGGAGACTGAAAACATCTTTTAAACACAAATGGTGTATGGGAAACAGTTTTGCTAATGTGTTTTGTAACTTATTTCTCATTTAAAGTCATTTCAACTTCAAGTTCAGTATTACAATTTATCAATAACCAAAATATCGTGATACTGTATCGTCAAAGTTCTCACAATAATGTTACGGACCATCACAATATATCGAATTGCAAGTCTCTTTGCTTAAATGAAGAGTTATGGTGCAGCAATAGGTAAAAAAAAAAAAAAAAGACAGAGGGAACTACATAGACCATGATCCTTTGCTCCATTTCAGTGCAGACTACAAGAAGAAATAACAGTTCTTAACACTTTTAAGTCCTAGTTTTTTGGGTTAAGTCTTGTCAAGACATTTTAAGATGAAAAAGTAACATATAATTTTTGTTCGTAGACTCCACAAAATATCACAATAAATATCGTACCGTGAGATGTATATTGTGAAAATGTCGTATCGAGAAATTTGGATATTGTTACATCCCTAATCTTGGACCATATCGTAAGCTTTCCCACGATATCGCAATAAATATCGTACCACGAGGTTCATACCGTGACGATATCGTATTGTGAGTCTTGGATATCGTTACAACCCTATTACAAGGTGTTTTGAGACCAATTAGACACCAAAATGGCATATCAACTGAACTGATATCCGATCCAATATCTGATACTACTATTGTATCGGTGCATCTCTAATTTTGAGACATTATAAATCAGATAAAATCAGAAATTGTTTATCCTTTTTGGACATTTTGATTTAAAGAAGTAAAAGTTGCTAATAGGGGTGTGCAAAAGTATCAAAATATCAATAGATCGTATCATTTAATGTGATGATACAGTATCAAGATCGTGGGCTGCTGTATCGAGTATTTTTTGGTATATTTTACTCAATTATTTTGTGACAGCGCTACAGTTTTGTTGCTTGGTCAGAGGAAGGAAACTGGTTTGTGAGACCCATTTGAGATTTTCACTGTTTCGATGATTAAAATAGGTGAGTTTCATATTCACTTTGCACAAGAAGTGGTTTAACAAAGACCTTTAGTGTCACAGCCATGAATTAGCCTTTATTTTGTATTGAACTGTATCAAATCGATTTGAAATATATCGTATCGAATTGAAAGTCCACTGTATCGAGATATGTATCGTATCGTAGCCTATGTATTGAGTTATGTATCATATCAGCAACTTCTTAATGATACCCAGCCTTAGTTGCTGAGCACTTATGTTCTTAGGATTATAACAGTATTTATTCTCAATCTTTTGAAGGATTTTAAAAGTAAAAAGTAACATTTCTGCAATTCTGTTAAAGCGTGGTATTATGCAAAGTCTTTTTTTTTTTTGTTTTCTACTATGTTATCACATTGATCCCTCATCAAATCATGCCTGAAGAGGTTTTAAATGCCACTCATTTATGTTTCAGTAAATTTAGTGATCTCTCCTGGGCCCTATTCAAACCCTCATTATGCTCCCACATGACAATTCTCCGTAAATATACAAAAAACATGATACAAAACTGTTCACAACAACTTCACAAACGTGATGCAATGAGCAGATGAACATGTTAATATGTTATTTTTAGCGAATATAGCATTATCAAAACAAGAAAAGATAACACTTGATCTAAATATGTTATGTGTTAGCAGTTAATACCCCACAGAAGTAAAATCCGTGAGATTTGAATATCGATAAAGTGAATATAACCTAATGCCACTATAGACAGAGGAGGTTAGGTTTACATAAGACAGTAAAAGAGCTGTACTTTTATTACATATCGCAAAACGTTTGGTCAAAGTGCTCATATTATCCTGACTTTATGCTCGCACTCAGAAAACTACAGACTAAGCTAATGGGAGGTTATAAAGCCATCAGGGCAAAGTGCCAGTTTACAACACCTTTATCTCCTCGGTCAAAAGGTTCAAAGGTCAAAACAGTCAGACACAACAGTTTACATAGTTCGCCGCTTAAAGCAGTGGACAAAGAACCACAATGAACTAGGGCTGTTTGAATACATAATACCACAATGGAGGCATAAAATAAATTACTGTTAAATGTGCATTAACTCAGGGTCTGCCATCTTCTTGTCGACATGGAGATGTTATTGCTTTGCCTGAAATGTCCCACGGTATGGCATTAAACATATCTCCCTTGGATTTATTCAATTACAGGTGTTTTATGCTTCCAAAATCCCTTTTAAAACATGAATTCTTACTATAGTGTTTGTTCAAGGTCGACGATTCGAATCCCACTCTCGACACAAAAGTCAATCGGTCAGAGCCACCGGCTGGCAGTGCTATTACAGCTCCCAAATGCTGCTGCTGTGTCCTTGGGCAAGACACTTAACCCACCTCACCCCTAGTGTCTGCGTACACCGGTGCATGGGTATGTGTGTGATTGGTTGAGTGGTTTCTTAGTGGAAAAGCACTGTATAAAAACGTGACCATTTACCTTAATATTGCAATTTGAAATGTGCAAATTCTAACATAATGATCCACTGGTGCCATAGATTATAGTTATCATATTTTCTGGACTATAAGTCGCTCCGGAGTATAAGTTGCACCAGCCAAAAAATGCATAAAGATGAAGAAAAATACATATATAAAATGCACTAGAATATAAGTCGCGTTTTTTGGGGGAAATCTATTTTATAAAATCAGAGACCAGGAACAAACATATCATATTGAAAGTCAAGTTTTAGTAATAACAATAGATTAGAGAACAACACACTAACATCACATATGAACAGTTCTTCAGATAACTATAGCATAAACAACAGAACAGAACAAGTTCACCAAACTCTCCATCTCACTCCAAATCACTAAATCCATTGAACTCTTCATCCTCCGTGCCACTTCTGAGCAACTCCGCCAACTCTAGCTAAATCTAGTTTTGAGCCCGTGATGAGCTTTTTTGTTTTCTTCACTGCAGTTAGAATATCCTCTGCTTTTCGCGAGTCCCTCACAAGTTTGTCACCCACTTCAAACTTTCTTTTTGCCGCTCGTTTTCGGCTGCATATTTCATTACTTGCAGCAGGACTGTGGCTCTTTCTACAGGAGACATGTGCAGAAGAGTGCAAAGTGACAGTGCTACAGGAGTAATAGGGGAACTAGCGTGATAGGAGTAGCAGATAAGCCTGGAGCTCCCTCATGAAAAAAAGTGCGACTTATAGTCCGAAAAATATGGTAGGTAGGAGACTCAAGTATAATCTGTCTTCGTTCAACTTAAACATCATTGAAATTCTTAGCAACATGTAACTGAAGAAAACCACACCTTTTTAAATACTAACTAGACAATGTATTTCAAAATGTTCAAATGTCTGCCTTGTGTCATTTGGTTGTGCAATGGCAAAAACAACCAGAATATTTTGTAATGACTTCCTGTGAAACGGCTGAGGATCAAATCTCGGGTGAATTGTTTGGGGTTTTGGGTTAGAAACACAAACCTTGTAACTCATTGTGCCTGCGCCTCTCGTGCCCGCCCTCCTCTGTCCCAGGACGCATAGTTCTCATCTCCATGGCAACAAGGACAAAAGTCTAGTCACCGCAAGAAGGAGTCCAGCTTTTCTAGCGTTTGTTCACTGTCAGAGATTTAACTTTAATCTTTTTTTCTCATTCTTTAAAGGTGCTCTGTGTGACTTTTCTATTAGGGGGTATATCATCTGCTTGTTTCCATGGAGATGTTAGTGCTTTGCTTGGGATGTACCACAGTATGGCATTAAACATATACCTAGAATACGTATTTTTACACCTGTTCGCTCCATAATCGCCGCTCCATAGATCTGACCTGTAACTTTTGCTGGTGGTATTTTTAACAAACAGAAAACACTCCACTTGGTGATGTCATGTGGTAATACGAGAAGTGATCCACTACGTTTTTAAACTCCATCCACTTTCACTTTTCATTTGGATGATTTCAGCCTGGAAATGTCAGTCTAAACTAAAGAAAAGGTAAAAGGAGCTGTTAACTAGAAAACTGTTTCAGACTACTGTATTTTTCGAACTATAAGGCGCACTTTAAATCCTTTAATTTTCTCAAAAATCATCAGTGCACCTTACAATCCAGTGAGCCTTATGTTTTAATTCTGGTTGTGCTTACTGACCTCAAACTAATTTTATGTGGTGCATGCCACTCAAAAATCTGTCAAAATATTTTAGTATGACTTTGGTAAGTTATGAAGCAGCACTGCTTGATGGATTGTCCAAGCATTATGGCTACTGTAGCCAGGAGCCTCACAGAGTCATGTCCTTTAGTTCGACAGAAACTGATCGCATCAGCGCACAAGGAGCGAGCTTTTTTCCCAGCGTTTATAGTTTATGCAAATTAGCGATGTGGTTTTAAGTTTCATTTCTGTAAAACATAAACAAATGTGCACAAAGCTGTAATAAACACATTATTAATCAATGTATACTTCAGTCGTCCTCGTAGGAAATAAAAAAGCAAACTTAAATTATCCACTCACATTCATAATCCACATTCACCAAAACAGGGAGGCAATGTCGGGTGAATTACGTCACGATCTGCTGATGGATCGTGGATGCCTGGACTAAGGGATCAGTCTCAAGTGTCGTCTGTTTGTTTCGCTTAATGCTCCTCATAATCCAGTGCGCCTTGTGTATGAAAATAGACAAGAGAATTCAACATTATTGATATTGCGCCTTATAATCCGGTGCGCCTTATGGTCCAAAAAATACGGTAATAATAAAGGGTTACTCAAACATGTATGAATGAAACAAAACACAGCTTCAGGTTTTGATGAGGTAAACAACATGGCTCACAAGCTCACAAGAAACAATTTTGTGCAATATAGGCTCTATAAACCGGCCTGTCTTCAGTCTGTCTGTTTGTTTGGACGTTGGGCCTCCTGCGGGGTTCTGATAATTGGCCGTGTGGTCAGTTCATTCTCTGAAGTGATGAGATAAAATATGACTGTTTGATTCTCTAATGTCTTTTCCTTCTCCTATTCCTGGTGACATCATTGTCTTTGGGTCCAAGTTAAACTCTGACTGAGGATATGACCTTATTCTTGGGTTACAAACAGCCATTTAAATACAGAGGTAAATTGCAATGCCATTAAATTGACAAACTGTGGAGCTTGGATGTCTAATCTTTTCCCCTGAGCTGTAACTCACTTAAAACAAATTGGACATTGTACTTGTTCTTTTACTATTAGTCTACTAGTTCTAAAAGTAAATAATACAATACACTCTTCTTGATGAAGATGTGAGTCTGGTCCCTGGTGAATCTCCTCCAGGGACCAGAGGCAAGGCAAGTTTATTTGTATAGCAAAATGTGTACACAAAGTAATGAGACTGGAGGTGACTGCTGACACTATCTCTTTGTTTCTGTGGACCAAAGATGATGACTTGAGTCAGTCTTGTTTTGCATCCACACACTGATCTGTTGGATGCAGTGGCAAAGAGAATTCGCTGGTCCTTATTCACCTGCTGCAGTGGGACGTACTGTAGATCTGAGTATCTTTGTGGTAGGACACAGTATTGCTGAGTATTAACTGACCTTCTGGTTTCTGGTTTCACATGAGTCACTGAAAAAACTAATCTGATTGTACGATCATGTCAGGTCAGGCTCGAGGTGCGACGGAGGGTGTGGGGACCAGATTGATATCAATCTGTATAAAAATATAGAGATCAGAGAGAGATCAGACTGGATTTACCAGGTAACAAAAATACAAACAACAACAGTGTAAGTCCCACTGGGTGACATCATTTCAAATTGCCTAGAGGTTAGATTTGAGCATTCCAAATTAAAGGTGACATTCTGAACTGAACTTACATTAACATACCATGCTAAAATCTTTATTTACTTATTTACCGTATTTTTCAGACTGCAAGTGGTACTTTTTTTATGGTTTGGGTTTTTCCTGCGACTTATACATATACTTATATTAACATTTTCACACTAACAGCTGCGAGAGGCTCTAGTCTTGTGTGTCAGTATCTGCTACTCCTATCACTCCTGTACCACTGTCACTTGGCTCTACTGTGCATGTCTCCTGCAGAAAGAGCCTCTGTCCTGTCTGTATCATGTCCTTCAGTCGCACCATTACTTCTGTACCACTGAAAATTTAAAATCTAAATAAACTTAGAAAGACAACTGAGAAAACTGAACACAAATGCCCCCAAAAAGAAAATCATATTTTGCAGATTACAAGTTGCAAGTAGCAAAATCTGCAGCCGAAAACGGTAATGGAGCAGCAGAAAGAAAGTTTGGAGTGAGCGAGAAACTTGTGACATCGGGAGGGTCCACCATGAAACTTTCCTTTTCTATTGTTATTACTGTAACTTGCCTTTCAAGATAAAAAAAAAAGGCAAAAGTGCGGTAGTCTGGTGCGACTTATATATGTTTTTTCTTCTTCATTATGCATTTTCTGGCTGGTGCGACTGATACTCCGGAGCGACTTATAGTCTGAAAAATACAATATTTATTTTTGCACACGCTGGACAGTTCAAATTTTAACTGACTTTAATTTGACTTTTTAGGAACCGCTCAGCTTTAACAGAAGTTTGCAGAATTTTATGAAATTCTGAACCATCTTAAATTACATTTGAAGAAGTAGCAGCGTGTGTGGAGGAAATACAAGAGGAAGTGGAGGGAGGGGAGAAGGGTCTGCACAGGCCGGTGAAGTCATAATCTGCGACATGATCACACATATTTGGGTTCTATATCTGCTCTACCATCATCTCTATCATCATTTTGATTTTGACATAAATTCTAATAAATACATTGTGCAGTTAATATTTGTCTCTCACAGTTTTAGATTTATTTCATTTTAGGTTTTTAGAACTTTTAAGATGCCAGATTTTATTTAAGCCCTTTGCAAACGACAAATCCCCTGTCTAATTATCTAACTACGTTCTGAAGTACATGTTATTCTTGCATTACATTATCAGTTCATATTTCAGCCTCTTCTCTAATTTTAATGCTTCTGGACATGTGCATACAATTTGCACTTTGAACAGAATCCATCTGGTCCAGCATACATCACAAATCCAATCTGTAATCACAATGTCTGCCAGAAAAATTAGATATCTATCCAAAAGCATTCAGCCGTGCGATGTTTCCTTAAAGTTGTTACGACCTGGTTCTTTGTTTTTGTCGACTTCTTTTACGAGCAACAGAGGAAGTGCAGGAGAGGAGACCAGGGTGATTCAGACACAGGACTTCGAGTGTGGATGTTGTATTTTTAGCTCCTGTGTCCTCTGCTGCTTTTACTGCTTCACAATAAACTCAGGTCCTGTCACATGTGTAGTTCTCCGGTCAAACAAACGTGGAGACTTGTTACGTGGAACAATGTCGCCTTCGCCTTCCGATAAGATGTGACATTTCTGAGATGTTTTCTGTTCATCTTTTGATTATTACCATGTTGAGTCCTACATAGCAGTGGCACAGGAGCAGATATTATGTTTGAAATGACATGATGCAGCAAGTTTGTAATAAAAACACAAGGTCATAAGTGAAATATTGTGGGTTTTGTCTGTCAGAAAAGAACAAAACTACCGTAAATTCCGGACTATAAGCCGCTACTTTTTTCTCACACTTTGAACCCTGCGAATAATAAAACGATGCGGCAAATATATGGACGGATTCTTTGTTTGGCACATTGTCCATTCATATTTACGGTTTATGGTTTGGTGACACAGCAGGTACGTGCAGCCTGAGTGCAGAAAACGCCGCTGTCTGTGCGGTTAAAACATGGATCTTGTGTTAACATGAAGTTCCTACACTATGATTATGATGCTAAACGAACATTAGTGACTGGGATACGTCTTACCCGTCTGCGCAAATGACGAGAAGAAACGTGTGAAACTTCAGTAGCCGCGCATCCACTCATACCTGATTGACAGAACTAGCCCCGCCCCTGAGAGAACCTGAAATCTGCTGAAATCCTACGAGACTCTGACATGAAACAGACAGAACAGTGGCTCTTTCTGCAGGAGACATGCGCAGTAGAGCTTGGGGAGAGACGGGGTGATGTGCCGAGGAAGATGCTCGTTTGATTGTGTTTTGAACAGTTATTTTGCGCTTCATGCACACACCCCTCTCATGGAAAACACACGAAGAAATGCAGATGATGCAGCTTTAAAGTTAGAGGCGATTGATGTGACTGTGGAAGAAGGAAACAGAGCTGCAGTACGTGAGCTCGGCATCAATGAGTCGATGGTGAGGTTTTGGCGACGGCAGCGTGATGAACTTACTGAGTGCAAAATGATGACAAAAGCTTTCAGAGGCGATAAAAACAGACGGCCCGAACTTAATAACATTCTTGAAGATGTGCACACCTGCAGCTTATATTCAGGTGCAGCCAATATATGTACAATTTAAAAATTTTGTTCAAATTTAGTTGATACGGCACATATTCAGGTGCACTCAATAGTCCAGATTTTACGGTAAAATGATCAACACAGGACATAGCTATGGGCTTCAAAATTGAACTAGTGTTTTGTTTTGATTTGTTTTTTTTACAATAAAAGCTACTATTGTTCACTGTAAACCCAAATGTTCCAGGAAGTTCGAAAGCTGTGTATACTCAAAATTTTTGAAATAGTCCTACTAACTTAATTATGTCAAGTTGTTAACATGTTTTTTCTTTTTGAGTAAATTTAACCATTTTTTTTTATTATTATTAAAGTGTTGTGGGTATAAATGTGCATAACTCAAAAACATAGATGAGGTGCAACTTAGGAGAATTAAGTAATTAAACCAGGTCATGTCCAAACTAGGGCCCGTGGGCCAAATGCGGCTCTCAGACAAATTTTTCTTGGCCCTCAGGCTTCCAGGTGAATTTGCCCAAATTACCTTGCATCAATAAAAAAAAATGTTTTTACTGCGAGTTGTTTGAAAATCTACCTTGATAAGGCTCATATTTAATATTTAGTGTGTGGTTTTAAGGAGCATGAATAAAGACTGATGGCTCATTCTAACATGTTAAACATGCACATATGTCAAGTATTCACTGTATTGAGCACCAGTCTACGGCCCTCGATCGGCCCTCTGCTTCATCTGTGTTTAGAGATGTGGCCCTTGCTGAAAAAAGTTTGGACACCTCTGAACGCTGCGGATGAAGTGCTTTTATTTCTATGCTTAGTCATTTTAGAACAAAAAACAAACGTGCTGCTCATGAACTCGATCTGCAGTTATCCATCGGAGGTGCCAACAACTTCATGACTCTTTGTTGTAATGATGTTTACAATGACGTCAGCTCCCATTGGACCACAGTTTTCTATCATGGTTCTTCTATATTGAGTCGTTTTAGAAGAATATTGCTTGAATTATCACTTCAGTTCAATTCAATCTTTATTAAGAACACGTAATATCTGGTTCATAGTGTTAAAAAGAAAATAGTAAGAATAAAAAAGTTAAATACAGTGCATGTTATAATGTATGTAGAAACACCGCCAGTGTCTCCACAGCTTAGAGCAGAATCTGACAGAGCTTCTCACAGGACACACTAGAGCTTGAATGATTCGATTACTCATCATGGCTCTACACATAAATGAATAAATACAACACCTGATTGTGACAACACAGGATCTCACACCGCAATTTACAAACATTTCACTGGCGCTACAGAACCTCTGCACTTTCAGGAATATTCTCAAAGAGTCGCTATAGGCCACTGTCAAACTCTGCAGACTCTTTTTCTTGTAGTTGCACCAAAGATTTGCAGTATACAAGAGTGAGCAGAAACATTTAAAAAGTGCAATTTTAACATCACTGGAGCACATGGAGAACTTATGGACAAGCATATTGGCCTGATCAGAAAGCTTACACTGCTGCCTATACATGTCTCTATCATCTGAGAGGTTGCTTTTTGTTATTATTATTATTATTTATTGTTTTATTGAAGATTTAAAATGTGCAAATTCTAATGATCCAGTGGTGTCATACAGTATATTACAGGAGGAGACAAGGGAAGGAAACCACAGAGGAAACATGCGTGAGGATTCAGGAGCACATATCAGATACAATAATACACCTGTATTTGTTTAACCAAACTGTATTTGTGTGACAGTTAGGACAGTTTGTGTTGTTGGGACAGTTTGTGTTGTTGGACAGTTTGTGTTTTGGCAGTTTGTGTTGTTGGGACAGTTTGTGTTGTTGGGACAGTTTGTGTTGTTGGGACAGTTTGTGTTGTTGGGACAGTTTGTGTTGTTGGGGCAGCACAACAGGACAGCAGCAAAACTTGTTGTTCGACGTGTTGCATCATTCTGAATTTCACTTTAAAACTAAACATGTTCAAACACGTTTATCCGAAAAAAAGTATCCTGGTGTGACTTTGATTTGAAAAGTCCTGGAATAATATCAAACACACTTTAATCAAATAAGATTTTAATCAAATAAGATTTAATCAAGTCACTACAGAGTCAGTTAGTCATATTCAATTTACAGCAGCTTCTCTCTCCTCTGATCCTTTGCTCCTGTCCTCTGTTCTTTTCTCCTCCTCTCCTCTCTTCTATTCCTCACCAGCTCTCTCCTCTTCTCCTTTTTCCTCTGTTCCTCTCTCCTCTTCCCCTCTCCTCCTCTCCTCTGCTCCTCTTTCGTCTGCTCCTCTCACCTCTTCTCCTTTCTCCTCTGTCCCTCTCCTTTGCTCCTTTCCTCTGTTCCATTCTCCTCTTCTCCTCCCTCCTCTCTCCTTTGCTTCTCTTCTCTACCTTTTTTCCTTTGCTCCTCTCTCCTCTACTCCTCTGCTCCTCTCCTCTACTCCTGTTCCTCTCTCCTCTACTCCTCTTCTCTGCTCCTCTTCTCTCTTCCCCTCTCCTCTGCTCCTCTCCTCTGTTCCTCTCTCTCCTCTACTCCTCTTTTCTCCTCTGCTCCTCTCCTCTTCTTCTCTCCTCTGTTCCTCTCTTCTCTGCTCCTCCTTTCTCCTCTTCTCCTCTCCTCTGCTCCTCTCTCCTCTCTCCCCTGCTTCTCTTTCCTCTTCTCCTCTGCTCCTCTCTCCTCTGTTCCTTTCCTCTCTGCTCCTCTCTCCTGTGCTCCTCTCCTCTACTCCTCTTTTCTCTGTTCCTTTCTTCTCTGCTCTTTTCTCCTCTGCTCCTCTTCTCCTTTGTTCCTCTCTCCTCTGCTCCCCTCTTCTTTGTTCCTTTCTCCTCTTCTCCTCTCTCCCCTGCTTCTCTTTCCTCGTCTCCTCTCCTCTGTTCCTCTTCTCTGTTCCTGTTCCTTTCTCCTCCTCTTCTCTGCTCCCTTTTCCTCTTCTCTTTTCTCCTCTTTCCTCTCTCCTCTGTTCTTCTTTCCTCTGATCCTCTGCTCTTGTCATCTTCTGTTCCTTTCTCCTCTGATTTTCTGCTCCTCTCCTCTGCTCCTCTGTTCATCTCTCCTCTCCTCTTTCTCTTCTCTTCATTCAAAAAGCGTGGGCACTGGTCATTCCTCCAAATCTACTTCTATTATTATTTATACGCGGTTGTCATATTGTCCGGACGCCACAACTTGAAATTTCCAGCGACATTTGAACGCGACAGTGGCTTTTTCAGCTCCAACCAGGCCAAAAACCAAAAAACACAAAGGGCATCTGTAATTAGCCACAACCATGCACCGCCAGCTTTGTACCGCAGCGACCGCACACATCACGCTGCAGAGAATAGGCCAGTGTGATATCAACAGGATATCCAGTAGCTCCCAGTTAGCCTTGAATAGAAACATTATTCACCCGGCGCACAAAGACGCCTTACATACATGAGCACATTCACGGGACACACAAAGATTTCTGTCTCCTCACACGACTTTAGCAGCAGTGAAATGACAAGAATTTCTGCAAAAATGCGGCGATGTCTGTAGTGGAAAGCAGCTGGAATTGGAATAAAGGGATGCCGCAGCTGATCAGTGCTAGAAAATGTTTGTGTGTCTATTTGTGTTTGGGATTTGGCTTTGATAGTGAGGCTTGATTATAGTGTGGAAATGTTTGTTGGGTCTCAATGGGGTAATGTTATTTCGGTGAATTCAAAATATGTGTTTTTTAAAAGGTCCTATAGAGGGATTATGAGGAAAGAGCTGCTGTCCCATCTTGTATGATTTATTTTTAGGGCCGGGCGCAGTAACACGTTCATTTAACTAATTAATTCATTATCGGCGACATTATTTTTCTCCCCTTAACGCAGTTTTTATTATTACTATTTTTTTATTGTAGACGTCTGTTGCTCACTGGCTTTTATTTTAAAAAAGTCCATCATGAGCGAGTCTAGAATGTTGTTTACTGCCGCGGCGCTCACAGAAGGGTAAGGAACTTTTATCTGGCCTTTTTCATTTGAAAGTTCTTCCAGACGCCGCAGTCGACACAGCCAAAGTCATTTGTAACACTGCGACGCTGAATTGTCTTGTCACTGAAGTTTCACAAGTCTGAAATATTACCTAAAGGCAACACGCTCTACTGGTGCCGCTGTGGTATAGGATGTTGACCCCGCGGTGAGGTCAACATACCATATAGTATTTTGACCCCTGGGTCAGAATCCTATTATGGTATGTTGACCTCCCCTATAAAATATCGACCCCACCCCCATGAAAATCTATATTTTATTAATAAAGAACTTGAATTCTATAGAGAAACTTTGAATATTAATACTATATCTGCAAATTAAAACATATTGACATATTTAAAAGTGTTTTTTGAAGAACTCAGATGGATTTTTTATGTCGATTATAACTTTTGAATGTTAAAAATGACTTAGTTGTTTAAACACATATTTTACTGAAAATGAGACAAGTAGTTATTAATGAGTTAGGTAATCAAAGTGATGTATAATGATTTGGAATCTTGTTAAAATAGACAGGGCTGATCATTTGAGTAGTTAAATAGGGGATACCTATGACTATAGTAATATAAAATATAGTAACCATTATGTTTATTATAGTTATCATGATGTAAAGTAAGAAGTAATGTTAGTAATGTTATATTGACAATGATCAGTTATATATAAAAAAGGTCAAAATCCTATGGCTATATTAATCTGACCCCTCAATATGTTTATTATAACACAACATTACTAAATTCAAGGTCATTATCCTTACAAACCATTGCCTAAATTGACATTATGATTAAGGATTATCTGAACAATGCAAACTAAAAACCATAACAATGTAAAGATTGCTATGTATATGCAATTTTAACAATACGTTACATTTACAAAAAATACTGTACCAAGTCGTTATTCATCAAAACATTCCTTAAAAGATCGTGAATATGTAGCAATATATAATAAAGATAAATGACATGAGAAATAATGATCATATAAGTAACTACTAAAAAAAAGTAAGGGGGGTCAAAATCCTATGGGGGGGGGTCACTTTACTATAGCAGTATATTGATCATTCAATGAAATAAGTGGAGCGAAGCTTCGGCCGACCACGTGAGATGCAACGTGTCAGAGCCGTCACTCCACACACACATTACACCCAGCGCGTAGGGACTAAGAGCTTTCAGGGGCACCACCCCGCGGTCCATCGCTTTTCGCCGCATTCTTAATAATAATAATAATCATGTATGCCTTAGCAACTTACTTTGTGCAGAAACATTAAAGAAAAAAGTTCTAGGAATTAAGGAACTGCACTGAAGTGTTTTCAGGTTGTGTGTTTTTGACTGAGATTTTTATTTTTACATCAAACAGGAAACATTAAAAGCCCTGGCAGTGGCAAAACTTTTCAGTGTTGTATTTGATTTGATTTGATTTTTTTTTTTTTCAGTTGGGATTTACACTAAATACTTTATTTTACTGCTTATTTATTTATTTATTTATTAAGTAAAATTCTAGGAATTGACAAACTGCACTGAAATTGGTTCTTTTTTTGAGGAAGACTTTCCAAAGGTAGAAGTATAAACATGGACTATAAGTGATGTGCAGTGATCGTGCTCTGAAGGGGGAGCGACTTAACCTGAGGAGCAGAGGGAATGAAACTTATAAAACATGTTAGTATTTTTTCAGCGAATATAGCATTTTCAAAACAATAAAAGGTAACATGGTGATCTAAATATTTTATGTATTAGCGGTTAATACCCCATAGAAGTAAACCCACCCTCTTTAATGGTTTTAGTTCGTTAAGATGCATATTAACTCATACAGGAAGTGGTGCTATTGATTTGATTTAAAGACAGATTTGGCAGTGATGGATGGAGAGAGCTGCTTACGGTCAATGTGTTTGTGCTTAATCATTGTCCTTGACCTCTGACCTTTTAGAGCTGCTCCTGTGACAGGTTCTATAATGAATGAGAAGCAGACGGAAGCAAAAATGGTTTTCCTCTCACCCAGCCCCCCAATTAAGACACACTTGTAGAATTACAGATAAACAGAAAAACATTTAGTTCCTTATCAAAATGTATACAGAATATCCTACCCAAACATGTTGCATAGGCTAATTATAAACCACTTTGAGGGCATAAATAAACCTAAAAAAGAAAGGAGAACTAAACTGAACTAAAATCCTAATTGTCCAGTGTTTATCCACTGACCCGAAGATTGGCGGTTTGAATCCTGTTCTCGACGTAGACGTCATTGGGAGAGCGCTCAGATCTATTGACGCACGGGTTGGTGGTGTGATTCCAGCTCCCACAGATGAATGCTATTGTTGTGTCCCTTGGGCAAGACACTTAACCCACCTCTCTCCCTGTGTCTGCATATAATGGTGTATGAATGTGTGTGCGAATGGGTGAGTGGTTTATTGATATAAAGCGATATTTACCATTGAAATGTAAATGACGTAAGACCAAATCTTTTTTGGATTGAATTAAATTTGTTTTGTTTTTAAAAGGTGCACTGCTTGACTTTTCTGATGGAGGGTCGGCCATCAACTTGTCTCCATGGAGATGTTGTTGCTTTGCCTGGGATGTTCCACAGTATGACATTAAACAAATAGATTTTGTATTTATTCAATTACAGGTGGTTTTATTTCTCTAAACTACCACAAAAACATGGATTATTACTGTGAACAGGCCCACTTCTCCACAGATCTGACCTGCAACTTCAACTTATCATTAGGGGTGTACAAAAATATTGAAATATCGATATATCGTATGGTTTAATGTGATGATACAGTATTGATATCTTGGGCTGCTGTATCGATATATCACCAAGAGTATTTTTTGATATGCTTTACTAAATTATTTTGTTACAGTGCTACAGTTTTGTTGTTTGTTTAGAGAAAGGAAACTCATTTCTGCAACACATTTGACATTTTCACTTTTTTGGTGATTAAAATGTTTGTGTTTCTTATGAACTTTGCACACGAAGAAGACTTTTCGTGTCACGGCCATGATTTGACCTTCATTTTTTATTGAACCGTATCGAATTGATTTGAAATATATTGTGTTGAATCGTATCGAATCAAAAGCTCACTGTATCGAGATATGTATAGTATCGTGGCCTATGTATCGTATCGGCAACTTCTTAATGGTACCCAGCCCTACTTATCATGTGGCCTTCTTGTCGCCATGGAGATAATTAAATGAAATGCCATACTGTAGAACTCTCCAGGGAAAAAACAATAACATCTACATGCAATCAAGCAGAAAAAGTTACAGTGTTCATCTTTAACCTCTATCTCTGCTTCCCTATTGAGTAAAATCAATTTTTCCAAACCATTTCGCATTATGACTACATTTCCGGTTGTAAAGAGCACACAGGGTCATGGCGACACCCAGCTCAAGAGGAAACTCCATTTTGACCAAACAATGAACCAAAAGTGGAGAAAGTTTGTTGCCCCAACCAGGAAGTACAGATGGCTTCTTTTTTGACTCCGGTTGCCATGGCGAGAGGAGGTTAAAGGGGAAGTTTGGGTTCGGAGGTCACGTTTGGTGTGTCCTCTCTGCTCCGTGTGTCTTAAAGGGAAGTATCATCTGTTTTCCTCTTTGCTGAGATCCTGTCCAGATAACAATGATTTAGGTCTAATAGCTAAGTTTATCTGTTGCATCCTGTTACCCATAATGCAATGCACAATACAAAACAAGACAAAACAATATACAGCCAATGTATTCTGATTCAAATTACAACGCAAATAGACTGGAATACTGGAGTGCGTACTGCAAAAAGTGAATCAAATGTATTTTTCATTTATATTAAAGGTTCAATGTGTAACTTTTCTGGTAGAGTTCACCACGTACCGTATTTTTCGGACTGTAAGTTGTACTTTTTTTCATGGTTTGGGTGGTCCTGCAACTTATACTCCAGTGCGACTTATATTTTCAAATTTTCAGACTGCAACCGCGAGTGGCTCTATAGCCTTTTGTATCAATTTTCTGTGCATGTCTCCAGCAGAAAAAGCCACTGTCTTGCTGCAAATAGTGAAATCTGCAGCAGAAAATGGTAATCGAGCATAGGGATGGGCATGATTAATCGATTAATCGATAATTGATTATTAAGAATTTCATCGATTACGTTAATTTTAATCGACAAACCGAATGTAGGTTGCTGTGCGTAGTGTGACCAAACAGGGTCTGTACATGTGTCTCTCTGCACTCAGAAGGAGCGAGAAAACACAAACATTCGATCGGCCTGCAACGTACCGAAGCACAAATGCGTATTTAACAATGATTTGTACAAGAAAATCCAGGCTTTCCGTTGCGTTCAGAACAAGTGTGAGTCCATGTGCACAGTGTACAAAGCAGGAACATATGTTTCAGTGTCCAGTGGGAAAAAGCTTTACCAGGTGAGAGTCGCGTAATATCGATGACGAGTCCCCACCTCCCTCCCCCCGTACAATGTCCTGGTTTTGACAAACGCAAATCTGGTCACACTAACCTGTATTCCACTGAATCATGTCTTTTAATCCGACAGAAATTGACCGCATCAGTGCACAAGAACTGTAGTTTTATCTTCGCTGAGTTTATGCAAATTAGCGATGCGGTTTTAAGTTTCGTTTTTGTGAGAGTTGAGCAAAACTGAATTAAACACATTATAATCTCAAACGGGCTGATGTGGCTCTAGAGTCGTTACGGTTTATATGTCATAAAGTTGAATTTATTTATGCAGATTAGTAGTGCAGATAGTAATAATAATGATGATCATTTTAATATAAAAACGTTAATGATTAATCGATAATCGATCATTAATTCTTCCGACGATCGATTAAGAAAATTTCATCAAATCTCCATCCCTAATCGAGCAGCAGAAAGAAAGTTTGAAGTGAGCAAGAAACTTGTGAGTCACTGGCAGAAAGCAGAGATGGAGGACACAGCTTCACGGCAGCCGGGACGTTGCGCCGTGCAACTTTCCTGGAATTCACTGGATGACAAAGCTTGGACTTCAGTGACAACCGAGGATGAGGAATTTAATGGATGAAGAATTCAATTGATTCAATGGATTTAGTGATTTGGAGTGAGATGGAGAGTTTGGTAAACTTATGTTCTGTTGTTTATTCTATAGTTATCTGAAGAACTGTTCATATGTGACGTTAACATATTAATGCCTATTCAGCCTGTTGTTCTATTCTATTGTTATTATTACCGTATTTTCCGGGCTATTAGATGCGCTCTTAAGCCTCTAACCCTATCAAAAAATGCCCACGAATCCACTCGGGTGTCCCAGCACGATTTAAGTAAACTAAAAAGCCGCACCACCCGCAGCGCACGCAAACACACACGGAGTGGACAGCGTGCAGCGACAAACACCCACAGCCACACTGATCACTCCACGCCGATGAGGAACGGAAGAGAGGAACGAACCGAAAAAGCGAGTCCAATGTGCCACTTCTAGACACAACTGAACAACTGAGTCACTGCGAACACGCCGACAATCCAGCGATCCCAGACAGCACCCTCCCTACCGTGAACGCACCAAACAAAGTCCCACTGACCCATCGAACTGTTTTTTTTTTAAAGTCCAGTGCGGTTTATTTGTGAATAAACACCATTTAATGACAGTGCGTCTTATAATCCAGAGCGCCCAATAGCCCGGAAAATACAGTACTATAACTTGCCTTTCAAGATGAAATGTCAGTTCCTATTCCCTGATTTTATAAAATAAACTTACCCCAAAAAGTGCGACTTGTAGTCCGGTGCGACTTATATATGTTTCTTTCTTCATTATGCATTTTTTGGCTGGTGCGACTTATACTCTGGAGTCACTTATCGTCAAGTTCCAAGTCATTGACCTTCAAGTCCAAGTCGAGTCCCAAGTCTTAGTCAAGCTTAGGTTCTGCTGTGCGTAAAAGCAAAGCTGTACCCGTTCACATGTAGCCAAGAAGGAATGATAAAATCCAAGACACGAGGGAATGAAGAGAGAGAGACAGACATGACGAAGGAGCGAACAGCCAGAACCCGCTGAAAACCACTTTATCCTCATCCTTCAAAAATGTAGAAATATTTTTTTAAAAAGATTTCACGACCCTCCCTGCAGCCCCCTGTTGAAGACGCTCACGAGAGTCATTTTTGCGTAATGTAGGACCTTTTAAGTACGGTGCATTTTGTTACATTGCTCCTTCACTCTCTGTTCTCTGTATTGTTGAGAATATTCCAGCTCACATCTCACACAAAAACCTCACTATACAATAAACCCAGTGTGGCATGTAATTCTCTTGTGTGTTTCTTTTTCATTCACGTTGGCCGGGCTTGCGTAAATGTGTTTTGGATTTGGGGTGAGCTAATAGACTCTACAGCTGATTTGTAGCGCACGTGCTCCAAGATGTGTGTGTGTTTTGTGAGCGTGTGTGAGTGTGTGTGGGGTTGAATATCTGTACACTGACCTCATCATGTCAACGGCCAGCAGCGCAGTTTAAAACGTCATTTAAAAGACAGGGAAAACTAAACACGGCTGACTGCGAGTTGGGGTTTTCTGAGCGGCACTTTCCCCCGATTTAAAGCTGTCAGTGGTTCAAGCTTTGCCAAGAATACAAACAGTTTACAAAAGATCGAAGGATGAGCAATTCAGTAATATAATAGCCTAATCATGTATCCGTAGAGCGTAAACCTGTGGGTGATTATGATTCATGTTGGCCTGCTTTGTTAGGTGGTTACAGAAATTTTCACAATAGCAACCAAAAAAAGTGACTCGAGTGACTAACGGTGTTTTTACTTGGCAGAAGCATCTTTGCAATTCTGCGTAATTGTCAGTGGCCTGAGAAAAAAGAAAGCAAAAAAAGCATTTGCTCATTTTAGGGCAGTATAGTCGGCTAATTATGTCATTGGGATTGTCAGTGCTTATACCACAGCGGACTTTGGAGTTATAGTTTGCAGTGACATCACGCTGGAGGTGTTGTACGTGTGTCCCTACGGTGCAATGTTCAGCAGTTACAATGGAGACGCAATGCACACTTTAGCAAATACTGACAAAGGAGTTTTAGGCTACTTTTACATATCGCCGGGTATGTTGAGAAGTGAATATTTCCCTCTGTTCAATTTCCAAAATAATATCGTACACACAGCATCGTTTTCAAAAAAAAGTCTTTGTTTACATCAACCCGCATAAATATATACGCCATCGAGCGCCATCATAACTACGCCAAGCCTGGATTAGATTCAAATCTGTAGCATTCATTTCATTACAGTTGTAAGTATTACTCAAAAATACCTTGAAGAATGTGGCAAAATCTCTGACCTCCAAGCCTCATTCGTCTCTGGTCATGGATATGAATCATCAGCTGTGTGTGCAAATGCAAACACATGAAAAGTGTTTGCACAAGAAGAAATGCGACTGATGCTTTGAATTCTTCTATGATCATCATTGGTGTGTCAGCTCCCACTTTACACGCAAAACCGTAGTTTTCCAGAATTTTCCACTCTGGGCGGATTCATTTTCAGAGGTAAATTTTCCGTTTGCATGTAAAAGATGGGTACAAATTAAGGGAAAAGTCTCAGTAAAAAAAAACAAAAAAAAACTTGTGTAATAAATGGGGCCATAAGATGATCTGAAAACTTAGGAAAATTTTGATTAGATTTTTCATTTTCAGGAGTATGATCAGTACAAGTGTTCATGGTCCATTTTAAGTGTTTGATGTTTAACAATAAGGTGAGAGTGACTGAAAAGCTGCTGGACAATCCGTGTGACTGTAATGTTATTTGAGAGGGAGAAATATGGAAGATCATTTGTTCCATTATTTTTATTCTGAATTTTAGTTGCTAGTTTTTTAAAATTCAAAATCAAAATTTCATTCATATTTGAAATATTCAGCTCATATATTTTCAAGCCTTCAGATTCAATAGTCAAAATTCAGAGGGAAAATTTACTGGAAAAAAAAAAAGGCAGAAGCAATCCATCCTGTGTTATTTTTTAGTTACACGATTTACTCAGCATTTCTCTCTCTCAAAACAAATAAAACAACAGTGTTATTGATAATTTACGCAAATCTTTCAAATTGAAAATAAAAATAGGCTACAAATATGAACCTCAGAGCAGTTTTGCGATGTACAAAACATAAAATGAATAAAATACACTTTTATTAACATTAGACACGCTCTTAAGCCTCTAACCCATCAAAAAACGACTGCGCGCCTCGCAATCCAGAGCACCCTATACAGGAATCCACTCGGGTGTCCCAGCACTACTTCAGTAAACTACAAAGTCGCACCATCCGCAGCGCACGCAAACACACGGAGCAGACTGCGACGGCACAGCGAAACACACCCGCAGACACACTCATCACTCCACGCCGACGAGGAACGGAACAGAGGAACGAACCGAAAAAGCGAGCGCAATGTGCCACTTCTAGACACGACTGAACAACTGAGTCACTGCGAACACGCCGACAATCCAGCGGTCCCAGACAGCACCCTCCCTACACGCCACAACTGAACAAAACCCAGAGTCACCGTGAACGTGCCAAACAAACAAAGTCCCACTGACCCATCCAACTGTTGTGTTTCGTTTAATGTCCAGTGCAGTTTATTTGTGAAAAAAGTTCGAAAATAGACCATTTAATGCGTCTTATAATCCAGAGCGCCTAATAGCCTGGAAAATACGGTAAATGTATCCAAAATAAACTATATATCCAGCTGTTTTACAATCTCTATATTTAAAAAAAATAATAATAATAAATATACATATTTATATAAAAAATATCTGAAAATAAACTGTGAAGAGTGTTAATCGTTTCAACTTGATTATATGAGTTTGGAGATCGTTTGACACACAAATCGAAATTGTGCAATTAATCAATTTGTATCGCAGTCTTATTGTTGGGTTACTAATCAATACATCTACAGTTAACAGAAGTATGGCATCAAAGTGTAAATACATTTTACATTTACCAATATTCAAAGTTATATTTATGGCTCAACCTTGAAATTTGCAGGGACACCTTTCCACAGATCTGACGTGTAACTTGGCTTCATGACATCACTTGCTTGTCTTCATAGCACACCTAAATTGTTTATTGTACTTTGACTTTTTGGTTATATTTCTTTCGTGTTTGTTGTTGTCATTCTTCCTCTGTCACACAGTTTGATTTACACAGATTTCACATTCAAAAACTGTGGTCACTTCTCTAGAAACCAACATTTCTAGATCTCCAAAAGTTGCTGCGTCACTTTTCCTCATCAATTTCCACCGTTTCTGTTCACCATTTTCGCACCGGCCATAAATCAGACGCTGCCCACTGAAACACACATGTCCAGTGACTAATCTGTCCTCATCAGTGGGCGGTCGGGCTGTTTACACGAAGCCGAGCTCGAGGAGGAGAACGAAGGACCTCAAGCACGTTTCTCTGTGGAGGTGTGGAGAGGAACTGTCAGAGGAGGGAGAACAAGCCTCAAAAACCGGGCCAAAAAACCCAGAGCAGAAAACCAGGACTAAAGATGACTTGCATTCAAACCGTTTAGACTCGATTCCCACAGCGCCCACCCAGTTTGAAGATATCTGTAATGTTTCGGGACTATTGAAGTAATGGAAAATGTCGAGACAAAGCAAATATGCAAAGACAGGCTTTCGGTGCCACTGTCAGTTATTGGAGCAGAACCGTAAATCAAAGATGGCAGCGGTAATCTTCGGTGGAAACTTGCAGGGACTTAAACCAAGAAGTCCCTGGCTCTTCTGCGCTGGAGACGGTTCTGAATGTTCACGATAACTTGAGTTGGCGGTGGATTTCAGGGCGGTGACATCACGCTTAAGGACATGTGTTTTTAGATGTTCTGAGAAGTTCCAGTGTTCGAAGTTAGAATCGGTCAAATCAGGAAATGTTTTGGGATTCTTTGAAGTTGTAGTTTGTTTGTTTTTTAACCAGAATTTGAAAATGGAAAATTGATTGGTTGTATGATATTTCTTGAAAGTTGCATTCTATCCTTAAAGGTGTAACTTTTCTGTAATTCCTTTTCTCCAGGAAGATTCCCAGTATGGCATTAAACCTCTTCTTCATGGAGACCAAACCAGACCAAGTTAGAGGTCAGATCTGTGGAGAGGTGACCCCACTCACAATCAGAATGCCTGTTTTTCTTGGGTATATTTGGGCTATAAAACCACTTGTAACTGAATATATGTAAGGTAGAGCTGTTTAATGTCATACTGTGGAACTTTCAAAACAGAGCAATGACATCTCCATGGAAACAAGAATTTGGCGGGCTCCCAACCGAAAAGTCTGCATATTTTTCGGACACAAAATCGTTTCTTGTGAGCTTCTGAGCCATGTTAAATGTGGTTTACCTCATCAAAACCTGAAATTGTGTTTTGTTTTATTCACACATGTTTGAGTAACCCTTTATTATTACCGTATTTTTTGGACTATAAGGCGCACCAGATTATAAGGCACAATATCAATAATGTTGAATTCTCTCGTCTATTTTCATACATAAGGTGCACTGGATTATTAGGCGCATTAAGCGAAACAAATGGACGACACTTGAGACTGATCGTGGCATAATTCGCCCGGTGTTTCCTCCCTGTCTTGGTGAATGTGGATTATAAATGTGAATGTGGGTGGATAACTGAAGTTTGATTATTTGAGGACTCAAATATACATTGAGTAGTAATGTGTTTAATTCAGCTTTGCACACATTTGTTTACATTTTTCAGAAAAACAAAACTCAAAACCACATGGCTAATTTGCATAAACTATAAGAACTGGAAAAAACAGCTCACTCGCTCTTACTCTGCGACACTCATGAATACAATAGCCTTAATACTTCGACAATCCATCAAGCGGTGTGGCTTCGTAGTTTACCAAAGTTGTGCTAGAACATTTTGACAGATTTTTGAGCACCGTGTACCACATAAAATCGGTTCGAGGTCAGTAAGCACAACCAGAATTAATACATAATGCGCACCGGATTATAAGGTGCACTGTCGATTTTTGAGACAATTAAAGGATTTATTGCAGCTTATAGTCCAAAAAATACGGTACATAGTGCACCTTTAGATTATCCTATAAACTATGAAACGCTTTCACTTACTGCACAAATAATTTACAAAGCTTTTATTTGTCCAGAATGGAAAAATAATAAAATCCTATGCTATACATTTTAAAAGGCATTTTGTTGGACGAGAACCTTTAGGAAGCAACTGCCAGGGACAGACCGTTTTATCCAATTGTTGGATAAGAACCGAGTAGAAACAACTGCGTGACTATCTCAAGAGAGCAGTTGTTTTTCTGTCATGATTCAACATCTGTGTGAGAGAAGGAGCTAAGTGGCTTGTGCTCATTTATTATCAGCTAATTCTGTCATTATCCATTTTCTCAAAATTGGATACTGGCCCTTTAAACATTCTTTCTTTCCAGTTTAAATTGTTGATCTAATTTCCAAACCTTTTAGCTTTGATTTAATATTGAAGATAAGGAGTAACTGTATTGCTCTAAGTCAGCCTTCTCAAATTATCTAGCTTTAATTCGAATGTTTTGCAGGATTTATCGTCAAAAGTATCGAAAATCAGATTCTAAAACTAGTATCGAAAGTAGATACTCATTTGAGCAAGTGTCAGTACTCAAAAAGTCACATGTTTTTGGATACTACTATGATTTAATGTGGAAAATGTCATCATGGACTACTGTGGTACTAGTATCGAGTCTCTTCAAGTTTGAAAGTACTGTGAAAAACTACACACGTGTCAAATCATTTTCGCTGACTTCTCCATAGTTTTGTGTGACTAAGCACATCTTGTAAAAACATGACTTTGAAATACACCGACTTGAGTGCACCATGACTACTGCTTTACTTATTTCCACGTTTGACCCCGCTATGACTCACTCCCCTCTGACACCCCCTGGCTCTTGGAGGGGAAAGTGCGATGATTTCTGTGACTGGCAGCTTCTAACACAACTTTCCACATAAGACCAGGGCACACAAGTGAAAACGCAGCACACTGTCACGGATGAGCGCAGTATTTACAGAGACATGTCCAGAGCGCTCCTGTCTGTCTGCTCCTCAAATGTATGCCCTCTCCCAGAATGCATCTGTCTGTCCGTGAGACCCTTCTCCACCTCTGTTCTGCTCGTTTTCCTCCTGCTCCGTCTGTCTTCGTTTGAGAAATTTGCCAAAAGGGACACATTCGGCTTCACATGTGTTTCTCCGGCTGGGTTTGATTGGACCAAGTTTTTTTTTTTTTTTAACAAGATGGCATCCTTGTGTGTCAGCTATACATAAACAAAAACACACGTCTGTCTAAAGTGGGGCTGCACAATATATCTAAGGATCAAGCTTTTTCAGTTACAGTACCAACACTTTGCCTTTTGTAGCTGATGACAACCGATACCAGAGTACAGACTGAAAAAGACGTTTAATTTCTATCCAAACACAGTTAACTAAATACAACAATCATCCAATTGTATTATTTATCCAGCAAGTAACTGTTTAACAGTTTTGTACAAATAAAATGTCAAACATTTTGAGACATTCTAACATTAGTCAGTGAATAGTCCGATAAAAGACCCAACCAGGATATCAGCTCAACCAATATTTATTGGACCAGTACCCAAACCAGCTCATTTTTCTAGTATTGGTACATCCCTAAATATACCACAAAAGTATTGATATTGTGATAAAGACTGATGCAATAATTGATATTCCAACATACTCAATATATTACAGTAACACCAAGGTTCACAAAAATTCATATTTTATTTTTTATTGAAAAGTATATGTTAAATAAAGCAGATTTCCCAAAATTCACCTTGTTAATCCAGATTTCACCTCTGTTAAATCCACTAGCCAATTAAAGCATGTATTTTTTTCTGGTGCCATCAAAAATATCACGTTATTAATGAGTTAACACAAAACAATTTTAACAGCGTTTTCAATTTTTTTTATTTATTGTGAACCATTTTTGTTTTATAAGCTGTGGCCACTGCTAGTAATTTTAGAAAAACTACAGGATCTGGCTGTAAACAAGAAGGAAAATCTATCATATCTGTCTTAATAGATACTTCTGCCGCTGGACTTATTTTCTCTGCTAAAGCATTAGATTTACGCGACATGTAAACAAACAGTGCAGTGTGATGACGTCATGGCCCTTAGTACAGCAGCGTTGGGGTGACAAACCCGGTCGCAAACACAGTTGCAATTAAAAAACAAAGCCTATCCCAATTTTCTGTTAATACGAGTAGTAAAATGATTATTCAGGGGACAAAAGTGTGTAGTTAATTTGCGATTAATTGCAAGTTAACTATGACATTCGTGAGATTAATCACTTTTAATATTTTAATTGATTGACAGTACTAATATTTTCTCATAACTGAACTCAAAAAGCATTGCAATAGTATTATATCGCAGTTCTTGGCATATCGCAACATTTTCCAATATTGTGCAGCCGTAGTTTAAAGCAATATTTTTGCTTATATTCTGATATAGCAGGGGCAAAAGCTACAGTCACCAGTACAATAAGTACTTTAAAGAACAGTATAAAAGCAAATATAGAACCACGGGCTGTGCATAGTGCCAATTTTGAGTGCCTAATTCCAGACTTGAACCAGCAACCCTTGGATTTAAATGTGTGCTCTGATTAGCTTCGGATTGTTGGTAAGAAAAATAAAAATATCTCAGCAATATACAAGAGGTCGTACAGAATAAGTAATCTTGAGTTGTCTTGTAAAAAAATTCAGTTGAAAGGCTGAACACTTAAAACCAGACAAGTTTTATCTTTTGGAGCGAACTTCAATACTTCTTTTTCTTAAGTTATCTTCTCTTGTCTCTTGAAAACTTTGCACAGACCCTTTTAAGAGTGTGTTTAAGGCCAAAAGTGGCTGTCTCATAGGAGCTCTTAGCACCTCGTCTATTATTGAAGAAGCCATCCCTTTCACCCTGTTATCGCTTCAGTGCGTTATCATGGCTAAAGTTTAATGGAAGATTTTTTTTTTTTCGTTTTGTTCTATTCGCTCACAAACACTCGCATAGAAAAACCTTTATCATCACTAGCAGCTTGTCCAAAAATGTACACCCAGATTATGATTAATAAAGAAATGAAAACTAGATTCTCTCATTCTAGATTCTCTCTCAGGTATTATCACTGTTGGGCAAGTTACTTCAAAACTGTAATGCGTTATTTATTTATTACTTGTTACTGTTGTTTCAAAGTAATTTGTTACATGACAATAGTACTGTATTTACAATGTAAGACATTACACAACTACTGCAGTACTTTAAGTTACTCTCAACAAAATAACTTATTGTCAAATAGTGAGCGGAGATGCTGGACTTTTGCACCATATATGGACTGAACCAGGACTAAACCAGGATTAAACCAGGACTAAACTAAGACTAAACCAGTTCTAAACCAGAACTGAACCAGGACTGAACCAGGACTGAACCAGGAGGACTGAACCAGGACTAAACCAGGTCTAAACCAGGTCTAAATCAGGACTGAACTAGGACTAAACCAGAGCTGAACCAGGACTGAACCAGGACTAAACCATAACTGAACCAGGACTAAACCAGGTCTAAACCAGGTCTAAAAACGAACTAAACCAAGACTAAACTAGGTCTAAACCAGAACTAAACCAAGTCTAAACCAGGACTAAACCAGGTCTAAACCAGGTCTAAACCAGGACTAAACTAAGACTAAACCAGGTCTAAACCAGAACTGAACCAGGACTGAACCAGGACTGAGTCGAGACTGAACGAGAACTAAAGTAGGACTAAACCATAGCTGAACCAGGACTAAACCAGGTCTAAACCCATACTAAACCAAGACTAAACTAGGTCTAAACCAGAACTAAACCAAGTCTAAACCAGGAATAAACCAGAACTAAACCAGGTCTAAACCAGGTCTAAACCAGGACTAAACCAGGCCCAAACCAGGACTAATCTTGGACTAGGACTTGGAATCTAGGACCGCCCCTGAGAGAACCCCGAGCTCATGTCTGCAAAGTGTGAATGGGTGTCAGCTGTGTTGAGCCCCGTGGAGCTCGGACTTCTGCACCAGTCCTTTCACCCGCAGTCACTCGACGGTCTATGCGGGCGCACCTCTGGGCACGTCCCGACATTTGGAACCGTAACAATGGCGTTTTGCAAAAAGAAAAACCCACCACTTCAATCCAGATTTAAAATCCATTGCGACGGGTGTTACTGACATTTGTACAGAGTAAAATATTACATTTTTTTCCCTGTAATGCCTTACATTACTGTGTTACAGCAAAAAGCAATGCATTACAGTAATTCATTACTTTTACAACGCGTTTCTCCCAACACTGGATATTAATACAAAAAATCTAAATCTTCTTATGATGTGTGAGATACTGTGTCCAGGTAATTTCCCTTGTGGATCAATAAAGTTTGTCTAAGTCTGTATATGTCTATGTCTATGGCTCCTATTTTGTGTTGAAAATTGCCGTCTGTTGTTTTAATAATCATTGTAGTATCAAAATCTCCATCGAATCCCAAGCCATTTCCCTTTAATGTATTGTGACACCATAACTGGAACCTCTCAGAATGTACACTTAAATTATTGGGTTTTCTTTTTACTACCACAACATGAAAACTTCCAAAAAATGTGGAAAAATGGCTTTTTAAACGTATTGCATATTTTGTCGGATTTGGCTCAGACTGATCCTTTAACACTAATGGTATTTTTCCTCTGTGTCTTCCAGGTCTGTCCACGGCCAAGAGGAAATTCGCTGACTCCCTGAACGAGTTTAAGTTTCAGTGTATCGGCGATGCAGAGACGGACGACGAGATGTGCATAGGTAACATAATCCTGCTTCTGTTCTGAAGGGGGGGTCGGAAATTGCTCTGATCTGGGGTTGGAAATAGAACAAATTTATCAGCAGGAAACAGAGGGTTATTTATGGCCCAGACGATCAAAGATGTCTGCTATTTTAAGAGATTGTGTTCTTTTCTTCAATTCTGGTCTATTATAAATGACACAGCTTTCACACTTTCAAACATAATCAATGACAGAAGATTCAGTATACTAGTTTGATAAATATAGAAAACAATTAGGTGCATGACTGTTGACAGAATCATTTGTTGAAAAAGTTATTTTTTATGTGTAGGATTTTAGGTGCTTGTATATTTTTCTTGCTTATGCTTCACCTTTCATTGTCTATGAGAGTGTAGCCAGGCTGGTGCCACCTCGTGCCTCTGCTCAATTTCATTTCTCTCCAGAGACTAGGTCAGGAATCAGAATAAACTAGACAGTTTGCAAGAAACCCATAAGTGCGAGTCTGGGCACCAGCCAATCAGTGAAGAGCCATACATTCTGTGTTGGCAATGATTCCCAAGATCGAAGATTTAAAGCAAAGAAAACAAAGAACATTTTTGGTGAATTTTATCAAGGGGAAAGACGTTATTGCCCTTCTTCCTACAGGATTTGGGAAAAGATTCCAATTAGCCCCGTTAGCGGTGCATTACATATGTCATGACCAAATAGCAGAGATTGGTTAAATTTTAAAAAAGTACCCGCGAACCATCAAGTGAACGAATCCTAATGCTGCAGGGTCAGATAGTTTCACTTCGTGGAAATCGAATGAATCAGACTAATGACAGTGGCCCTCAAACTTTTCACCGCAAGTAACAGCAAAGAAAAGTTTTTCCGAGTATCACCAGATCAAAACCAGGTCTATAACAGGACTATTCCAGATCTAATCTAGGTCTAAAGCTGGTCTAAAACAGGACTACGTCACATACATACATAGACATGCTGTAAACAAGAAATAGAATGAAAGTGGTGGGTGTGTGTGTTTGAATGATGATGGTGGTCGGCGGCGGCTGATGGTGCAAATTGGCAGCCGCACTTTCATCTTTGTGACATATGTCTGTGAAAAGTATTATATAAAAATAAACTTACTTGCTTAATTCAATTTTCCAAAGACAAAAGCTGTCCAAGTACCACCTGAAAGAGCTTGCGCACCACAGTTTGAGAAACACTGATCTATGACATCAGTTATTATTGTGTGTGACATTATAAAATGTGCTAACCTGGTTCATCCCAGATTGATGTGTGTAGCATTGAGTTCTACCCATGATCAATCTGGGATCCTCTCACTGAAAGAGATTGGAAAACACAAACCTCATGATTATTATTTGAATCTGGCCTTACCTTCTGCACGTTTTTCACAACCAAAATAGTCTGTATTTTTGCAAAAATACACTGAAGTATGTCTGTTGGTGTCGCCGTGTTTGTTTTGGTTTATTTGGGCGCGTGGTCTTTAGCTTCTGCACAAACCTCAGTGCTGCTCTGTGATTGGTCCATGAGCCCGCTTAACCTTACAGCGAGAGTCTCTCAAGATGGATTATTGTGAGTTTGTGAACTCACAATAAAACTGTGCAACACCCATAGACCGTGTATATAAATGGTACGCCGCCTTGTTCCATATAGGAAGTTCACATGTGGGCGTTTCTGGCTCCTTTGACCCTGGCTCCCATTGACTTACATTAGAATCTTGTCCTTTCTCTCTGTAACTGACACTGTAAGCTTTGTCATTTTGGTCTTAAAATGTTCATATTAACCCACTCTAAATGATACTGGTGGTTTGATTTTTTTGCTGTTTTATCCGTCAAAAAAATCCTATTCATAACATAGATCCTGACTCCAGATTCGCTCCTGTAACACTTACTTTGTCCACTTTTTTATACAGTCTGTAGCAATACCATAAAAAGCTATACAGTTTCTGATGAAATGTTGCGAACAGTCTTGCCCAACATAGCATCAATCCTTTAGTTCATTTCCATGTCTCCCCCTGGCTGGATCTGTCCACCTCCCCACTCTTCTCTCCCTCTCCCTGACCCGACCCACCCAGCCTCTGTTTAACTCTCACAGATATCTGTCCTGAACAGCTTGTCTCTGCTGGACTCCATGACCCTCTCTTGTTTAGGCTATTCATAGTCCCACTTGATGCATTATGGAAAAGGTGAAGCTGGAATTTGACTCACATTGTACAGCACAAAGCCAACCTAGGCATTTTCACATTCAAATCAATCAAAGTTCAAAAATAGTGCTCAAATAAAAATGCTTTATTCGCTCGTGATTATTAATATATTTCATGCATTTTCATTTTGTGTGTCTCTTTTAGCCAAATCCCTCCAGGAGTTTTCAGCTGTGCTTCAGAACCTGGAAGATGAGAGGACGCGGATGGTAAGAAAGACTCTTATTGAGTACGGGAGAACGTTAATGAGTACATGTTATCGATTGCAAAGTTGTCGATATTTTTTTCCTCAACAAAGATTCCCAATTTTGCAAATACAAGCTCCTGATACTTTGCAGCTGATGTCATCAACATTCCTGGAGGGTGTGATGTAAGAGAACTGTAAGACTGCTCTATCTGAGGCTTGTTAGACTTTAATCTGAGCTTTATTTTAACACGATCGGACTAGAAAGAGCTCGTGTAGTTGGATCAGGTGAGATGATTTGTCCTCTTAAACACAGTCACAAGCCAGCTAGAAGTTTTTATTTATTTTTTTAATCAGTCACCAGTTTTTTCAGTTAGTCACTCTCACCTTTTTTTTTTTTTTTTACTGAAAATCAAACTCCTAAACAGGACCATGAATGCTTGTAGTGATTAAAATGTTCTGTTTAAATCCATTTTTTTTCTCAAGTTCCTAAAACTTTTTTTTTACACTGTTTGCATTACGTCACCATGGTAGCACCTGAACATTCCACCGTACAGATACATGTAGAACACCCCAAATGTGACGTCGCTGCAAAGTATCAATACAAGTCATGGGTAATGAACAACTATGAAGTGTGGAAACATACACTACCGGTCAAAAGTTTTAGAACGACCTAATTTTTCCAGTTATTTATTGCAATTCAAGTCGTGCAAGTCCAATGAAGAGCTTGAAATGGTACAAAGGTAAGAACTGAACAGCCAGAGGTTAAAAAAAAAAGATAAAAGAATAAAACACAAGTAAAAAGCTCTGCCAAAACTACCTCAGGAAAAAAGAACAAGATGGTAAAACTTGAAAACATCTAGTGTCCAGCACAGTCTCCAGATTTAAACCCCATCGAGTTGTTTTGGGATGAACTGGACAGAAGAGTGAAAACCAAGAAACCTACAAGTGCCACACATTCATGGGAACTTGTGCAACGGACTTGGGAAGAACTTTCTGAAGAATATTTGATTTCTATTGTAAAAAGAACGAGCCACGGGTGTGTTCAGCTGTTATATCTGCCAAAGGTGGACACTTTCATGAATCAAAAGTTTAGAATACGTTTTGGTCAACAGTAAACAGTAAAAAACTGGAAAAAATGTGATGTTCTTCTAAAACTTTTGACTGGTAGTGCATAAGAATCTATGACTTCTGAAAGGACTAGATTATAATCGTAGTTAGTGTACTGGAAGAACTATAGGACTGTTATCGACTAAAGATCTTGGTCTGATTTCTTGCCTTGGGTAATTGGTAATGGAGTGTGCTCTCAAAATTCAATTTCTATGATACAAATGTATATATTACCCAAACTGCACTGACTAGACAAGAACAATTACCAGTAAAAGGCAAATTAAAGGTGCATTGTGTGACTTTTCTGGTACAGGGTCTGCAACCTGATGTTATTGCTTTGCCTTGAAAGTTCTGCAGTATGGCATTAAACTTTCTATGAAGACAACCAAATGATACCAGGCAAAGTTAAGAATGTATGGTTTTCAGTGTATTTCTGAGCATAAGATACATAAGTCTAATGCCATACCATGGAACATTCTCTGCTTGTGTGGAATATCTCTGCTTATCATGCTTACATATTCATATCACATCTAATACATAACTTTATATTTATTTATTTACAGCGCACCTGTTCATATATATCTTTTGCTCATTTATATACGTCATATATATTTATATTTTTTATAGCACACCCTGAATATTTATTCATAGTATCTACATCTGCTTATATATCCCCCATGTATATTAAATCTAATTCCCTCCAGTTCATACTGCCATACTTATTTATTTGTACATATTCACTACAATCTACAGTGTAATAATCTGTATTAGGGGTGGGCGATATCTCGATATTTTTAATATATCGAGATTTTTTTTAAACTCGATATGAATTCTGACATATCGTATATATCGATATAAGCTTATATTCAATTCTGATTTCGCCACTTTGCTTGTTTGTCTTCTCTGTCGCCTCCGCGCGCCTCCGCCTCCCTCATGTCTCATTCACTCGTCACTATCGCCGTGAACGCCGAAAGTTGGTGCCAGTGAAAAGCTTCTAGCGCCACGAACCTTTTCCACCGTTTACAGACAAAAGCATCAGCAGCACATCCTCACATTCCACTGAGTCGCGTCCTTTAGTCCAAAAGAAGTTGAACCGCAAGAGCGGCACGTGGAGTGCGCTGTTTATGCAAATTAGCCATGCGCTTTTTAAGTTTAGTTTCTGTAAAACTTAAACAAGTCTGCGCAAAGCTGCAAAAAAAATAACACTATAATCTCAAACGGGCTGATGTGGCTCTTGAGTCGTTATGCTATATATCTTGTAAAGTTTAGTAATGTAAATTCTATTTATGCAGAAGATTTTAATTAATAATCTGCTGCAGTGTCACTTGTACAAAAGTGTTTGGAAACGTTGGGTTTGATCTGCAGTGGATTGTGGGAAACCTCAGAGCTCCTACTGCTGCATAGGAACATGGATCTGTTAAAATAAGGAACATCTTCTGCTGAAGGAGCTCACGGTTATGAATATGGTCTGGATAACAGAGTTAATGCAAAGATGAGCTTGTGTTGAGTTGTTTTATTTATGAATGAAAGAAAGGAAATATGTTTTATTTCTTTTATTTGACAGTTTAATTATTATTTATGTAATTAGGGTTTTTTGTAATCTTAAATGTTCCTATATGAACTGCCGACCTCTTACACTTTAAATTGAAAAAAAAGGGACCTTGTGGAATTTGGCAGATTTGTTTTTGCAGTTTTCCGTTTTAAGGGGTTATTTTTTCCTGTACAGATATCGAGATATATATCGTATATCGAGATATAGCAAAATATATCGAGATATATTTTTTGATCCATATCGCCCAGCCCTAATCTGTATATTGTCTATATTGTACATAATCCACATTCTGTATATATCACACTTGCTGCTCCTTGCACTTCTGATTAGATGCTAAACCACATTTCATTACCTTGTATATATACATATGTAATGACAATTAAGTTGAATTTAATCTAATCTAAATTCAAGGCAAATCAATAATATTGGCACCAGAAAAGTGACAAAGTGCACCTTTAAGTCTGTTAAAATGCAGTGTAAATTCATCAAATCTTCATCTTACTCACTGCCTTCATTATTTTGTTGTGTTCTATATAAATCTTTTTAATCCTAATGAAATAATAGTGGATCAATAGAAATTTTGGACAACTCCGTGAATCGACTTAACAACTAAAAGACTACAGCCATAAAACACTGTAACTTTTAAAAAATACTTGATCTTCCAAATTTGGATTTCCTTAGACTCGAACAATTTATGAAGTGTTGCTTACTTTAGTTTCAAAATGAGCATCTGAATGTGTTGTGTTGTGAAAAAGTCTAATATTTCTTGCCCTTTTTTTGACTTTTTTTGTATTCTTTGCTCAAAAAGCCTTAAATCTGAAGTTAGCCTGCTTGATAATGGAATAAAAAATATACTGGAATTACAGGCTTATTTTATCAATAACAGTTTTGGTAGGTTTTTAGTGATAGATGATGTAACAGCCATTTCGGATTTGATAAGTGGTTTTGCTCCAGGTTTTATGAGTCAGAACAACCGCCCACATCATTCACAACAATTTTTGATTTTTTTGTTTTGCAGTTGAATAACTTTTCACAGCTTGCTTATGTTATAATGTTTTTCCTCATCACGAACATACTTGGAGTTGTGTTTTGTGTCATTCACGCATGTTTAACACACAAACCCTGCATATTTAGGTATTTAGAGTTCTTCTCTCAAACGAAAAACACTCTGCTCTACCTTGTGATGTCATGGGGTAATACTGGAAGTGCTCCACTGGGTTTTTAATCTCCTTACACCTTCACTAGAATAATTTGAATCGTTTCAGATCAGGAATTGGTCATCTTTACTGAAAAAAGTTAAAGGGATTTGTTAAAGCTCCATGACATCACAAGGTGGAACAGCATTTTGAGCTTTGGAGATGTAGACAGACTAGTGGGGATGTAACAGTAATCGAAATATCGCTATATCGTATCGTCGAGTCATACAATAATATGAAATAACTTTTATGAAGCACTTTTAAATCTTAATTATTGGGACTGTGTTGAGAGAAAAGTAGCATAATCTGTGTATCATTTGTTCATTTGTTTTTCAAAATAAAACCAAAAATAAGAAAAAATAAAAAATCCATTATTTGTCTCCAAACCAGGAAGAAAAAAACAGATGATGATTTGCTTTTTTAGTTTTCGATTTTGTGTTTAAATTAACAATGGAATAAACGTTTCCTATTTCTGTGACTTAAACTGCGATGCCGGACTTTTGCACCGCATACAGACTGAACCAAGACTAAAACAGGACTAAAACAGGTCTAAAACAGTTGCAGTCCTGTTCTGGTCCCAGTCTGGTCCCTGTCTCAGTCCTGGTCTCAGTCCTCATCCTGGTCCCGGTCTCAGTCTTGGTCTGGTCCTGGTCTTAGTCCCGGTCCTGGTCCTGGTCCGGTCCTGATTTCAGTCCTAAACCAGGACTAAACCAGGACTAAACCAGAACTAAACCAGGACTAAACCAGAACTAAACCAGGACTAAACCAGCACTAAACCAGAACTGAACCAGGACTAAACTAGGACTGACCCACGAGTGTCGGAAATGGGAAAAAAATGTTATTCATTTAAACACAAAATCAAAAACTGAAAAAAACAAATCATTATCCATTTTTTTTAATTTTGGTTTTGGAGACAAATTATCAAGAAAATAGTTGTTTTTTCATTTTCTTATTTTTGGTTTTATTTTGAAAAACGAATGAACGAATGATACACAGGTTCAGCATGCTCACAACTTTGTATTTTTTCCACAAAATATCGCAATAAATATCGTACCGTGAGATGAATATCGTGAGAATATCGTATCGAGAGGATTGGATATCATTACATCTCTACAGACTAGTAAAAAAGCATTAATCAAATGTGTGTGAGCGAAAACAAAGCACAAATTCGGGTGTGTTTTTGAGGAGGTAACAGCTTTATAACACAAGTTTGCATAATATACTGTAGGACTTTCAAATATCTCATGTGCATTAAGTGTCTTGTTTTTCTTTGCAGATTGAAAATGCAAATGACGTTTTGATCATGCCTCTGGAGCGCTTCAGGAAGGAGCAGATCAGCGCGGCCAAGGTACAGACTACGAACTGGTGCACAGCCAATAACGCGGTGACAGAGAGGGACCCCCACACACCCAGGGCCATCGATACTGACTGTATTACGGAGAGCAGCGTACAGGGCTTCGTCTATACAGTCTAATAGTGGAAGCCTATAGGAACAGTGGTCAGATATTCTTGGACAAACGCACTGACCGCTACAGCAGAGAAATTATAGAGGCAATATTGACAGAAAAGGGAGGGCAGTCACTCACAGATGATGTTTGTGCTGCGTTTCACAGTAAATGCAGCTCATTATTGTGATTACATAGAAAAATCATTTTGCGCAGTAAATGAAAACTGCAAATCTATATTCTGCTATTGTCCCATACTCCCATAATAGTGTTGCTGCAATACCATTTTTTTATTTATTTTTTTGGTGGGTGGTCAATACCAACACTTGGCCTTTGTGTACTCATCGATACCGCTAAAAGTCCAATACCGCATAGTGGGAAGAAGCAGACTATGGCTAATCAATTGTGTTACAGTACAAAAACAAAAAATAGCTCAACTAAACAACTGTGTCTAAAGAAAATTGACAAGAATGTGATTTTGAGTGTGTTTCAAGTGTCTGCAGAGCCTCCACATCATATTTAACCTGCTCTGACCGGTAGTAGTAGCTGCAGACGTCTACAGCAGCTGCTCGCATCTATGAGTCCTCATTCAGGAAAATACAGAGTGGTACTGGATCGGTAATTTGATAATGGTAAAGGTATCGGTAACGATACCTGAAAAATGTGTAGTAGTTCAGTATTGCCAATAGAACAGTCCTACTCAAAAATGACAATGTCAGTGAAATGGTAATTGGAGGTTGTCAAAAGTATCGAAAATGTGATACTAATCAATATTAAAACTACTGTATTTTTCTGACTATACGGCGCACTTAAAATCCTTTAATTTTTTTCAAAAATCGACAGTGCGCCTTATAATCCGTTGCACCTTATGTATTAATTCTGCTTGTGCTTACTGACTTCAAACCAATTTTTATGTGGTACACTGCACTCAAAATGTTTTAGTTCGACTTTGGTAAACTACGACGTAGAAGTCTGTGTGGGTCAGAATTTTCTGTCCCACATCTGCGATATTTTATCTCGCTGCCACCCACAAATCCAGTAAGACAGGGATGTTCGCTTTCTTTAGCTCTATCAAACATGGAAGTGGAAAGGAATTGTCTAAAATGTGCGTGAGATTAGACCACATCCGCATGTTTAGGCTGCTGATAATGTTTTTATTAATGACAAATAAAATATCCAGCACAAATTACGTATTTTAGGCATACATTATTCATTTGTACACACTTTTACTTTACACTCATGTTTAGTTTGCAGGACTGCAGTTTATCAAAATCCAATGCACCTTATGTATGAAAATAATTGAGAGAATTCAACATTATGGAATATTGCGAGTTATAATCCGGTGCGCCTTATAGTCTGAAAAATATGGTAGTATTGAAACTAGATACTTAGTGTAAGTATAAGAGTACATAGACATATCGTATACATATACTATACACCCATCGCCAGTTTATTATTATGGAACCTACCTGGACCACTGAGGCATTACACAGATAAGACCACATGGAAATATAAAAGAAAGTACTACGACATAATGTTGAAAAGGACATTTACTGTCTAAATGAAGGTTGTTTTTATTATCATCTGAATCAATATTGAGTTGTTTTGTGACACTAGTTCAGTTATATATTTATTGAACTACTTACAAAGTAAATAATATTTGCTTTTATATATATTTTTAGGTTGTCTCTAGTAGGAGCTGGTATACTATGCAGGTTAAATGTCCTGTATTGTACAAAGTTGCCTCCAAACTGTCTTTTAGTGATGTTTTAATATTGTTACCCCATCAAAAACAAACCCGGAGTTGTGTTTTGTTTGAGCAGTTCTTTAATCTATTAGTCTGTCAACATCTCAAAAGCTCAGAATGCTCCGTTCCACCTTATGATGTCATGTAGCGATAGTTTTCAAGATAACAGCCACATTTACTCTTTGTTCAGTAGAGATGGCCAATTCCAGCGCTTAAATGATCCAAATGATTTCTACTGAAGCTGAATGGAGTTTAATTATGTGTGATAAATGTGCGAATGAAACACAATGAAACACAACTCCAGGTATGTTTAAGATGGAAACAACTTTATCGCATAGATCAGAAAATGGCGTAATATGGCTCTTTAAGTGCCACTATATCATGGTACACTGCATGAGTTGTTTCCTAAAGAGTCAGAGGTTAAAAGAAAATATTTTAGCTATGAGCTCTTACATGATTAATGAGGCATAAATTTGTAAAGGTAAATAAACTCTGTCAAAATAAAACTAGTTTGGTGAATAACTCACACTGAGCTGCTGTGTACCATTTGGGGCATTCTGTATTCTTTTGCTCTATGTTATAATGTTGTTTCTTCATCACAAACAGACCTGGAGTTGTGTTTTGTTTCATTCTCACATGTTTAACACACAAACCCTGCGTATTTAATTCTTCTCTGAAACTAAAAACACCGTGTTCCAACTTGTGACGTCGAAACAGGAAGAGCTCCACTGTGCTTTTTAACTCCATACACCTTTACTAGAATCATTTGGATAATTTCAGACCTGGAATTGCCAATCTCTACTGAATAAAAGGTAAAACGTAGCTGGCAAAAGAGAAATTCAATTTGTCGACTGGACAAAAGTTTATTATGAGAAACAAAACGGCTACTTCACAAGAGGATGTACCAACACAGACGAGAGAGCAGTAGTGGACCTCAGTCTGCTGTACATCTCCACCGAAAAGCCACGGGCCACTCATTTGAGGACAGTGAGGTACAGATCCTAGTCAGAGAAGAGAATTGGTTTGAGAGTGGAGTTGAAGAAGGTATTTTTGTTAAGAAAGAGTAAACAGAAATAGAGGCCTCAGACATCAAACATCTAACTGCTATTTACAACTCTATCCTCAAACCTAAATCAAAACAAACAAGAGAACAATAGGTGTAGCCAGGTCAGGCCCAGAGGTTTGATAGCACCATTATGGCCCTGAATGATTCTGCTAACATGACTCCACACTCAGTGCAGTTCAATAGGCCTAGCTAATTAACAGAAACTGTAAGTGCGTTAGTTTCAGAGTAGTTATTTAGCTCGTCCCTGCAGGCAGATATCAGGAAGTGTCCACCAGCGTCTGACCAGAACTGACGAAGCAGCTTGGATGAGCTGTGAAACATATTCGACCAAATAAACTTTTGTCCAGTCAACAAATTGAATTTCTCCTTTGCCATGGATTCTACCTGGATGACTGAGGGATTTTTCACGTAAAAGGTAGCTGTAAACTTAAAAAAACTACCGCTTCGTGACATCACAAGTTGGATTAGAGCAGTTTGAGCTTTGGAAAATACTTGGATTCTTACTCAAACACATGTGAATGAAACAAAACACAACTGAGTATGTTCTTGATGAGGTAACAATATTCTAACATGACTTAAAGCTCACAAGAGGAGAACTGAGTATCATTAAGAAGTTGTCGATCGATACATATGCCACAATACAATACACTTTTCGATACAGTGCACTTACGATTCAGTACAAATCGATGCGATGTATTTCAAATTGATTCGATATGGTTCAGTGAAAAACAAAGGCTAATTCATGGCTGAGATACTAAAAGTCCACTAAGACTGTGCAAAGTTAAGATGAAAAACACCCATTTTACTCAAAACAGTGAAAATGTCAACACAACTGTAGCTCTTACACAAAATAAATATACCTAAAAATACTCTTGGCAATACATCGATACAGCAGCCCACGATATCGATACATTATCATTAATTTAAACGATACGATATGCTAATATTTCAATATTTTTGCATACTCCTTCACAAGAGTCAATTTTTCGTAATATGGGCCCTTAAAGAATGACTTCTCCTGGTCCCTCACGTCATATTTACAGTCAGTGTTATTCTTAGTGTATACTGTACATATGTTGGGAGTCTTTTTGACCTCAATAGGAGATTACTGGTGTGTAATCCCGGGCTTGGCTACTGGTCTCCTCAGGACAAACTAGTGCAGTTTTTACGCTTTACTGAACATCCTTCTCATTTGATCTTCTTCACCAAGCTGCAAGATAATAGACAATATTCAACGGTACGCACAAACCAGGAGCTTTAAGTTCAAGTTTAAAGGTGGATTGTGTAACTTTTTTGGTGCGCGGTCCGTCAACTGCCTGTTACTATTGGATTTGTCATTGCTCTGCCTGGAATGTTCCACAGTATGACATTAAACAGCTCTACCTTACATTTATTCAATTACAGCTGGTTTTACCTAGTGCCTCCATTCAATTTCATTTCTCTTCAGTGACGAGGTCAGGAATCAAAATACACTAGACGGTTTGCAAGAGTTCGGGCACCAGCCAACAGTGTTGGGAGTAACGCATTATAAACGTAACAATTTACTGTAATGCATTGCTTTTTGCTGTAACGCAGGAATGTAAGGCATTACAGGGAAAAAAGTGGTAATATTTTACTCAGTACAAATGTCAGTAATGCGTGTCACAGTGCTTTTTTTAACCTGGATTGAACTGGTGGGTTTTTCATTTTTCTTCATACAAATTTGCTAAAATCACTGCAATATCAGCAGCGGTGAAATGCCGGAGGTGTGCCCGCGTAGACCGTGATCGCGAGAGAAAAAACCGGCGCAGAACTCCATGCTCCAAGAAGCTAAACGCAGGTGATGCCCAATCACACTCGGGGGTTTTCTCAAGGGTGGCCCTAGAGTCCAAGTTCTAGTCCAAGATTAGCCCTGGTTTGGTCCTGGTTTAGGCAATGCAATAATAATGTAATGTCTTACATTTTAAATACAGTAATGTTGTAATGTAACAAATTACTTTGAAATGACAGTAACAAGTAATAAATTACGCATTACAGTTTTAAAGTAACTTGCCCAAGAGTGCCAGCCAAACAGCGAAAGACATACATTCTGTGTTGGCAACGATTCCCGAGATCGAGGATTTAAAGCCGGAACAAAGAAAATGTTTGGTGAATTTTATCAAGGGGAAACACTTAATTGTCCTTCTTCCTACAGGATTTAGGAAAAGTTTAAGATACCAGTTAGGACCGTTAGCGACACATTACGTACGTCATGACCAAATAGCAGTGATTGATTAAATTTAAAAAAGTACCCGCCTACCGTCGAGGGAACGAATCCTAATGCAAACAGTTTCCAAGAAGTGAAACCGGCTGATGAATCAGGCTTTGGTTTTATACCTCAAAAATACCAATTGACTGTCAGTGGGTCACCTCTCCTCAGACCTGACCTGTAACTTGGTCTGGTTTGGTCTCCATGAAGATAGAAAGGTTTAACACCATAATACAAAGATCTCCATGAAGAACAGCATTTGACGTACCTTCCACGAGAAAAGTTACACAATGCACCTTTAATCTACAGGTTTTACATTTTCTTTATCTTTCGCGATATAAAAAAGTTCAGTTGCAGCATAAAAGTCTAGAATTCTAACACACACACACATATTTAACAACCGAAAACTTAAAAACAGCACAGTGGCCAATAACGTAATCAGTTTGGCCAAGTGTAAATGTAATAAGATCTTGCCAATAATTACTACATTGGCTGCAGTTTTTACATTATCAGAGACATTTTTACTCCTTTTTAGTGCTTTTTTTCTTTTTTACTTTACTTCGGGCCAAAGATATAATAACCAGCCAATAATGTCATTACTTATTACAGTGTTTCTCAAGCTGTGGTACTTTGACAGCTTTGCAGTTTGTGAGTTTGGTTCATATAGAGTTAATTTTATCCACTCCTTAATAATTTATTTCGTACTTCTTACAGTGGAAATGCCGTAGTCCATTCTTAGACCACACCGCAAAAATTTAAATCTAGTCAAGTTAAGATGAATTGAATTAATATCAGATTTTTCATGATCTGAGAAAATTTCACTGCCGGTGGAAAAAAACTTTTTGCGCCTAAAATATGAAAATACGTCTTGCTACACTTAAAATAAGAAAAACAACAGGTTTTTGCACTTAAGATAGGAACCAAAATCGAACATTCCTTGAATTAAGAAAAACACACTTATTCCATTGATAGATCATGTTACATAGCAGTTAAATCAACCGAAATAAAGTATAATCTTTTTAATTTAAGTCATTTTTAACTTACCTAGATATTCTTTTTTTCCAGTGCAGTTTTGGATTTGCTGTATAATTATAATCTATGACACCCATGGAACTTTGTTATCATTTAGGATACGTTTACCCTGAAACGAATCACTGTATCACCGTATCACCGTTTCACCATATCTGAAACGATTTGTGTCTAGAAAACGTTGTTCCTGTGTCCGCAATCCTTCCCTGTCCAAACAGCTTTGTGCTTACAGTATTTGTTTACGTTTTACAGAGATGAAACTTAAAACCACACGGCCAATTTGCATAAACTAAGCACTCAAAAACTGACATAAAAGATCTAATAAGGATACGACTCAGTGGAGTATATGTGTTCTTTCTGTGACAGAGGGATGTTCTGCTTATGGTGAGTCTGTTCTGTGCAAGTAGTTCTAGGTCCGCTGTTTCCCTTTTGTCTCTGGTTTGTTTAAACAGTTTTCCGCAATAGCATCACATGACCGATGTCACGAACCCAGCGAATCAGGAAGGAGCAAGTCACAGTGACGTGGTCCAATAAGGACGCAACTAGAGCTCCTATGTCAGAGTGTCAGCGTTTCAGCGTTTTCAGGTGTCCACAAGGATTCGTGGGAGCTGACGGCACCAGTTCCGTCTCTGTAGCCGTTTTCCATCAGAATAGCGTGGACAAACACTGCATCCGCAACAAAAAAATATGTACTCTTGTGGATAGGGCCTTAGACATCACAATATTTATCTAAAACCACTTAATAAAAGAAACAAGATCACTGACTTCTGCGTTAGAAAACTGTGGTGTCCTATGAGACCGTAAACGCCATCACAACAAAAAGCACCTCCGATGGGTAGGAGAGTAGCAAATTTATTTTCATTTGTACTAAAATGACTACACAACACTGCCAAATCCTACATGTATCACTGAATAAGGAAATAAATTTGGAGAATGAAGCAAGCAGTGTTGAAAATAAGCGATTAAAGATGACTCAAACATGCATGAATCACTCCAAACACAACTCCAGGTGAGTAAATAGTGAGGAGAAACAACTATAACATGGTAAAAAAAAAACTCCAAAACTCTGACTAACTTATTTGTTGGCTAAACACGGTGTCCTGGTGGTAAATACTTGATGTTTTAATGTGTATAATCCTCTTAGACTCGGGCCTGCTGTTGCTGTCATCAGTCAGGGGAGTTCTACAGACTTGAGTATTAAACATGAGTGTCCCATCTGATCATCTGCTCTACTAAAGCATCACTTTATTCTGACCTACTGTCCTCATGTCTGTAATCCCAGTTTAACCCAATAAAACACACAACTCCAGCACTATTATCATGTCAAAGATGTAACCTAATCCCCACTTTGGGAAACTATGATACTAATATGTAGACGATATACTGCTTTTGTTGCCTCCTTTTTTGACATTTTGATTGAAAGGCCCACATTTACGCTATTTGATCTGTCTTATAATGTTGTTTCTTCATCAAAAACCGACCTGGAGTTGTGTTTTCATTCATTCAAACATGTTTAACACACAAATCCTGCATATTTAGGCTGAGTTCTTCTACCAGAAAATCAAAAATACTGTGTCCCGTTTTGCGATGTCATGTGGGAATACAAGAAACTCCATACACCTTCAGTTGAATGATGTGGATAGTGTCAGCCCAGAAATTGCTCATCTCTACTGAACAAAAGGTAAAACTGAGATTCTTTGACAAAAACTATGGATCAATTATCTCAAAAATTGAATCAGATTTGTCTAGATGGAGTCACATACCAACTCTTGGGTTAATCGAATTTACATCGAATCAAATCTGTAAAAATCAGCAAACTCTCCTCACTGCAGTCCCAAAATAGCAGTTTACTCAATGGGATAAATGGATTTGGCGTTATATATGGTTAGGAAAAAAAAACCTAGGATGAGATACTACATTAGAACTATCAAAAGACAAGGGTGGTCTTTACCATGTATGAAGGACTATTACTGTTCTGCTCAGTTAAGGCCTTGAAGCCAGGTGCAAGGACAGAGAAGAGAGAGCCACTAATGACTCCCCCAAAAGAAGCGATGATAGGAGACAAATGTTACATGTATTTGTAAAAAAAAACTCTACAATCTCCTTAGAATTATATGACTCGTCTGGATGTTAAGCACGTCAAGCAACGTAAAAATGAATGAATGTGTTTGTAGACAAATGTTTTATTTTTCTTACTTGTACAAATCATTTACATTAGGGGCAAAATTTTGTCAAGAAAAATAAAACATTTGTCTACAAACACATTCATTCATTCATTCTACGTTACTTGACTTGCTTGACATCCAGACAAGTCATGTAATTCCAAGTAGACTGTACAGTATATTTTTTTATTTATTAAAATAAATAAAATAAATAAATTTATTAATAATAATAATAATAATAATAATAATAATAATAATAATAATAATAATAATAATAATAATAATATGGTCGTCTTAAAAAAAATAAAAATAAAATAAAAACTACCGCTTCATGACATCACAAGGTGGAATCAGTGACAGTGAGTTTTGAAGATGTAAAGGATTACTCCAACATGTGAGAATGAAACAAAACACAACTCCGAGTATGTTTTTGAGGAGGTAACCAGTGTTGGGAGTAACGCGTTATAAAAGTAACGAATTACAGTAATGCATTACTTTTTGCTGTAACGCAGTAATGTAAGGCATTACAGGGGAAAAAAATAGTAATATTTTACTCGGTACAAATGTGAGTAACGCGCGTTACAGTGTTTTTTTTTTAACCTGGATTGAAGTGGTGGGTTTTTCTTCATACAAATTCGCTAAAATCACCTCGATATCAACAGCGGTGAAACGCCGGAGATGCGCCCTCATAGACCTTCAGGTAACCGCGGGCGAAAGGACTGACAAAGAACTCCACGCTGTTTAGACCTGGTTTAGACCTGGGTCAGTTCTGGTTTAGACCTGGTTTAGACCTGGGTCAGTTTTGGTTTAGACCTGGTTTAGACCTGGGTCAGTTCTGGTTTAGACCTGGTTTACACTCGTCCCTCCCTCTATCGCAGTTCACTTTTCGCTGTCTCGCAGATTTTTTATTTATTTTTATTTTTTTTTGTGCAATTTTGCATGCCCTGTTTTTTTTTTTTTTACATTGTATGAATGCGTATTGCGTTCCTCCCGCTGCGTCCTGATTGGCCAAGGGACTCCTGTCTCCTGTACAGTACAGTACAGAATGTGTTCAGCTGCCAAATTTAAATACATGTTCAATCTCTAGCAGTGTGATTCTGAAGTGCTGTACGGTTGCAAGTTTTCTCCCCGACGAAACCCACAACGTCGACGAAACGTTCTGCACCGACAAAGGCTCCTGCACTCGCACCCAAAAGGCAGAGGAAGATGCAAACCATCACACAAAAAGTTGGACTTCTGGACACGCTGAAGGAAGGTAGAAGTTACGCGCTGTAACAGAGTCTTGCACCGGCTCGGGTACCTGCAAATAGTTGCTGAAATCAGGGCCGCGAGCCCGAGCAGCAGAGTCCATAAAGAGCGATCGGGTGACAGCCGCTCTTACCTCCGTGAGGTGCGGAGCAGAGCCGCTCCTTTCTCCTGCTGTCACCTTCGAGCCCGTCCTGACCATGAGTCCTGTTTTAGTCCTAGTTCAGTTCTGGTTTAGTCCTAGTTCACTTCTGGTTTAGTCCTGGTTCAGCTCTGGTTTAGTCCTGGTTTAGACCTGGTTTAGTCCTGGTTCAGTCCATATACAGCGCAAAAGTTATTTTGGTGAGAGTAACTTAAAGTAATGCAATAGTAATGTAATGCCTTACATTTTAAATGCAGTAATATTGTAATGTAACGAATTACTTTGAAATGACAGTAATAGGTAATAAATAACGCATTACAGTTTCAAAGTAACTTGCCCAACAGTGGAGGTAACAACATTATAACATGGATTAAAGCGGATTAAAGAGTCAATTTTGTGTAGTATTGGACCTTTAAATAGTCTTTGTTATAAAACTGTATTTTTTTATGTGTTTTAGAGACTCTATTGATTAGGATGTTTTATATTTTACTAGTCAAGATTCATTGTTGCAGCTGTAGTTACCATGGTCTAATTCTTATACTGTTCTTATACGCTATTAGTCCTACTGCTTCCAACTGTTTATGTGTAATATTTTCTTAGCAGTACTTATGAAATGAGAATCCAGTTTCAATACTTGTTGTAGTAGAATTTTTAATTTATTTACTTAAAAAAAACACTACCAGGAAGTTACACAAACCAGTGAATATCGTGCGTCACATGTTCTTAATGATTTACTGAGCGTACAAACGATTGGGAAAGTGTGTCTGATTACAAGCGAGAGCACTTGATAATAATACAGTATGATTTCAGTTTTCTATAACAAAGCATTTAACTGTCTGCAACAGAAACTCCGAGAGCAGTCATTATATCGTATAGGAATTTCTTACCAAAACAACGTCCTTTAAAAGCGTCGCAACTGAACTTCAAACTGTAATTAGGGTAGAGATAAAATGAAACCTCTCGAATGCTTGTTTTGTAATGGTAATAATTAAAAATATATTTGTTTTTACATTGCAATTTCGGGTCAACTGACTTTACACTAGAGAGATCAGGGCCGGTCTGTGCTAGTATTATCATGAGACTAAAATTTCAAACTCAATATTGACTCTTCTGATACCACGATGATAACAGAAAACACTCTAGACAATAAAATGGGATTTTCAACATTAAATCATAAAACTTTATCTGTGTAATCCACGGGAGGACAATTATTATTTTCCATGGAGCCACATGAGAAACAGAAAATATTGTGGAGGGACGGGCCAAAATGCTCAATTCTGCCTCAAATGAATAGTATTTCCTTATAAAAAGCAATAAATATTGGTGTTTTGACAAGATGGGGAAACTGGTAAGAGTTTATGTTATGACTAAGCAATAAAAAAAGTTGGTTGCCTTTCAAAAAATGTAATTTAAAAAACACCTCTAAAATAAAAGCAATGCAGCTTTAGTCCATGCATGAAATTATAAAATACCTCTGAGAGTCGAGACCAAGACAAGACCAAGACTTTTAAAGGCCGAGACCGAGGCAAGATCAGGACCTCTGAGAGTCGAGACCAAGACAAGACCAAGACCTGAGGGTTGAGACAAGACCAAGACTTTTAAAGGCCGAGACCGAGGCAAGACCAGGACCTCTGAGAGTCGAGACCAAGACAAGACCAAGACTTTTAAAGGCAGAGACCGAGGCAAGACCAGGACCTCTGAGAGTCGAGACCAAGACAAGACCAAGACTTTTAAAGGCAGAGACCGAGGCAAGACCAGGACCTCTGAGAGTCGAGACCAAGACAAGACCAAGACCTCAGGGTTGAGACAAGAAAAGAGTCGAGACCAAGAAAAGACCAAGACTTTTAAACGGCAGAGACCGAGGCAAGACCAGGACCTCTGAGAGTCGAGACCAAGACAAGACCAAGACCTCAGGGTTGAGACAAGAAAAGAGTCGAGACAAGAAAAGACCAAGACTTTTAAAGGCAGAGACCGAGGCAAGACCAGGACCTCTGAGAGTCGAGACCAAGACAAGACCAAGACTTTTAAAGGCAGAGACCGAGGCAAGACCAGGACCTCTGAGAGTCGAGACCAAGACAAGACCAAGACCTGAGGGTTGAGACAAGACCAAGACTTTTAAAGGCCGAGACCGAGGCAAGACCAGGACCTCTGAGAGTCGAGACCAAGACAAGACCAAGACTTTTAAAGGCAGAGACCGAGGCAAGACCAGGACCTCTGAGAGTCGAGACCAAGACAAGACCAAGACCTGAGGGTTGAGACAAGACCAAGACTTTTAAAGGCCGAGACCGAGGCAAGACCAGGACCTCTGAGAGTCGAGACCAAGACAAGACCAAGACTTTTAAACAGGCAGAGACCGAGGCAAGACCAGGACCTCTGAGAGTCGAGACCAAGACAAGACCAAGACTTTTAAAGGCAGACCGAGGCAAGACCAGGACCTCTGAGAGTCGAGACCAAGACAAGACCAAGACTTTTAAAGGCAGAGACCGAGGCAAGACCAGGACCTCTGAGAGTCGAGACCAAGACAAGACCAAGACTTTTAAAGGCCGAGACCGAGGCAAGACCAGGACCTCTGAGAGTTGAGACCAAGACAAGACCAAGACCTGAGGGTTGAGACAAGACCAAGACTTTTAAAGGCCGAGACAGAGACAAGAACCAGACCATGGCCCATCGAGACCAAATTGAGACCATCTTTGTAATTTTTGGCATTTATTTGTATTTTACAGTTATTTTGGCTCATGTATATCAACGTTTTTATAAATCTATCTCCATTTTATCACTCGTCGAGTGTCAGACCTCGAGACCGAGACAAGACTGAGTCCAAACACCTTCAAGACCGAGACAAGCCCGAGCAGAAGCGTGGTCAAGTCTGAGACAAGACCGAGTCCATACGCGGTCGAGTCCGAGATGAGACTGAGTCCAAACACCTTCAAGACCGAGACAAGACCGAGTCCAAACGCATTCGAGTCCGAGACGAGACCAAGGCTGCAAAAAAACGGTCTTGGACTTGAGCCCGGCCTCGAGTACTATGACAACATTGGTCCATAGTTTCTCCACCCTTACCTCACACATTCAGATTGTTCTAATCATTCACTGCAATGAGTTTATAAGAGCTTTTCACAACGTATAGACACCAGAGCGGGGTTCATGCTAACGTGCACTTCCTGATTATCAGAGAGCATCTACACTTGCTCAAATGAGTATCTAGTAAATAATGCTTTACCAGGACAATGATTAAAAAAAAAGATAAAAAGTGCACTGTGTAACTTTTATGGTGGAGGGTCTCTTCTGATTTTTTGCCATGTAGATTTCAAGGTTTGTCTGAAATGTTCCACAGTAGCATTAAACTTAAAAATCTGTCTTACATTTGTTTAATTACAGATGTTCTTATTGCTTAAAAAAACACAGACCTGCTTAAAAAAAACACAGATCTGACTTGTAACTTGGCTTGGTGGTGTCACTTTTTTGTCTCTATGGAGATAGATACGTTGAATGCAATAATGAGGAGCATTTTGGACAAAGCAACAGCATCTCCATGGCGATGAGGAGGTAGCAATCCCTCCACTAGAAAAGTTACACAGTGCACCTTGAATGATAGAAGAAGTCATTTTTTGTCTTTTTTTTTGTTTTTGTTTGTTTGTTTGGTTTTCATTGTAAATTTTAAAGTTTAAAGGTGCATTGTGTAACCTTTCTATCTTCATGGAGACCAAACCAAACAAGTTACAGGTCAGATCTGTGGAGAGGCGACCCTGCTCACAGTCACAATACCTGTTTGTCTAAGTAATTTTGAGCTTTAAACCTACTTGTAATTGAATAAATGCAAGATAGAGCTGTTTAATGTCATACTGCGGAACATTCCGGGCAGAGCAACGACATCTCCATAGAAACCCCAACCGAAAAGTTACAGAATGCACCTTTATTAGCACATAAACTGAAAGCAGTAGTTTGTAAACAGGTTAATTAAGGAAGGAAATTGTAAAATGAAGTTGTGAAAGGACAAACTGATTTTCCAGATCAACACTGCCCTCTGCTGGTAGAATGTATAAATGCAGGCGTTCATTTTTATATATATATTTTCTCCTAGTTGACAAAGTGTGTATTTAAATACCATTTCTTTTTGCTTTTTGCTTTAACATTATTTGCAATATTAGCATTTTATATTTACACCCTAAAAACAGGAGTAGACTCTAAAAACATTACACTACATGACGCATTTTCTCCACACTCCACATAAAAACAAATGCTAAATACTGAAAATATAAATGTAGTGAGTATTTTCAGACCAGGTAGTGATGTTGTTGTGTTGAAACAGTTAAATAGTAGACAGGGTTGTGTTGTTTGTCATCACTAATGCATTTCACAGCTGCTCTTTCCTCTGGCTCATGCACACTCTCCGTCTACTTCTGCAGTTTTTGTCCAAACCAAATCCCACCTGAGTCCTGTCCCTTAAAGGCATTCACTAAACATTAAACACCATTGCATTTGTATGTTTAATGTATATGAATGATGTTTTTGATCTGTGGTACTGTGGTTTCTTGTTGTGTATTTATTATTGATGCACACACGATGGAATCTCTTACCTATTGTCAGCATTGCGTTTTTGTCTTGTTGCTTTTTGTGGGTCTGCCTGTTCATTCTTATTTGTTCTAATTCATTCCTCGAGGTTGGCCAAACTTTGACGGCGTCTCGTGATTCTAATGCAGTTGTGTTTAATGACACTTGTGTCCCCCGTTCCACCCTTATGCCCCGATGAAGCCCACCTCTCTGGTCGAAACACGTTGGCGTCCCTCCACCTAATAAACAGGGTTCCCATGGTCAAGGAAATCCTGGGAAAGTCATGGAAAATGAAAATATCATTTTTCAAGCCTGGAAAAGTCATGGAATTTTAGTATCTCTTTCACGCAACTACATTGTTCTATTAAGTTCTCATTAGACTATTGTGAGTATTTCTGAATGAAATGCACTGACAGTAATTTGAATGTTAAAAAACTAGAATACCAAATCATAAGGTGAGTGGAAAGGGTTAACATTTCATATTTAGTCCTAAAAGTCTGATCCGTTCTACACATGTAGGTCCCATAAAGTCATGGAAAATTCATTTTAGGTCAGTGGTGTCAAACTCAAATTCACAGAGGCCAAAATTCAAAAATTGTGACTAAGTCGTAGGTCAAATTAAATATTTATTGCAAATTTTCAACAACATCTGCATGTTTTCTCTTCTTTCAAAATATGCAATGTTAAAACTTGTCTTATTAAAATAAATGTTTTGCAATTTTTGCAAAATATAAAATAATAACAAAAATTTAAATAAATAATGTCTCTATAGTCTATGTGTAGCCGGCTTGACATTTCCTCTTTAGGTCAGGAAAAAGTCATGGAAAAGTTTAAAAATGTTGTCACTGAAAAAGAGTGGTAACTCTGAATAAAAGACTTTTAATATTTTCTGTCGGTGTGCTTCGGGTTTGTTCATTTATGCATTTTAATTTTTACATTTTCCTGAGATGTAAACTTAACCCTCGTAGAGCACCTTTACTGCTTTTTTTTTTTTTTTTTTACACATTTTTAAATAACTTTTTTCTGAAGCACTCTACCTCTTCTCTTCATCTGACCATTGCATGTATAGTCAGTATCAGTATCGGATCAGCCAGTATTGACAGTTTTGGTGGATTAGATATCAGCTTTCAAGATATCGGTTCAGTCGGTATCCCTTGTGGTACTGGTATAAGAATACTATTCTAATCCTACTATTAAACTTGTATTTTAACAAAGCTGTTCTGTAGTTAACCTTATGCTGTTAGTTCTTTTTAGTAAAGTAAGTAAAGGTTCAATACTTAAGTACAAATTTTAGATATCTTTACTTTACTACTTTACTCTTTAGTCAGTTTTACAGTGTATATGTTTTAATTGGACTTCACTACATTTGAGAGCATGTATCTATACTTTCTACTTCACTACATTTTGGATTTGTACTGAAAAGTTAAAAGTACTTTTCTTTACAGTGTGAGACCTGCTTTAGTACATTTAATTTAACTTTGAGCAACACACTACACAAAAACACAAAAAATAAGAAATCAATTAAATCATTTAAATTACCTAAATTCTGTATCAAAATCACAACATTTCATCCTTTAATTGTTCTAAAAATCTCTGCAAAATACTTTTACTTTCTACTTTTTAAGTATATTTTTACAGGTATTTTATAATTTTTACTTAAGTAATTTTTTTTTCATATGATACTTTTACTTGAATAACTTCTTGCTTTTGTATCTGTACTTTTACTTAAGTCACAAAATTGAGTACTTCATTCATCAGATACTTGAAACCAAAGTACAGAGAGACCAAAAGACTTATTTAGACTGTAATAACTTTATTTTTAATACATTGAGTAACAGTGCTTTGTTTAATGGTCTCATCTGGTAACTCTAAATAATCACATTTCTTATATTTAAAGCTTCACTGTGGACTTTTTGTGACCCGCTGTTGTCTGTTTTCTAATTTGACATCTTCTCTTGTTTTGTCAGCCCTATAAAACGGTTCTGTAGGCCTGTTTTTTGGAGATATTAACGCTGCAGTGGCCACTCCCTTCTCCTCTGTCTGTCCCTGGTTTATTATCAAACTGTCTGTGTGTTTCTGGACTGGACTGAAGAGAAGCACTATTGTTTAATAACCAGATGTGCTCCCACGGCGGCCATTTCAACGCACACTCCTAACAATGCTGTCATAAAACTCACAATATCGAATGTGTGATGCTGCTTCCTCCCAAACACCCAAGTAGAGAGGTTAAAGGTGCACTGTGTAACTTTTCTTTCCTTGTTTCTACGAATATGTCATTGCTCTGCCTGGAATAGCAATACCTGGCATTAAGTGGTTTTATCGCTCAAAAATACCTAGAAAAACAGACATTCTGACTGTGAGCGGGTCGCCTCTCCACAGATCTGACCTGTAACTTGATTTGGTTTGAAGACAGAAAGGTTTAATATCATACGGTGAAACATTCCAGAGCAAAAAAGCAATAACATCTCCCTAAAGTTACACAGTGCACCTTAAAATCTGTATCAAAACGGATTTATTTGGTTGTTTTTAATGAATTTTGTTGTTGTTTGTTTGTTTTTTTTTTATTACAGGAAGCCAAGAAAAAATACGACAAAGAAACAGAAAAGTACTGCGCCGTCTTGGAAAAACATTTAAGTCTTTCGGCGAAGAAGAAGGAGTCCCACCTACATGAGGTACAAAGGAGGAATAATATGGCCACACAATTTAAAAATGTAGTGGGCAACCTTTTCTGCTTGTTTCCACGGAGAAGGAGGAGCTGGAATGTTCCACAATATGGGATTTGACGTATCTAGGCCATGAGAACAGATTTTGAAGTGTTATATATTGCTGAAGTAAATATAGAAGATTAACAGTATTATTGCAACAAATTTATGCCACAATAAACGCAATTTAAACAGTGAGAAACGATTCTAAATGTGCAATCTTGTTAAAAATGCATGAGCTGAAATAAATAATTAAATATCAGAATAAAACACACTTAGTACTTAGTTAGTAGAGGTAAAAAATACAACCGTGTACAGCTATTGTGTAGCCAAAAATGTAAGTAACCAAAAATTTCATCGTAGTGCAAAGAACATGTACACATTTTTTGTTTTTTTTGTTTTTTTGTTTTTTTACATTTTTACATTTTACATTATAGCACATTTAGCCAGGGCTTAGGTTTGTATAGAGGCGGTGGGGACATGTCACAACCAATATTTGCTGTTTTATTTTAATAAACAAAAATATAAATTTATTCCAATATTTTTCCAAACTCGATAGTATTAATTTAACACTTTTTAGTTTACACTTTGTTTATTAGACGTTCTGAGATGTATTCAGTGATATGATGACAGGGTTACAAATGCCGCTATTTCATTGGCTGTAACAGAGTGATGTCATTAGTGGAGCCAGGAGCCTAAACTGAAAAAGCGGCAGGACAGGGCCAGCACCAGCGCCCAAAGACTGTGGCTTGAGCAGATGTGAGTGAAGATGCTGCATCAAACGTTGAAAAAGATCTTACTTGGCTCCATCTTCAGTTAAACTTGCCTTATAATGAGTCACCGTGGAAAAAGAGCGACTATAACCACAAGTGCACCTCCCAAACAGCGCCCTGCTCCTGCCCTGTTAGCAGCCGGACTCTAATCTGCTACAAACTTCTACATCGCTGTTATTCAGTTAAGAATAATCTTAGAAGGGCAATGGACACGAACTGTACATTTTGCAAACTGAAAAATGAAACCACCTCTCACTTATTTTGGACCTGTCCAGACAAATAAGTAAATTGAATCACTTAAAATCAGCAAAATTCTTGATCTAAATCACTACATATCATCCTTCAGTTGTTCTAAAAATCTCAGCAAAATACTTTTACTTTTTACTCTTCAAGTAAATTTTTAAACAGGTACTTCAGTAGTTTTACTTTATTAGATTTTTTCATGTTTTTAAGTATTAGGTAGTGCGAAGAAAAATGTACACAGTGGCACGTGATATGGGACCTTTAATGCTGTATTTTTATATTATAAATGAATCAGTAGTACGTTTTAATATGCTTTTTTGTTCTTTTTCTCCCCAGGCGGACAATCAGGTGGACAGCGTACGGCAGCACTTTTACGCGGTTTCTCTGGAGTACGTGTTCAAAGTTCAGGAGGTCCAAGAGAGGAAGATGTTTGACTTTGTGGAACCTGTAAGAATCCACATCTCACTCTTTTTAATATTATTATAAAGCCACGTATAATTAAATTTCCTTACAAAGTTCATTAAAAACAGGTTTCTTAATTACATTTATATTCAATACTTATGCAATACGGGATGATCTACTGTGATCGGTAATTAGAAGTGATGAAGTTTACATCTTATAATTTAGGTTAGAAAACTTGATCAAATAGCAACAGGGCTTTTGTTAACTAGGGATGTAACGATAACCGAAATATCGTGAAATCGCATCGTCCAAAGTCTCAGAATAATATCGTAGGCCCTCGCAATATGTCGAATCTCAAATTTCTCTGCTTAAATTCATCTCACACTTTGAACCCTGCAGCTTATAGAACGATGCGGAGAATATATAGACGGATTCTTTGTTTGGCACATTGTCCATTTGGCAACACCATGAATGCGCGGAGCCTGAATGCAGAAAACGTCGCCGTCTGTGCGGTTAACACATGGTTCTAGAGTTAACATGAAGTTGGAGCGTTTGCGAGGGATGTTGTCAGAGCACTAAAACCGTTTATCGCCGTGTGAGAAAATAAGGTATGATGCTAAATGAACATTAGTGAGGGGGATACGTCTTACCCGTATGCGTAAATGACGAGAAGAAACGTCTCAAACTTCAGTAGCCGGACATCCACTCATACCTGATCGACAGAACTAGCCCCGCCCCCTGAGAGAGTCTGAAATCTGCTGAAATCCTCCAAGACGCTGACATGATACAGACAGAACAGCGGCTCTTTCTGCAGGAGACATGCGCAGTAAACCACAGGGAGAGACGGGAGTAAAACGCAGAGAAAGACGCTCGTTTGATTGTGTTTTGAACAGTTATTTTGCGCTTCTTGCACACGCACTCCTCATGGAAAACACACGAAGAAAAGTTCATCGATGTGGCTGTGGAAGAAGGAAATCGAGCTGCTGCACGTGAGCTCGACGTCAGTGAGTCGGTGGTGAGATTTTGGCGACGGCAGCGTGACGAACTGACTCAATGCAAAAAGACGACAAAAACTTTCAGAGGCGATAAAAGCAGATTGAAGCCCAAACTTGAAAACGTTCTTGAAGACGTGGACACCTGCGGCTTAGATTCAGGCGCGACCTACATATGAACAATTTTAAAATTTTGTTGAGGCGGCTTATATTCAGGTTATATTCAGTCTGGAAATTACAGTACATAGACCTCTGTTTCAGTCCAGTCTACATGCTGAAATAACTGTTATTAAGCACTTTTAATCTTTAATTATTTGGATTATCATGAGAGAAAAGTAGCATATTCACAATTTTGTTTTTTGTTGGTTTTTTGCCTCCACAAAATTCGCAATAAATATCGTACCATTGTGAGAATATCGTATCGGGGTTCGGATATCGTTACATCCCTATCATTAACGCTAGGAAAATGTTTTGGGTTTGTTGGCGTGTAAAAAAAAGAAAAGAAAAGAAAAACACATACTAACCTTATCTCAATTTACACTATAACTAAAACAGAAAACGGTCAAACAGAGAACAGTTTAGACTTGTTCTTGGCAACAGAAGTTCACCACGGCAACCAGAAATACACCATCACTTCCCGCTTTTGGCTCCTGACACTAATCATCTGAAGGAAATAAGGCCAAACCCTTTACTTTATTATTTTTTATTTTTTTCACAGCTGCTAGCGTTCCTCCAAGGTCTGTTTACGTACTATCACCACGGATACGAGTTGGCCAAAGACTTCAATCACTTCAAGACCAACCTGACCATCAGCATACAGAACGTAAGGATCCAACAACATGCCAATCACTAATACAAGTTCAATATTTGTAATAAATTCAGCTTTTGGATTTTTCACAGGAAAAAAACTACATCATAAATAGAAAAAAATCAGTTTCAGAAGACATCATAAAATTCTATAGGCCTTTAAATTTAATACAGATGGGGGGCCGCTAAAGTTAATATAGTTGGAATGCAGATTTTTTTTCTAATACAGTGAGTTTTGGATTTTTTATGGCAAAATACAAAGTTATCAATGGAAAAACTGGCTCTTGCCCCTATTCTGCATCACATTGTAGAATCTGAAATCCAACACAACATTGAAACTGCGCATTTACTGTTTTAAAAAAGGTATCACGTCACATCTGAGCCTGAGTCGCCGGCGCCGTAACCTGCAGATACTCGTTTTCCTCGGTGTATTGACAGTCCATAAATCAGATGAAAGTCGTGAGGCAAGATTAACTGTGTACTTCATGATTGTCTGCAGGTGCCGGGGTTTAGGTAGTGACCGTTCAGATCACAGAGAGTCCTTTTAGGTTGGTTTAGAAGTAGACTGAAGTGTGACGTCACCCACAGCGTTTGGTTTCAGTCAAATGAAGCTCATCGAGGAGAAAATGTGAAGCCAGTTCCATTTTAGGAGTAGGAATTTATTAACGGACAAAATGAACACGTTAATACATAATTACCAAGTTTGCTGCTTTAGGTACAGAGAGAGGGATGACAATCTCTCAAAGTCAACAATTGTAAAGTTGTGTGGAAACAGAGTTGAAAGAGCCAGAAGCGCCTCCATGAACACATTTCTATTTGGAACGCGGGTAGTGGGTTAACTATGTCCATATATATACAGTCTATGGTTTAAACCAACTGGATTTCAGTATTGAATCATGTCCAGTTTTTTGTGATTAAGAATAAAACAGCATTACAATTGCTATTATTAAGCTACATTTAATTTGAACATGTTTATTTCATGTCTCAGGACACAGATAGGTCAAGTTTCTGAAATTTAACATCAAAATCTTGCATACAGTTAAGTATAAAAGTGCTTCTTAAATGTATATAGGTTTATACATTTATACCTGTGAAGTTATGTTGATGTTAAACTTTGTCTTTACAGCCAAAATATATGAAAAAGATTAAATTTAGCATTTAATATTTACACATTTTAAATTAATTTAACACTTGTATTTTAACTTTCTAAATAATAAATGCAGACATGTACATAAAACTGCATTCCTGTTTGCTTTGTCCAGACGAGGAACCGATTTGAGAGCACGCGCTCGGAGGTGGAGAGTCTGATGAAGAAGATGAAGGAGAACCCCCATGAGCACAAGAGCGTGAGCCAGCACATCATGGAGGGATACCTCTTTGTACAGGAGAAACGTACGTCATGCCCTGTATATGACCAGTGATGGGAGGAATGCATTGAACTTTGGCTTTATTTGTCCAGCCCAGAAGTGAAGAAGCAGCTTGGATGAGCTGCAAAACGTATTTGACCAAATAAACTTAATCCAGTTAACAATTTGAATTTCTCCTTTGCCACAATGTTATTTATTTACAGAATACTGAATACTTGAATTAAAATGTATTTTGTAACATATTTTAATACATGGCCCAATCAGAGTACTGCATTCTTGAATACTTTACATTACTACTACTACTACTACTACTACTACTACTACTTTTACATCAAGTTGCATTTAAATTACAGAGTAAGGATGCAAGATAGCATTAAAAACTGTTTTATATTTGTTTCACTGCTTCTGATACATTTCCTATAACAGGAGAAGGATAGTCGCACATGCCTCACTGCAAGAACAGTGTTTTATATTTTTCTTACTTGTAATGTAAAGTTTGAAGCCTAAATTGTGTAGTACTGCAATGTATTAATTTGATTTGAGCAAAGTAAATAGTAACCAAATGAAAGAGTGATTGTAAACAAACGCTACTTGAATACAGTTACTCAAAATTTGTATTCTGAACATGTATTCTCGTTGCATGTATTCAGTTACTTTCCAACACTGTATATGAGAAGACAGGAAGAGAGTAACGGGCATATGGTGTTTTCGTATTACCTAGATTTTTTTGTGTTTGTAATTTTAGTGCAAATTTGCAACTTTGTGATAAGAGACATCTAAATCACCTCTGCAGTTTCTAGTGCTTGGTGACATCACTCAGCACTGCCTTGATGACAGCCACGTGTGTCTGACTACAAACCCTAATGCCAGACATACACTGTGCGATATTTTCGATCGTTTTTCGCTCAGCCCCAAACTCAACTCAAACTGTACGACCAAATCGCAAGGTTTAAAAGTTCACTGCTCACGATTCATGTTCTCACACTGTACGAACTACTTCAACAGTGCGAAACGTTCATCGGTTCTTGTTACCCCATGTATACTACACGAAGTACGACGTGCAATTAAGCCAAAACTCAACCTGATCCCAAAAACAAGTGAAAAATTGGCTCAGAAAGGGACAAAAATCGCAAACCTGGCTTAAAGGTGTCTTTTTTTCAGTGCTACCAAATCTCTCAGGTGTTCTCGTGATTGTTGTCATATTTTAACTTACCATAAAAATAAGATTTCAGAACATCTTATTTTTGAAACATTCATTTTTAAAAACTATTGCTGTTAACATTATAATTCTCTGTTATTACAATAAATGGAAATAGAGTTCTTCTTTGCTCTTGCAGGTTCGTTTGTATCTACCTGGGTGAAGTACTACTGCACATATCACAGGGAGCCCAAGAGGATCACGATGGTTCTTTTTGACCCTAAATCAGGAGGAAAAATGGTAAAAGTTGAATCCTTATATAATCTTACTTTGCTTAATTTCTGATATGTTTAATGTTTAATCTATATTTTTAGGGAGAGGAGGAAAGCTTTATTCTCAAATCTTGCACTCGAAGGAAAAGCGACTCCATTGAAAAGAGGTTTTGTTTTGACGTGGAGGCTGTTGACCGGTGAGTGTTTATTCTTTATTTTTGTGCCGATCTCTCATACGTTCCATTATCAGAACGTTTTCAGTGGTGTTGTAGTAATATTTCAGGCACATGAGGGCGTTGCTGAGCTGTTTTTCTGCTCATGAACGGCACTAACAGACTCTACTCCTCCTTCCATATCTTGTCTACCCTCTTTCCCTCCTTCCTCTCTCTCTCTCTCTCTCTGTCCACTCTTCTTACCTGCTCTCATTCGCTCCATACATTTGAATGTTTTGTGATAGACAAAAGGGACATCATCAACAGACACGGAGCTATTCTGGGTCTGAGCCAGACTCGGACTTAGATCAACCTAACAGATAAACAATAAGAGACATGTTTGTTGTGCTCTGTTGCACTTGAAGCCCTGAATAATTACAGTAAAACAAGAAAAGTTAAGAAGACTGCTTGAGGAAGGGCATCTGACGCAAACAATCCCAACAACAATCAGATTAATATTCAACCAATACACCCGAGGAGTTTAGGGTTAGTTTTCCGGTGAAGGGTTTGCAGCCGCTTCAGCTAGAAGATTCCAGAGTATGACTTTAAACGCCAACGCAACAAACAAAAGTGATTAAATAAGCGATAAAAATGCAACAGTCGGTGATGAAATTGAAGGTTCCACAGTATGACTTTTAAGTATGGATTTCAAAACACCATAGCAACAAACAAAAGTGATAAAATAAGTGATAAAAATGTAACAGTTGGTTATGAAATTGGAGGTTCCACACTATGACTTTTATAGGTATGATTTAGAAAACACCATAGCAACAAACGGAAACGATTAAATAAACAATAAAAATCCAAACGGTTGGCGATGAAATCACAGGTTCCACAGTGTGACTTTAAACTTATGATTCTGAAAAGACCTTAGTGATTCATGAAGCAATAAAAATGTAATAGGCGGCGATAAAACTGAAGGTTCCGCAGGATGACTTTCAACTCATCAATCGCCGTGGAAACAAGCACATGACGCCACCAGCACGAGTTACAAGTCTGATACGTGGCAAGTTGAGCCCACTCCAATAAAAGTCAAGGTGTTATATTTTTAGCAATCGGGCTGCAAGATGATTCATCACAATCTATTAAAAAAATGCAGTTTGAATGGATAAAATTAAGAAATTGCAAAGATGTTGAAAGTACCATTATTTCCTCCACGTACAACAAAATCTCCCTTTTCTTATTCTGCGTAAATAAAAACTGCCAAACCCTGTATTAGTTTGTCAGTTTAGATTTCAGTTTTTGTATAACAGAATCCAATTATTGCCCGTCCAATCACAGTGATGGTCAGAAAACTCGCTCGTAGATATTTTTTCTCAAATTCTTCAGCCCTGTTTAGCAATAAAACATGTAATTGGACAAATGGAAAATGAATATGATTAATGCCTTACTGTGGAACATTTCAGGCAACCACGGAGACAAGCAGGTGACTAAGTGGAGTAAGGGAGCGTGACGTCAACCATCGCGTTCGGCTCCAGTCAAGTGAAGCTCACAGAGACTAGCAGTTAGAGAAGTGGAGTTAGAGCCAAGTTCCATATTAGGATTAAGAAATTATTTATGCACAACATAAAAACGCCCGGATCATGTTGGATGAGTTAATATGAACATTTTAAGATCAAAATTACGAGATATGGGCTGATACTTAAGCTATGAACATTTTTATATACAAATAGAGTATGATTTTTACCTTAAACAGAGCAACATTTTAAAGTTTGTGAGCTTTAAAATGTTGTTACCTCATTAAAAACATACTTGGAGTTGTGTTTTGTTTCATTCACACATGTTTGAGTAACACTTTATTATTAGTCTGTCTGCATCTCCAAAGCTCAAGATGCTTTGTTTTGTCTTGTGACGTCATGAAGTGGTATTTTTCAAGTTAAATGCTACCTTTACCTTTTGTTCGGTAGAGACTGGCAATTCCAGGGCTGAATTGAGTCAAATGATTCTAGTGAAGGTGTGCGGAGTTTAAAAACACAGTGGAGCGCTTCCTGTATTACCACATGACATCATAAGGTGGAACACTGAGAGAAAAATCAGCTCTGTGGAGAGGCGAATCCTCTCCCAGAAAGAATGGCTGTTTCTCACTGTGTTCTATTTTTTTAGCAATAAAAGCACCTTTAATTGAACAAATTTAAAGTTGTACTGTGGAGTATTCTAGGCAAAACAATTACATTTCCATGGAAACAAGCAGACGACAGATGACAGCAGAAAAGTGACACTGTGCTCCTTTAAAGGCCCCATATTACACTATTTTCTGATCTGTTATTATGATGTTTCCCCCTTCTAGACCTTCATACCTGGAGATGTTTTTGTTTCATTCACACATATTTCAAATGAGTTTTTGTCTCAAACAGAAAATACTCTGTTGCACCTTGTGATGTCATGTGTGTTACAGCTCGCGACCTGGCTCCGCCTTTCCCAGTGCTCCCCGTTTGTGTCACCGCTTGTGCCTTGTGAATTTGCATGTGCTGTGTGGTACCTGGCACCTGGTTGTTGGGGTGCGGTGCCATCACTGTTGAGCTGGCTCCGATGTCCGTTGTGCCGCGGTTGGAGGATTGACGTCCCGCTCCTCCTATCCCCTTCCTGATCCGCCGGCCCCTCGTCCAATAAAAGTCTCGTGTGTCAGTTCCTCCGGGCGGCTGGATTTCAGTGTCATTAGATGTGTCGCTTGTATCTCCTTGTGTAATTCATGTTTGAGACACTAGAAGTCATTAGCCACTTAACTTTGTATTGCCAGTGCGACTCGGCCTTTGTGCATTTGTATTTTTTTTAATTTAGCCTTATCCATTTAGAATATTGTTTAGTTGTATTGAAAATTCAGATTTATTAATTTTATGTAAAACCCATAGACCATATAGATGAGTGGATATGCTCCTTCTGACTCTGACTCCGGTTGACTTACACTGGGATCTTGTGGCTCCTCTCTCTGTAACTGCTGCTGTGAGCTTCGTCATTTTGGTCTTAAAATGTTGGTATTAACACGCTCTACATCAGGGGTGTCAAACATACAGCCCGGAGGCCAGATCCGGCCCTCCAAGACCTTTAATCTGGCCCTCAGTTGGTTTTCTAATAAAATATTTTTATTATATTTTCTATTAAAATATTGGTAATTTTCTGCAGCGCTTAGCATAGCAGCGTCTCCAGCGTCTCTGTATGTGGCCCCTCCCATCAGAGCAGCACAAATGAAGACTTGCCTCTTTCCAAACGCTCTTAAAGGACGATTGTTTTGACTGTTGACCTTGACACCCTCATCAGCAAAATGTCACAAATGAGAAAAATGGAGCAGAGTGCAGGATTTTCCAAGAAAAATTGACTTATTCCTATTTGCATACAAGTTCATGTTAAAACATTGTGTTGAAATTACATTTTTCTTAAAGTTTCAGGTTGTTCATAATATTATAATATTTTGTAAAAGAAAGAGTTCATCAATTAAAAAAGATTTCTGTAATAGATTTGTGTTTCTCTGCACAAATATTTGAACTTATTGATATTTTTGGGGTTTATATGCCATGAGTTTTCTGTTCCGGCCCCTTTGGGATCAAAGTAGGTTGGATCCAAAATGAGTTTGACACCCCTGCTCTACATGATACTGATTTTTTTTTTTTTTTCTCGCTATTTTGTCTATCCAAAAAAATCATTTTCATAACATAGAGTCTGGCTTCAGATTCGCTCCTGTAACCGTGAGCATCGCGAGCTTCATTTGAGCGGCGCTGAACGATGTGGGTGACGTCACGATCACTTAATCCACTTTTTTTATACAGACTATGGTAAAACCTCCATTTTGGTATTATTGTAGTTACTTACATTTACTTACACATCTTGTTTGTGTTACTTTCCTTTGCCCCTAGCACTGGTTTGTAACAATGTGGTAATACAGGAAGCTCCACTGTGTTTTTAAACTCCACACACCTTCACTAGAATCATTTGGATCAATTCAGCTCTGTAATTGCGGATCTCTACTTAAAAAAAAAGTAAAATGTAGCTGTTAACTTGAAAACTACCACTTGATGACATCGCATCGTGTGAATGAAACAAAACACCACTCCAGGTCTGTTTTTGATGAGGTAACAACATTTTAAAGCTCACAAGAGTCAATTTTGCATTCCATTTTCAAAGAAGAAAATTCATATGAAAGTCCCTGTCCACTGCTGCAACATAATTTCCCTGTCTTATTAGATTTGACCTGTCAGAAAAAGCTGTAGATTTTCCCATGGAGACGCGCGAGGATCTATTTTCTGTCATGTTTGTCTTGACATTTGATGATTGCATTAGCGCGCGTGTGCTTGTGTTGAAGGCCCGGGGTAATAACCATGCAGGCGCTGTCGGAGGAGGACCGCAGGCTGTGGATGGAGGCCATGGACGGACGGGAGCCGGTGAGTTACCATGACGACGCGTTTGTCCACTTCATAAAGAGAGAAGGAGAGAGGGAGGGGAGAGGAGGAGGGGTGGAGATGGGAGAGAGAGATGGAACAAGAAAGAGAAAGAGGAGAGAGAGAGAGAAAAGAGAGACGAGACTAACCGGCTGGTGTAAGCTAATAAAACTGAATTTGAAAACACCCTAGCAACAAAGGGAAGTGATAAGCAATAAAAATTTAACAGCTGGTGCAAATGACACGTTTTCATGTTCTCTGATTTTTGGTTTGGTTGGATTGTACCTGTGGTCAGTATTTATCACAGTTTTATTTCTGTTCAGCTGCAGTTTGTGGATAAAAAAGTGAGAACTAAAGTACAAAAAAAAAGAATCCTCTGTCTATGTCACCAACACTGAAAATGTAAGAAAGATATTTTTTCTGACAGCTTCATTTAACAAAATAAATGTGTTATTCAGAAGTGGGGACTTGCAAGTCGTGACTTGGACTTGAGTCAGACTTGAGTCACTATTTTTAGGACTTGAGACTTGATAGGACTTGATAAAACAAACTTGAGACTCGACTTAGACTTGAAGGTCAATGACTTGGGACTTGATTCTGACTTGAGGCCTGTGTCTTGAGAAGACTTGATGCTTCTACAAAAAAAAAATATATATATATATGTTTTTAGAAAAAAATGTTTTTTTTACAGTTGATAAATGCGATGTTGAATTTTACAGGAACAAACTGAAACATGTCCCTCCCACTTCTGTTTGTTACTTTGGATGTAACTGAAGTACTGTGAGATGGTATCGTCAAATGTACTACAGTAATGTAGAGTACAATACAGTACAATGCAGTACAATACAGTACAATGCAGTACAATGCAGTACAATGCAGTACAAAGCAGTACAATACAGTACAATGCAGTACAATGCAGTACAAAGCAGTAAAACAGAGTGAACTACATAGAACATGATCCTTCCATTTCAGTGCAGACTACATGACAAAATAACTGTTATTAAACATTTTTATATAAATACTCATATATAAATATATCATGACTTTTTAAGGACAGTTTAATTTAAAATGTATATAAACGGCAGAAATCTAACCTATATTTCGTATTTTAAAGACTTGAAATGACTTGAAGCTCAAAGCAGACAACTTGGATTTGACTTGGACTTATAGGCCAGTGACTCTAGACTCGACTTGGACTTGTCTTGGGATTTGACTTGAGACTTACTTGAGACTGGCAAAACAACGACTTGGTCCCACCTAAGCAATACAGTAATATACAGTACAACACAGTAATATACAGTACAACACAGTAATATACAGTACAACACAGTAATATACAGTACAACACAGTAATATACAGTACAATACACAGTAATATACAGAACAACAGTAAAACAGAGGGAACTACATAGAACATGATCCTTCCATTTCAGTGCAAACTACATGACAAAATAACTGTTAAATAAATGCTCTTAAATCTTAATTCGTCTGACGGTAATGATTCACACTAAGGTCTTGTCAAGACATTTAAAAAGGAAAAATTTACATTTCTACAACTCTTATATAAATACTCATATATAAATATACTGTGACTTTTTAAGTACAGTTTAATTTAAAATGTATATAAGCTGCAGACTTGGACTTATGGGTTAGTGACTCGAGACTCGACTTGGACTTGCCTGTCTTTGACTTGGGACTTGAGTTGGACTTGAGGTCAAAGACTTGAGACTTGTAAAACAACGACTTGGTCCCACCTTTGTTATTATTACTGTAATTATAAGTGTTAATTTTGCATAATTTTGGTCACTGTTGCATTATGGTTGCTAGGTAACTGTTATAGGATTACCTGCATATCATATCAGCTGCTCGTGTCCAACCGGGAAGTAAAACAATTGACTTTACCAATGCAAAAACACTAGGCATGATTTTTGGTCAAATTTCAAATCTAGAATTTAAGGAAATGAGTGTTCTTACCCATCATATGCTCTTTAAATTGAGATTATTTTTATCACTACTACTCAACTATGCTACATGTTGACTTGGTCTATATCCAATGTGCAGGGTAAAGCTCCAAAACAGTCCTATACAATACAAGTGTCAGAATTCACCAGCTTTTTAGTAGTAACTTCAACTTCATGCATTTCGGTCTCTCACCTGTGTATAATAAGCTCTGTATATGTTTAAAATAAAAATGCAGTATATAAGTCTTTACGTTCTTGTTTATGTTTCACAGGTTTACAATCTAAACAAAGACAACCATACAGAGGGCAGTAAGTACCATCTTTAAATCTTGTCTTGTATAATATAAAGTATAAAACTTGTCATGTACTTACTGTCAGTGGTGGATGAAGTACTCAATTTTGTTACTTAAGCAAAAGTACAGATACAATGGTTAAAAGTCACTCAAGTAAAAGTAAAAGTATCACATAACAATAAAAACATCTTCTTAAGTAAAGTACATTTTTAAACAGGTACTTTAAGAGTATTTTACAGAGATTTTTTTTTTTTGAACAATTAAAGAATGAAATGTAGTGATTTGATTGATTTCTTAATTTTTCTAGCCACTTTTGTGCATTTGGTTTGCTTAAAGTTGGGACGGAAACTCAAATTAAATGTGATAAAAACATAAAACTCCGCCATTTCAGCACAGTACTTTTTACCTGTCGGTCCAGAGCTAAAATGTAGTGAAGTAGAAAGTACAGATACATGCTCTCAAATGTAGTGAAGTAACAGGAAAAAGTATCCTCTGTAAAATGCTCTTAAGTAAAGCACAGATACATAAAATTTGTACTTAAGTATTGTACTTCTACCTCTTCTTACTGTTAGTAGGTGCAATGAGACATATTGTAAGTGTCTTCTGTCCTGCAGTGGCCCATCTGGACGTGATTGGCTTCAATGTGATGAAGAAGTTTATCTATGCTGTGGAGACGAGAGGTACCACTCTTCCTGTAGTTGTATTCTTGTATTCTATCAGAAAAAAAACACATACAAGTTCCGTGTGTGTTATAGTACACAGTATAAAATGTCAGCGGTCAGTGCAATTTCCCAGATCCTGTAATATCAAAAACCTATCAGCAAACGTACTATTATGAGTTTAGAGTTTAAAAAATATTTCTGCTTTATATATAGAGAAGAAAAGGCCGGTGCACTTTATTTCTATACAGTTGATTTAGTGCGGTCAGCTGCAGCCACTACTATAAAAGTCTATTATTGTGAACAACCAAAGTAGAAATCAAACTGACGTAAAAAGGCATAGTACTCAGGCAGTGAGAGCAGAGCTTCTTATATCACTATTTCACTCAGTATTTTTTCTGTTTAAAGTGATAGAGATTACAAATAAATACATCTGGTGGAACATCTGTGAGATAAAAACATAATAATAATTGTTTTTAAGATATGCAAAATTACAATTAAAATATATTGGGTATAAGAAAGTGATAGAGCTTCAAAATGTGTTGATATTAAAACTGAAACAAATAGAAACCAGCAGAGTAACAGGTGATATTTTTTGAATCCCCAACCAACATGGACTGTGAACATATGATCTTATTTTAAACATTAGGGCACATCTTCCAAAAGTATTAGCCTGATTCATCAGCTGGTTTCACTTTGTGGAAACTGTCTGACCTCACAGCATTGGTTGTGACATATGTAATGCACCAAATCCCGTAGGAAGAAGGGCAATAATATCTTTCCCCTTGATAAAATTCACCAAACATTCTCTTTGTTCCGGCTTTAAATCCTCGATCTCGGGAATCGTTGCCAAGACAGAATGTATGGTTTCTTCTACATCCATCTTGACCCCTTTGTTTACTGTTGTGTTGTACCACAAAAGGGACCCAGACAGGCGCTTGAGTTTGACGTCATGGCTTCACAGCTCTTCGCTGATTGGCCGGTGCGCGGTTTAGTGTATTCTGATTCCGGACCTAGTTGCTGGAGAGATATGAAATCGAGTGGAGGCACTAGGTGGCACCAGCCTGGCTACAAAAATATCGTCCTCCCTGCACTATTCCCGCAGAGGAGACCAAACAGACTAAAAAGACGCAGGTCAAGCCCAACCTGAGCACAAAAACACAAACTAGCAAGCACGAGGGGCCTTCAGTCAGACCCAAATCTCTCAGAATCTCAACCATCAACATCGCAAAGTAAGGACATAAAACCAGCAGAGAAGACAAAAGTTATGTCCAAAGCCAAAGAATTTGTGATGGGCAGATGCAAGAGGCAGGATAACTTTAAACTTCCCGAACATTAGAGGAATGTTGAGGAACATGAGGTCCAGCACATTTCAGAAACACATAATTTTAAGGGATTTTCAGAGCTTCCTCCAGGTGATGAACGGTGCTGCTGACATGGATGACTTTACGGAGAAAAATTTGAGGCCGCTCATCAACCCAACGAAGAAAAAGAAGGGAAAAAAGAAGGCAAAAAAAAAAGTTAAATCTGTTTTAGGGAAATGCAAAAAAATCATAAGCCACAACTAAAAATCTTCTTAAATAAAGTACATTTTTAAACATGTACTTAAAAGTATTTTGCTGATATTTTTTTAGAACAATTAAAGGATGAAATGTAGTGATTTTGTAAAAAGAATTTAGCTGATTTGAAGTAGTTCAGTTGATTTCTTAATTTTTCTAGCCACTTTTTTTGCATTTGGTTTGCTCAAAGTTGGAACAGAAACTCAAATTAAATGTGATAAAAACATAAAATCTCCTCCATTTCAGCAGGTCTCACACTGTCAAGAAAAGTATATTTCCGAGACACATATTTTTAAGGGATTTTCTGTTTTAAGTCTGTTTTAATGAAATGCAAAAAGCGTAAACCACAACAAAACATCAAAAATCTGTCAGAGATGTCATCTGAAACCCGGCAATAGAAATAAATTGCACTGGTGAGTTTTACTACATAAAGCCGGACATATTTTTAAGACGCCAAACTCAAAATGAGACGTTTGCTGAGACGTTTGGTATGTGAGCGGCGTTGCCTCTCTAAACACTCGATCTCACCTGTTTGCATCACCTGCTTGTTGCCATGGAGATACACACCTCCAATACAAACACTCCAAGTAAGACAACAAAATCTCCACGGAAAAAAGCAGATGACGGCCCCCACCAGAAAAGTTTCACTGGGCGCCTTTAAGCTTTATAATAACTACAGTTTAATTTTATGTTGCAGCCCAAACCAGATTTTCTTCTAACTTTTTTTTTTATCTTGATCTGAAAGTATCATTATACTCATTATCAATCTATTTTCCACAGCCGAGGGAACAGACTAACCTTATTTTCCAAGTGATTTTCGTCTACTTTGTCTCTGAAGTTTCTAATTTATGTCTCATTAATACTCACAGATACACAGATGGTGATCTAAAAATAGTCATTGGTTTGTACAAGTGTTTTGATATCCACAAATGCAACTTTAATGTTTCTAACTTGTATTTTGGTATTTACAAGGACATGTCGGCTATTTGTGGATCTGTTTGAGTTTGTGGATTTCTCAAAATGAGTGTCTCAAAATTATGTCATACCAGCAAATTGCAAATGAAAAAATATATATTTACAACTACAAATCTATTTGTAAATACGAGGGATGTAACAATAACCGAAATATCGTGATATTGTATCGTAAAAGTTCTCACAATAATATCATGGACCATCACAATATATCGAATTACAAGTAAATTTAAGAGTTATGATGCAGCAATAGCTAAAAAAAAGACAGAGGGAACTACATAGACCATGATCTTTTGCTCCATTTCAGTGCAGACTACATGAAGAAATAACAGCTCTAAGAACTTTAAAGTCTTAGTTCTTTGGAAGTCTTGTCAAGGCATTTTAAGAGGAAAAAGGAGCATATTCAGTTTTGTTCGCCTCCACAAAATATCGCAATAAATATCGTATTGAGAGATTTGGATATTGTTACATCCCTAATCGTGAGCTTTCCCACGATATCGCAGTAATTATCATACTGTGGGGTTCATACCGTGACGATATCGTATCGTGAGACTTGGATATCCTTACACCCCTAGTAAATACTAAAATACAAGTTACTAGGGGTGTAACGATATTCACGTCTCACGATATGATATCGTCACGGTATGAACCTCACGGTACGATATTTATTGTGATATCGTGGGAAAACTTACGATTAGGGAAACAATATCCAAATCTCTCGAATATGCGACTTTTTCCTCCTTGAAAAGACTGAATCCAAAGAACTAAGACTTAAAAGTGCTTAGAACTGTTATTTCTTCACATAGTCTACACTAAAATGCAAAGGATCATGGTCTATGTAGTTCCCTCTGTCTTTATTTTGGCTATCGTTGCATCATAACTCTTAATTTAAGCAAAGAGTCTTGTAATTCGATATATTGTTATGGCCCACGATATTATTGTGATAACTTTGACGATACGAAATCACGATATTTCGGTTATTGCTACATCCCTACAAGTTACAAATATTAAAGTTGCATTTGTGTATATCAAAACACATGTACAAACCAATGACTAATTATAGATCACCATTTGCGTATTTGTGAATATTAATGAGACAAAAGTAACACCATACAAATTAGCAATATTTCACTCGACTTTTTTCCTGCTCAATTACCTGTACTCGTTTGTTGTGCGTTGTTCCTGGTTAATTGATACTGTTATGTTTTGTGTTATGTAGAGCAAAACAACACTCTTGGAGGAGTGGCGTTATTCCTGATAATTATATTTGTAACGGTGCCGTGAGCTTTCAGCCCGCTCATCGATCAGTCCATTTTATGTCACTTAAGTGCTTTCAAGTACCTCTGTGTTTGTTAGCTCCGTTAGTCATTCAAATATATACAGGGAATCTACTTATATGTGAAAACTAAACAATGCAATTCATTAGAGATTCAACACTCATTTATCCATGTTTTTTTTTTTTTTTTCAGGTATTGATGAACAAGGCTTGTACAGAATCGTTGGCGTGAGTTCCAAAGTCCAAAAACTACTGAGCTTAGCGATGGGTAATTTTCAAGATTTTTCAAAAATGTGGGCCTTTTTTCAGGGTAAATGTGTAAAGTTTTTGTTTTGCTCTGTCTTGTAGATCCCAAAACATGTGCTGACGTTGAACTGGACAGCACAGAGTGGGAGATCAAGACCATCACAAGTGCAATCAAGTTCTATCTCAGGTATGAATGAGCAAAGAAATGACATATCACTGTGTTTATCCAGGACTTGAATTGAGCACATTCATTCCATTTCATATCCGTACAAAATCCACCATTTATTATAATTTGCTGCATTGTACAACCTTTCTAGTGAAGGGTCTGCCAGTCTCTATGGAAATGTTATTGCTTTGTCTGACAGTTTGTTATCACAGTAGCTCCATGGAGCAGTTTTTTTATTTTATTTTATAAAGATCATGCTGGCTCAGTTCTTTAGACTAGACCACGGATACTAGACCTTCTCATTTTAGCGGTCACGAGAAGTTGAGTATTCAGTATATGAAAGCTGCAGTGAGTCTTAGATGAGGTACAGATAGATGCCTATACAACATAAGCCATTGTCCATTTATTAGTGCACAAAGTTGAAGAGACAGTTCGGAATTTTGGACATAGGGCCTCATTTCCTTGTGAGCCAGAGTGTTGGAGACATGTGGAGACACTTTTTTAAAATTCCATCCAGCCTTTTATTTGCAGCGGTCGCTAGTGCTAGGCTAGTGCATGTCAATGGCCATAGTTAGACTGTCACTAAGAACATTTTTTACCCACTCCACAAAACACCCGAAGCAAATCTGTTATTACACCAGACTGTTGATGTAAATGTCTGTGTCGACAGAATAATTGTAGAAGTAAAACCAACCTTACATTTGAAGGATTTATGTCTGAGCAGCAGCAGCGAGTTGTTGGTCTTCCTGATAGAAAGCTTGCGGACTGATATATGAGAAAATAGTCCCTCAACATGCAATGATTCGTGCGATGCAAGGTTAGTTTTATTTCAAACATTATTCTATCAATACAAGACATTTACATCGACAGTCTGGTGTAATAAAAGATTTGCTTCGGGTGTTTTGTGGAGTGGGTAAAAATGTTCTTAGTGACAGTCTAACTATGGCCATTGACATGCGCTAGTCTAGCACCAGTGACCTTTGTAAATACAAGGACTGGATGGAATATTTTAAAAAGTGTCTCCACACGTCTCCATCACTCTGGCTCACTAGGAAATGAGGCCCTATGTTCAAAATTCTGAACTGTCCCTTTAAGCACAGAAATGACAGTTTTACAATAGTAAAATCCAGTTTTAGTTCATCACAATATATGTACTGTATTTTTTTAGACTATAAGGCGCACTTGAAACCCTTTAATTCTCTCAACAATCGACAGTGCGCCTTATAATCCGGTGCACCTTATGTATTACTTCTGCACAGCGCCGCACCTCTTGATGGATTGTCGGAGCATTTCGGCTACTGTAGTCAGGAACCTCGCGGAATCCGACAGAAGCTGAACCGCATCAGCGCACAAGGAGCAAGCTGTTTTTTTTTCAGTGCTTATAGTTTACGCAAATTATCCATGTGGTTTTAAGTTTTGTTTCTGTAAAACGTAAACAAATGTGGGCAAAGCTGCATTTAGCACATTATTACTCAATGTATATTTGAGTCCTACTCCTAGGAAATAAAAAAAAAAAAACTTAAATTCTCCACCCACATTCACATTCATAATGCACATTCACCAAAACAGGGAGGCAATGCCGAGCGATTTACACCACGATCTGCTAATGGATCGTGGACGCCTGGGCTAAGGGATCAGTCTCTTTCGTTTAATGTGTCTTATAATCCGGTGTGTCTTATGTATGGAAATAGATGAGAGAATTCAACATTATTCTGGTGCACCTTATAGTCCGAGAAATACAGTAATTCAGGAATCCCTCCAAGGGTCTCCAAGCTACAGGTCGGGGCGGAAATTTATGGGCATCTTAACTTCGATGAACAATTTGACTTTTCATTGTCCTGCTATAGACCATTTTAAAATTATTCTCCATTTCCTGGATGTTTTTTTTTTTTTTGTATCCAACTGTATATGTTATTTTTATCTTTCAGTTACAAAAGGCAAGATTCCCTGTTTTATAACGCAAGCCATACATACATCTACCCACTTGTGCACCTCTTCAGCGTGATTATAAAGTACTTCAACTCAGGCTTGGTTTCATTGTAACGGAACAGAAGTAGACCTATTAAGTGGAGCTGAAAAGCATTGTGGGTAGGCTCTCAAAGCCGGGGTGCCCATGCTGCGTGTTGATGTAACATATGTGAACTAAACTATAGCTACATAAAGACGTATAAAAGAGTATAGTATGAGCAACTGAGCGTTCCTTTATGCAAATACACAAACCAAAATGGATGTTTAACAGACAGTCAGTGTAAGGTTAATGGAAGGATTCATTGCCACACATTGTGCAGGGAGGATTAGCTTTGAGGTCATTGAAAACCAGCGGGAGCCATAAAAACCCAACTAAGCACTGGGATAAAGTCATGTCCAGCTGTGCGTGCTAGCATTCAAACGGATAGAGAAAAGATCAGACCACGGTCAGTATTGGAAAGTAACTAAATAATACATCACAAATACCTGCTCTGAATACTAATTTTGAGTACCTGTATTCCGGTACAGTTACTCTTTCATTTGGTGGTATTCAGAATATAGTTACTTTACTCAATTTTGCTTTGAACTGCTCAGTACTAGGAAGAAAAATTTAACGCAGAGCTCTCGCAGTGTGATTTTCTAGTAATTAGACATTTAGACTGTAACTAAAAATGGAGTTGTGTTTTGATTCATTCACACATGTTTGAGCAACCCTTTTAGTCTGTCTGCATCTCCAAAGCTTAAAATATTCTGTTCGACCTTCTGATGTCGTGAAGCGGTAGTTTACAAGTTGACAGCTACTTTTTACAAAACATTTGTTGTAGAGTCTGGCAATTCTGTTTAAGAAAAGAGCTCAGTCTAAATATGCAGAGTTTGTGTGTTAAACGTGTGAATGAAGCGAAACACAACTCCAGGTACCGTAAGTCGCTCCGGAGTAAGTCAGCCATAAAATGTGTAATAAAGAAGAAAAAACATATCAGTTGCACCAGACTATAAGTCGCACTTTTTGGGGGAAATACATTTTTTTAAATCAGAGACCAGGAACCGACATATGAACACTTAGTCAGATAACTGTAGCATAAACAACAGAACAAGTTTACCAAACTCTTCATCTCTTTCCAAATCACTAAATCCTTTGAATTCTTCATCCTCGGTGTCACTTCTGAGCAACTCCGTGACCTCCGGAGGTAAACAGAGCGGCGCTTCCTCTTCTGTGTAGCTGTCATCAGACTCAGCATCAGTTCCAGTTCCAAGAACAGAAAATCATTTCTGGATCAGGGATCAGCCTTTTCCCATTGTCCATCCCTGATCAAATTCATGGACCAGGATTTTGGATTTTCCGGATCCAGAAATCATTCTGAAAATTTCATCAGATATGTTGCTAACAGACAAACAAACAAACAGACAAACTAACCTCCTTGACAGAGGTAATTATTCCGGCCTTTCTGAATCTCGACTGGATGCGGTTGTCACTGAAGTCCAGGCTTTGTCCATCCATCTACTGACTTCCAGGAAAGTTGCATGGTGCACCCTCCGCTTACCGTGAAGCTGTGTTCTTCATCCTCACTTTCCGCCAGTTCCTCACAAGTTTCTCTTTCACTCCAAACTTTCTTTCTGCTGCTGGATTACAGTTTCACTACTTGCAGCAGGACAGAGGCTCTTTCTGCAGGAGACGTGCAGTAGAATGAAGTGACAGTGGTACAGAAGTAATAGGAGCAGCAGACACTGACACACAAGCCTTGAGCGCTCTCTCACGGCTGTCAGTGTGAACATTTTAATATATAAATAGCACTAGAGTATAAGTAACAGGAAACACCCAAACCATGAAAAAAGTGTAACTTATAGTCCAAAAAAATAGAGTATGTTTTTGATGAGGAAACAACATTATAACATTGATCAGAAAACAGCTTAAATAATAATGCATATTTACACAATGATTTGATTCAAAGCAACTGTTCATTCTTTCATAAACAAATGCTATATTGAGGTACATACAATGATAGATAGAAGTTATAATGCAAATGCGAAAACACAATTTAAATGTTCAGTTTTCCTTATGCTTAGTCATTGATTGCTGTTTCTGTTTGTGTTTACAGAATGCTGCCAGCTCCACTGATGACTTACCAGTATCAGAGGAGCTTTATCAAAGCTGCCAGTAAGTTCCAGTTTTTGTGTCACTCTGGGTGATCTGTGGGTGCTTTGTGGATGAATGTGCAGCCTGTAGCTCGTGCTTTGGTAAATCTGTAATATCAAAGAGGACAAGAAGTTTCTGTTCAAATAGGGCAGGTCTGTGGTGGAAGTTCCCACACGAAACCGAGAACGCACGCACCTTACTGTAAAAGTGTCTCATATTAAAATGAGTAGGCATCAAATATAGAGAGGTAGTCCATTCATAGGCCCATGGAGGTTTTCCTCTTTTTCTTTGTGCTAGTGGAAATTTTGTGCCATTTTTCTGTACTACAATGAGATTTGAGCAGTAGAGGTTTATATTATGAACTTCTGTTCTGTATGGCAGTTCTTTTTTTTTTTTTTTTTTTTTTTTTTTTTTTTACAATTTTGTAGATGTAGAATACTTTTTGGGGACAATTCTGCTTTATGGTTTGATTTCAGTATTACTGATTACAATAGATCACACTTCAACATGTGTTTTTGTGGCAGGCCCATAAATGAGGTGGATGGCAGAGGCCTATATAACTCTATAGCTATTATACTGTTTTTGAAAGATATCTCCAAAATTCTGATCCACAATTGTTGAACCCAGGGCTGTTGCTAGCCATTTGGGAGCCCTAAGCACAAATGCTTTGTGGTGCGCACCACACCAACTCGCCCTGCCCCGCCTGGGATGAACAATAATTCAGAATTTATCAGTGCAAGTCACTTTATTTCTAAAACAATAACATCAAACATGAAATTTTAAATAATGAATTATTAAAAAAGGTTATAATAAATAAAAAAAATATTATAAACATAAATTTGTGCAGTGACTGCAGACTGAACATTGAACTGAACATTGCAAACACAGAGCAAAGACTCTATCTGCTGGTATGTGTGGAGGTCCAGACACCGAGGGAGAGAGATAGTGGGAGAGACAAAGTAAGGGAGGAAGAGGGAGAGACAGAGAAAGAGTTTTTGGGGATTCTGTTCGCACTGGCACCGGCTTCTCGCTTCTCTCCATGCACTTTGGATGGATAGTTTTGTGAGGATTCACGAGTCAGATTTTTTGGTGGTGACCCTGCTAGCACTTGGTGCCCTTCGCTCTGTGCGTAAATGTGCCTGTGTGCGGGGCGTCGGCACTGGTTGAACCTTCTCATTATTTGTAACGCCTGGCTCTGACTGCACGCTGAGCTGCTGAGCTGCTGTTGGAGCTCTGTTCTTGTGGAGTGAAACTCACATGAAGAACGGAGCACTGCTGAGCCTTTGTGGTTGGGGCTATGAAAGCTTCACAGCTTTTGCCAGAACCATGCGTCATCCCCTTTTATTTGATTGTTCGATGCCCAAGACAAAAGTTTCTTTAAAATTGACACCAACTAGCACAGATATAGTGGGGTTTGAATGAATGATATGAATGAATAACATTACTGGAGTATGAGTACTGTGTAATCTAAAATACAATCTGGACAAAAGAAACTTCACTTTTAATATTTCATCTAAAGGGAAAGTGAAAAGGTTTTTGAGTCACTCCCAAGGCAAAAATCTAAAGCATGCATTTGATTAGCCGCTTCAAACTGCAAACACCTTCAAAGTTGTGCGTGCAAATAGGATTGTATGTGTTCTGTCAAAACATTTGTTTACAAGACGCTTAAACAGTTTGCAATTCCAGATTCCTTCAAAAGATGCTCGGCTGCTTTCAGCTGTTTCAATAACTTTACTCTGACTTGCACTTAAACAAAGCTGTTAATGGATCGTGTTTTATACTTAACTTTTTATTTTTTTATTTAGTTACTACTAAAGTGAAGTGAATGGACAATAGCACAGATGTAAGCACTCAACTGAAAACACTTTGTTGCACATTAATCCATTAGCACATTTCCTCTCTGCAGAGACTTCCTTTTGTAGTGTTAGTACACAGTTCACCTGCTGTGGACCGGGCTCTCCTGGGGGTCCCTGGTTTCCTTCTGCTCCTTTTGGCTCTGTTCGGAGAGAGACTCACCCCTGACTGTGCTGCTCCTGTCAAGTGTGACACATTACTGACCTGCTGTGTCCACATCATATTCTCCTCTCTGGATCATGGCTCTCGCTCTCAGAGAGACACAGGAGGATAATGTAAAGTAACACATGTACACAACTACAGACGCCTGTTTGTTTGCACAGAGTTGTTAAGAAAGTGAAGAAGTCAACCATAGTCATTCTTTGGCAGTTCATTTGTGTAGTAGCTGGAGTGGTAAAAGGGCCCACATTGTGCTATTTTGTGATCTATGATATAATGCTGTTTCTTCATCTTCATCATCAAAAAAAAAAAAAAAAAAAAAAAGAAAGAAACTGGAGCTCACATGTTTAACACACAAACCCTGCACATTTAGTCTCTCTGTCCTTTAAATATTTGTCATTTTTTTTGCACAAAACCCTAGATATCGGTTGGCTCATTGACAGAAATTTGGGGTCCCTAGGCAAGAAGCCTCACGTGGGCCCCCTTCCAACATAAATTAATAGGCATAGGTTCCAGTTGTGGCTCCTTAAGACCCTGAGGCCCGGGACAACAGACCCCTTTGTCCCTCCTTGTCTACTGCCCTGGATATAGGCCTACAATTGGACAGGAAGTTGTGCACAGAGCTTATTAGTAAATCCAATTTCCCATCCCCATTGTGGTTGTTTGAAGTCCTCTGCAAATTCAAAACATGTCCCATAGAATATAATGGGGTACAAACTTGCTAACCATGTAGATCAGATCACATTGAGCTGTTAGAAAATGCAGATATATATATTTTCTTTCTCTCTACGTTTGATGTGAATATACACCATTCACAAGTTGGATTGTATTACTACCAGAGTTTCTGACTTCTCCCCTGTAGTCTAAAAAAACAACAAAATTAGACATTGCTGCTCATTGTATTATCATCAAAAATGATTAAAATATAGGCAGTTTATGACATTTATTTTCCAAAATGTAATGGGATTAAATTATGCAAAAATCAAAAACATACCTGGAGTTGTGGTTTATTTCATTTGCACATGTTTGAGTAATCTTTTATTAATACTTTATCTACATTTCCTTAGCTCAAAATGCTCTGTTCCACCTTGTGATGTCATGTAGTGGCAGTTTTCAAGTTAACAGCTCCTTCTGTTCTTTTTTTTTGTTCAGTATAGATTGGCAATTCCATGGTTGAAATGATCCAAATGAGTTTAAAAACACAATGAAGCATTTCCTGTATTACCACATGACATCACAAGGTGGAGTGTTTTCCATTTAAGAGAAAGCTCAGCCTAAATATGCAGGGTCTGTGTGTTAAACATGTACTGCATGAACGAAACAAAACACAACTCCAGGTATGTTTTTGATGATGACAACCATGCCACCAATATCTTAACCAAATTTATGGGAAACACTGACCTCTGTGTACGTCACTTAGTCGTTGTTTACTTCTGTTTTTGAGTTTTTCTTATCTTGACCATCTCCACCTGGTTCAGATCTTCAGAAATCCAACCCTTACATTATTGTTACCAAACAAAAGTATTAAAAGTCCTGTATTACACAAAATGGATTCTTTTGAGCTTTTAGCATCAGAGGCGGTGCTACCATTAGGCAAAAGTAGGTGGCTGCCTAGGGCCCCCAAACCTGGAGGGACCCCCAACCAATTACCCTCACGGCAACTCAGAGCAATTTTGATTTTCTCTCAATATGACATTAAATGAGAGTAGTTTACTTTTAAACAATAATCATAAGAAAATAATAACAATAATACTATGTAATGGATGTAAACAAAAATGTAATTATACTAGCAAAAAAATAAAACTACTTTCACTTCTGGTTATTTATTAATTTAATTTATTTAATAGGGACAGTGCATATTAATGAACATCTACAACACTGCAGTGTAAATATGCCAGATTAGAGCTAGAAGGCTAATTTACATCTGTAGTCCCCAGGCAGGTAACACCACGTATTTAACTGAGAAAAAAACAACAATAACAAGTGACAGTTCTAAACTAAAAATGCCTACAAGTCTAGTTTTCCTTTAGCCGCTGTTTCAAGTGGGATTTGAAAGTGTCCAGTGTTGGAGTCTTTCTTATTGATAATGGGAGACTGGTCCAAAACTTTGTGCCTCTGACTGAGAGTACACTTATGTTAACCTAATGTGCATGTCTCAAGAATAATGGGGATAAATAAATACATACAGATATAAAAAAAAAAAAAAAAAAGATGCATTATAGTTAGGGCCCCAAACTCAAGTTCACCTAGGGCCCCCAGATTGCTCACTCCGCCACTATTTAGCAGTGTCATAATGTTGTTACTTCCTCAAAAAACATTCTGAAACGTTCTGTTTCTGTTCTTGTTTAATCACACATGTTTGATTTTGATTTTCATTACTCTGTTCCACCTTGTGATGTCATGAAGCAGCAATTTTCAACTTAACAGCTACCTTTTACTTTTTATTTAGTTTATTTAGATTGGCAATTCCAGAGCTGAAATCATCCAAATGATTCTAGTGAAGGCGTATGGAGTTTAAAAACGCAGAGGAGCACTTTTTGTATTACCACGTGACATCACAAGGTGGAACAGAGTGTTTTCTGTCTGAGAGAAGAACTCACCTTCAGTAATTAGCGTTTTAAACATGTATGAATGAAACAAAACACAACTGGAGGTCTGTTTGTGATGATTAAACAACATTATAACATACAACGGAACATGGCGTAACATGGGCCCTTTCATCACCACCTAAGCCCCTCTCCGTCTCACACGACATCATTACGAAATTTACCAGATATTAGCTCTCAGAAGAGGAAGGAAATGTCACTGGCGTGTTAGTAGGAAACGTCTGTTATGAGAGCTGATGTGCACAAATGGATTAACCAAAGCAGAGGAGCCGTAAAGACATAAAATCCTAAATGACTTTGAGATCAGCGTTTTATTACTGTTTATACACCACAGTTTCCATAGAGCCTGTGCGTGGGCGGTGCCTGCTCTAAGTGCATTGTTGTAACATCAGTACGTGTGTTCTGTTTAAGCGTGGGGTGAAACGGGGCCAGTATCCTCACGTGAACTTTTTTTCAGTCACTCCACCCCTGGGTCCTCCCTCCTGTAACTGTGCGAAGTAGGACAGTGATACTAAGTCAAATATTTATAGCATGTCTTCAGACGGTGTTTGTACTATGACTGCTATTCCTTTGCAGAACTCGAAATTACAGTAGCGGTTGCCTCACAGTTCATCAGAAAATAGTTGATGGACGTAACTTCAAACAATTAAACATTAGTCATTAGTGGAAAAAAAGCAGTTTAACATTCTCAGGAAACAAGAATAGGAAGGATCATGGATAACGCCCAGGATAGGGTGAGGGTCATAACAATGTACTTAATTTAATTTAAGTGTTGATAACGAAAGAAGAAGGAAACATAGATAATGCTTCAGTTACAGCACTTCTCTCAGCATATTTGTCCCTTTGGCAGTTAAAACTTTGGGTTTTAGATTTGTTTCTAACGGGAGATAAGATATTTCAATGAGGAACACCATACAATACCATACCAACTTTATTCATAAAACACTTTAAAAACTTTACAGCTGGCTAAAGTGCTATACATAAACATAGAATAAACAAGGATGATCGCAGTACAACACAATACAAACACAAAACAACTAGAAAGCAATAGAAAACAATAAGATACTCAACAATAAGAAATGTGAGTCTTACTTTTTAAAAGCCAGTGAAAAATAAGTTTTGTTTTTTTTGTATTATTATTGTTATAATAATAATAATAATATAATAATAATAATAATAATTAATTATTATATATTTATAATATATAATAATAATATATAATAATAATAATAATAATAATAATAATAATAATAATAATAATAATAATTATTATTATTATTATTATTATTGACTTTATTTATTTATTTATTTATTCTTCTTCTTATTATTATTATTATTATTTTTTTTTGTATGTGTGTTTAGTTAAGTCTGTCTTATTGTGGATGTGCTGGGTATCCAATCCCTTAAATTTGACAAATTAATAAAAAAAATTTTTAAAAAAGCCAGTGAAAAAAAAGTGGCTTAAATCAGTGTTTCCCAAAAATGTTTTCTGAGGACCCATATTTTAAAAGTCACAAACCTATGCGACCCAAATCAATAGACGCTATTCGTAAAATCACAAAATAAAGGTGGAGCTGAACATTACTGAACATGAATGAGGATATTTTATTGTTGACTGAGTGATCGTGTCTCTGAACGATTAGTATTACTCAAGTTTTGAACAACGAAAAACAGTAACTGAAGCAGCACTAAAAGGATCCATAAGTCGCCTATTTGGACATTAACTGAACCAGTAATATTGGAACAAAATAGTCAATAAAATAATTGCAAAAAAGATGA